>NW_024096636.1:0-496130 GCF_016545835.1 Crotalus tigris | reverse complement strand
CCTTTTGCTTTAAAAAGTAAGATTGACACTGAACTAGACAAACTAATCCAACAGGGAATCCTAGAACCTGTTGATTCCAGCCCGTGGGAGACCCCCATTGTCACGCCTCTAAAGGCAAATGGGGACATTCGCATTTGTGCGGATTACAAATGCACACTCAATAAGGCATTGCAGCAACATGCCTATCCTGTTCCTGTGGTCAGTCACATCCTGGCCTCTCTCAAGGGGGGGCGTGTTTTTGCAAAGCTTGACCTAGATCAAGCATATCAACAGCTGCCTGTTGATGATGATGCTGCCATAGCTCAGACCATTGTGACCCACAGGGGAGCCTTTAAAGTAAAAAGGCTACAGTTCGGAGTAAATGTCGACGCCGCGAGATTTTCCCACAGCGTAATGGAAAAACACACTACGAGGTATACCAGGGTTCTGCCCCTACTTTGACGATGTCTTGATTGCAGGAGACTCCACACACATTCTAGCTGAAAGGCTTAGGGCTGTCCTGTTAAGATTCAGGAAATCAGGCCTCAAGCTCAGAAAAGACAAATGCCAGATTGGGGTGCCTTCTACTGAATTTCTGGGATTCAAAATTGATGCTGCTGGGATTCATCCTGCTGAATACAAACTAACTGCTATTTTAGAAGCACCCAGGCCAAAGTCTAAGGCCGAACTTCAGGCCTTCCTAGGCCTCCTGAATTTTTACAATTCTTTTCTTCCACATAAAGCTAGTGTAGCTGAGCCTCTTCACAGGCTACTAGACAAACAGGCTGTGTGGCTGTGGTCACAAGCGCATGAGGCTTGCTTTAAAGAAGTCAAGGCCTTGCTCACTTCTAACAGTGTTCTTGCACATTTCAACGAGTCTCTCCCTGTGTGCATCGCTTGTGATGCGTCACCCTACGGGGTTGGAGCTGTCCTGAGTCACCTCAGGTCTGATGGAACTCAGGTTCCTATTGCATACTACTCCAGAACACTGTCTTCTGCCGAGACGTACGTCAGATAGACAGGGAAGGATCTGGGCTGTTGTTGCTGGAATTACAAAAATTTCCACGATTTCTATATGGGAGGAATTTCCACGGTCTTCCATTGACATAAGCCTCTGCTGGGACGTTTTACCACAAGTAAGCAGACTCCACTTATCATTCCCCTAGAATGCTTAGTGGTCTATTTTCTTGTCTGCTATGACTTCTCACTACTCCACAAGCTGGAAAGAAATGGGCCAGCTGATGGCTAATCAGTAGATTGCCTCTGCCTAGTAGTAGAAGCTGACCCCGCGCCAGCTGTCAACATTCCTATCAATCACAAGCCTTGCCGGCTCCTCTTAAGTGCCAGGATGTTACCGCCTGCAAACAGATACAGATCACACACTTTCACGTGTCCGCTCCTGGGTCCTGTCCGGGTGGCCTGAGCACTGCCTAGTCCTGAGTTTCAGAGTTTCTGGTCCAAAAGAAACGAACTGTCCCTTTCTCAGGGTTGTCTGCTTTGGGGAAACAGAGTTGTCATTCCCACCTCAATGAGGACTAGGGTCTTAGAATCCCTCCACGAGGGTCATCCTGGCATTTTTCGTATGAAGGCTCTTGCGCGCAGCCACTTGTGGTGGCCTGGTTTAGATAAAGATATTGAGGCTAAGGGGCATGCATGCCACCTGTGCCAACGATCTCGCCCAGAGATGCCCCAAGCTCCCGTGCATAGATGGGAGGAAACACAGTCCCCATGGTCTAGGGTGCACATTGACTACGCTGGACCCTTTCAGGGCCAGTTCTTCTTGGTCCTTGTTGACAGCCATTCGAAATGGCTTGAGGTTGTACCTGTCTCATCCACCACCACTGCAAAGACTATTCAGGTACTGAGGGGGATTTTTGCTGCACACGGACTTCCAGATGTCATTGTGTCTGACAACGGCCCTCAATTCACTTCCTCCGAATTCCAAGCTTTCTTACAGGCTAACATGATTCGTCATGCCACGTCTGCAACCTTCCACCCGTCCACCAACGGTATGGCTGAACGTATGGTGCGCATCACAAAGGACGCCTTGAAAAGACTCACCTACGGGGACTGGCATCACAGGTTGGCTGACTTCCTCCTTTCTTATCGCACCACACCGTCCACTTCTACAGGGAGAAGCCCAGCTGAACTTCGTTGGGGGCGGTCAACTTACTACTTTTTAAAACTTGACCCCCGGTTGCACCAGACAGACTGCCTTATCTACCTCACATCCTAGGGGCACAGACAACTACTTGTGGGGTGCCTCGCGTTGGGCTCGCAATAGGGGCTGGTCATACATGGGTCCCGCTTCTATTCAGGGTCACAGGTACCTCTCTAATACAGGTAGCCCTGACAACGGTTCGTGTTCTGCATCGGCACATCGACCAACTCCGCACCGGGGGACTTTTCAGGATGAGACTCTGAGGGGATTTTCCAGGGGGGAGGGGGGACCATTTGGGGAGCAACAGGGGAAGGGCCGAGCTGCTGCCCATCTACAATGATGGAGCTACAAACGGCCAATCCCAGGGTTCCGCGAGAGTCGAACAAGAATTCTATGGCCTACCTAATTACCAGGCACCACGCCTTACTCCAGCCAGGGAGTCACCCTGGGGGCATACTCACTGTCCACACACATCACTCCAGTCACGGAGGATACCCGGGGGCATCCGAACAAATCATTCCCCGCAAGAGAGCTGGCACACAATTCCCAAGGTTGGCCTGATCTTACCCCAAATTCTACAGGGGGTCAAACATACAGGGAGGTGGTCGAGGAACCAAGTCACGACTACAACACCTCTAGCCCAAATCAGGGAGTAACTGAGTTTTGGGAAAGTACAGAAACCCACACAAGCCCGGACACAGAACGGGGTTCAGGGAATGGTCAGCCTCCTGACAGGTTTTGGACGGACCTAGGAGGTTCAACAGAGACGCCCAGCAGTGGCTATCACTTCAAGGGGCCCGAGGGTCTACAGCTAGGCAGGTCAACCAGGTCACAAAGTGACAGAAGCCCTGGCCTGACGAGCCCGGTGGGCGAGCAAGCAGGCCAGGCATCGGGGCACAGTCCTTGGAATGCACCAAGGCAAAATAAGGAGAACAGGCTCACATCTCCCTCCAGTCAGGGAACTCATGCTAGTAACCCAGAGCTGAGAAGGTCACAGAGAGCAAAGAAGTCTCCTAAATACTTAGAGGATTACATAACATTGCTGGCTAAAAAAAAGCCAGGTAACGATAGGAGCACTGAGAAGCAGAACACTGCATAAAATAAATGATTATATGTTGGTAGTAGTTTTAGCCCGGGGGAAAGGGGTGTTACGTCCCGAGCCTTGCAAACGGCTCGGGCGTTTGCAGGCAGTCCCGGGCAGGTGCAAAGCTGCCCGGGACCAGACAGGCTGTCGCCAGCGCCGTGCACATGCGTGGGTGCTGGCGCGGGAAAAGTATCGCATTTACCCGGGAAATGTCTATATAAGAAGTTGGGAGGTTTTGGGAGCTGCTGAAGCCATCTACTTGTAAGCTGAACGCAGAATAAAGAAAACTGAGAACTTCAACTGCTTCTCGTGTCTGCTTCCCACCACGGACTCAACACTTCTCATATGTATTAGTTGTTAAGCCAGGCATTTCCATCATCACCACCCCCATCCTTCACCTTTGCCTTTGATTGTTGTTATTGTGAATAACTTTGCATTCTCTTAAATGTCATTCTGTTACTTTCTATCTACTTCACTTTATCAGGATCCTTTTGAATGTTGTTTATGTTTTCTAGAGCGTTAGCTATCTATCCAGTTTTGTGTCATCTGCAGATCTGATAAGCTCTCCATCTCCTTCCAACTGATTGGGTGCCTGAAGCTACATCATCTATACCCTGCTACTTGGTGTGACCTCCCTGTCCTAAAGTAACTCTGCCTCTGCCTAGCAACATACACTGCCTTCCAAGAACAAACAATTGCCTAGAAATGTTCCAATAGGGACTCTAATAAAATAGTTATTTGGTGTATACAGCAATTTAACATCATTATCTCTGATTAATACAGCATCCCAGGAGATAGGGCATTATTATATGTGTTAAACAGAGGAGAAAGTCATGCATAAAAGGAAGATACATTGCAAAGGCAATGAGTCAACAGGAGCATGACCTCAGATGTCAGACAAAAAAAAGCTATTGCACAAAATATATTGGACAGACCTGTAAGTTCTTAGCGTGAATGATAAAATCTTGAAAGAAAAGGCATGTCATATGAGAGAACTTCCTTGCAATGGACATCTGTACCTCATCCATAAAACTGAGCAGGGGAGCGGTCCAGTTGCTATTAACCTTACCTATCTTACAGGATTGCTATAAGCATAAGACCACTGAAGAATAACTTAATGGGCCACAACATGTTCCTTGGAGGAAATATCAGAAGCAGCAGTGGGGAGAGCAGACACATGACAAAACTTTCATCATAGCATTCTGATGCAAACCCTGTGATTTGCGTTCTTGTGTATGATATCAGAATGCAAGTAGAAAAGACTGAGGATTTCTTCATTTTGTCATCTTCGCATATAAGGAGACAAACAATATCACACTAACATCACACTTGTGATTTGTTTTGTCAAGGTAAATTATGACAGGCTGGCGAATGAACCAAGCCCCTTTCCACAATTGCTTGCCAATAGGTTGTTGGATTGGAAAAAAGAAAATGCATCAACAGAAAGCTTGGTTTATTAAATTATCAGGAAGTTATTTCATATCTTTCATGAATTAGGTGGGTCTTCCTCAAGCTGTGGAATTTTGAGAATCACAGTCCTCTGCGGGAAATCACATTGAATAGTCAGCCTTACATGTAGTTATGTATGTAAAGGACTCTGCTCACCTAAAACAGGCAGAAATATAAAGCATTACAATGATGACTGCTCTCCTCTAACCTTCCTCTAACCTTCCTACTAGCCTCTACCACAAGAGCCTGAGTTGCTTGGCCTTCCATTCTTTCATAAAGATAAAATACAAGAAACTGTTTGGATGCCTCCTGAAGGCAAGCGGCTATAGAACAACTAAGATTTTAAAAGGCAGATGCACTGCAAGGTTTTCATCAAACCAAGAACGAAAGAGTGTGGGCACTATAAAACCAAAAAGACAGAGCAAGGTAATGGCTTTTCTAAAGAGCATTTCAGGAGACTAGCTTATGAAAGTTGTAGAGCATGTTATATAGTTGTTGACGTGAGTCAAGACAGTGAGCTCTGCTTGATAGTTTTCTATTTCTTTCTATTTATTCGGTTAACTTTTGGGCTGTGGTGAGCAGAAAGAGATCAGCCTGCCAAGAGTTTGATATTAGAAAAGAGAACCTTTGAGGCAGAAAGGGCTTGATACTAGTGAGAGTTAAAGAAAGGAAAAACTTCAGTAGGGTCTTAAATTCTTTTTTTAGAGAGAAAAAAAGGCATAATCTTCTATTAAGAGTCTTTGGCAAGCCCTCGTGGTTAGGTGTTTTTCTAGATGCAATGGTCCAAATACTGTAACGTCTTTCTCCTAAATTTCAGATTATTTCAGGAAATGGGAGAATGTAATGACTAGTTACCTAGGAAACAGTTGCATTTGGGGGGGGAGAGTAAACTCCAAAAGAGAAAATAAGTATTTATCAAAAGAATAGACAACTACATCTCCATGTATTGGCAGGCATGTTGAGATCAAATCTATGGTTCTACCAAGCTAGACTAGTTGAGGAAAGAGATTAATGTTGGCTAACTAGGTCACAGAAGTAGACAAGGTTTGGGGTTACTATGAATACCTTAACAATATAGAATGCAAGGTAAAATGAAAAAAAGAAAATGTTGATATGTAATAAATAAATATTGGTGTGTAAGATGAGAACACTTATTGTATATATTTTAGCTAGGATTATGCCAAATATAAAAATAAACTTTGCATGAAGACCATTTTAAACTTCATCTCAAATTATTAGAAAGCTGTAAGAAAAGACTTTAGTTCCAAATATTCAAAGTGGTTAGAACAGTGGTTCTCAACCTTTCTAATGCCGTGACCCCATAATACAGTTCCCCATGTTGTGGTGACCCCCAACCACTTATACATCACCAGGTCCCAGGGGCGTGGCCAAAGAAAAGGGGAAAAAATGGTGGACAGCCTTGTTTGGCGACCCCCGTGAAATGGTCGTTCGACCCCAAATGGGGTCCCGACCCACAGGTTGAGAACCACTGGGTTAGAATGTTTAAGGAGTTTACCAAGATGACTTGGTTTCCTCATCTAAATGTTTCCCCATTTGCTGTCTATATGTAAGTAAGCATAAGCATGGTAGAGAGATTTCTTTTCAAGAAAGATAGGCAAAACTTTTTCTTGAAATTATCACAGAATAATGAAGTTGGAAGAGATTATAGAGGTCATCTAATCTAACCCCCTGCTCAAGCAGGAGACCCTATATCATTTCGGACAAGTGGCTGTCCAGTCTCTTCTTAAAAAACTTCTAGTGATGAAGCACCCACAACTTCTGAAGGCAAGCCATTTCATTGGTTAATTGTTCTCACTGTTAGGAAGTTTCTCCTTAATTCCAAGTTGCTTCTCTTCTTGATTAGTTTCCATCCATTGTTTCTTGTCTTGCCTTCTTTATGGATCATGAAGAATGTTGCCATCAAACAAACCTAGACTATACTAACTGCATAGTGAAACTTTTTCTAATCCTAGGTAATAACAATCATTAAATATTTTCAAAAGAGAAAAGAGGTGTTGTTCTAAAAGGATATTCACACATGCTAATAGCTTTATAGAAACACAAAAAAGCAGCTGAGCAACCTTTTGCATAGCTTCTTTTCACAGTGGATGTTTATGTAACGGTGGGGCTTATTACTAGTGGGACTTACTGCTGAGATGCTTATGTTAAAGTGCTCTGAAGGTATATCCTGAATAACAGCTTATACCATAAAGCTTCTACTGGAAAAAGCAGGAGGGGGAAATGTGTGCTTTGGAGCACAATTTTAAAAATAGAAAGCATAATGCTACACTGCTTTTTGAAATGACTTAAAACACAGTTCAGGAAAGAACAGAAACCAGTAGATCTGTGACCCCTTTCAGCATCCAAATGGACAGAAAGAGAGAACGTGAGACAATATTATCATCATAGGTTGGGACAGTGCCTTGTGGTCATTTGGCTTTCACTTCTGCTTCATGCTGACTTTGGGGGTCTGGAGTGCTACATCTTTCCTGGGCACCTCAAGAAACCTGTTCTGATTTTTTCTAATACAATGTAGAAGAAAATAAACTTTGATCCTTAAGTCCCTTGCTTTGCCACCCTGGAGTGTTGAATGTTGGGCTTGCTACTTATGGCCTATAACTTGGTGGGGAGGGGTCTTTCTATCCCTACCTAGGACCCACACGCATTCAACAAATACTGTTGTCATCTTGGAGTTGGTAACTGACATGACAAGTGGGCTGGGCTGGTTTGGTTAGATCAGAGGTTCCCAACTGAGGGTGTTTGCACCCCCTGGGGGTGCAAGACGATATTACAGGGGAGTGAGAAAACTTGGGTTTTCAAAATTATAGTGTAGATGCATAATTCGTTGCCATTATTTCAAACTTTTGTAAGGGGCACAAGAATATATCAGAAACGTTCTAAGGATGCGGGGCATAGAAAAGTTTGGGAACCACTGGGTTAGATCAAGGAACTTGTATCACATTATCTCTAGAGCAGTGGTTCTCAACCTTTTTAATGCCACGACCCCCAACCGGTCATAAGTCAAGGACTACTCAACCGGTCGTAAGTCGAGGACTACTCAACTGGTACAGCACCGTTTGCAGAATGGGACTTTTGGTGGGCTCAGCAGGGCAGAGACAGCCTGGACAATTCCTATTGGCTTTTGAAAGCCAATAGAACTAGACTCTATTCAAGAGAGTCTATTCTACTGGCTTTCAAAAGCCAATAGAATAAAAGGGAGTAGCACAGCTAAGGAAAAGGGGAAAAAATGGCGGACTGCGTTGTTTGGCGACCCCCGTGAAATGGTTGTTCGACCCCAGATGGGGTCCTGACCCACAGGTTGAGAACCACTGCTCTAGAGCCTATACCAATTGCAAGCCTAAAATCAATTTTAAAAAAAAAGGCCAAAAGGAACAAGACAAATACAATATAAGGGTTTTCACTAAGTGCTACACTACCATAGCATGATCTAAAAAGGTTTAGCCTGATCTAAATCCCTCCATCCAGATCTATCTAAACCAGATTTGTTCATATACTATATAAGCACACATTTAGATCCAGGCCACTTCAAAAAAAAAAAATTAAGCTTAAACTGGATAGTACAAATGTTACTAATTTTCATTAGTACTCTGATGTCTCTTCTTCAGAGAACTGAAAAAACTTCTTGGATGAGAAGCAAAACATTTTCAAATTAAAAACAAACTAACAAGAAAGTCCAGTTGAAAAAGCACCTTTTGGGACAATTATGATCTGGATGATTAAGAATCTCCATAGAACCTACTCTGATAGGATATAAATTAATGGAATTATCTCTATTGACTTATTGTCATTATTATTTTGTTTCTGCTGCCTCTAACTAACTTGGCTTCTGCCCTGATTGGGGTGTTCCTTCTTTCCCCTTATACAGTGGTGGGATTCAAATATGTGAACAACCGGTTCTCTGTGTGGATGCTGCTTCTGGAAGTCCGTTCTCGGCCTGGGCAACAAAAGTTAGCTACCAGTTCTGCTGAACTGGTGCAAACTGGCTGAATCCCACCACTGCCCTTATAGACTTATACCCTGCTATCCTTGGTTGAAGCTGTACCAGTCTTTCCGAGTAGCTAGCTAAGGTGATGTCCTCTGTAGCTTCCCATTTGCATTTAGCTGTTCCCAGAAGGGCTCTCGCCAACTCAGCTGACTCAATCATTGGCTCCTCATGCTGGAGCCATCCTGCTGATTGTTCCTCTGCCAGTCAACTGTATTAGCCAAACTCCAGAACACCACCGGTAGACTTACTGATTGAAGCCTGTTTAGATTTTCTGTCTGGATATTTCACTAACCTCTGCTGGCTGATTTGCCAGCCAAATTATCTAGGCTGGCTGCTTCTGCTTTTGCTTCATACTTTGGTTCTTTTCTTCATCACCATCTAGTTCCAGTATTGCTGGCTAGGAAACTTTACTTGCTGTGCCTGGAGCCCTGGGATCTGCCTATGTGTGCCAACCAACTTCAGCCATCCAGACTGCTTTTTCAGTCTTTCACCTCCCCACGCTTGTTCTTCCACCTTCCTCCTTCAAAGTAAGGCATACATGAGGAGAATAAGGGAATTGCATGTGTGGGACAGCATAGATATTTTGAGCCATCCTTCCTCTGCCCATTTTAATGAATGGTTGGTTTTTGGTCTCTTTTAATGCTATTGTCATGTATTATGTAGCACAATCTCTAGTTCTGTTTGTATCTAGAGAGGAGCCACAAAACAACATCCACCAAATAGGTGAAACCATCAACCCAAAAAATAAGAGAAAGCCTGGTATCAGGGGGGCAGAAAAAGTGTCCTTTGTTTTACCAAAAATCCCAATATCTTTTTTATCCTTTTAATAATTGAATACAAAGAATAGGAAAAAAATAATTGATGAAACAAAAGAAAACTATTGAAGAAAAATATTAACACACCCACACATTATACACATACATCAAAGTTC
The DNA here is from genome assembly GCF_016545835.1 of Crotalus tigris. Lineage (NCBI taxonomy): Eukaryota > Metazoa > Chordata > Lepidosauria > Squamata > Viperidae > Crotalus > Crotalus tigris. The sequence goes on along the minus strand of NW_024096636.1, from coordinate 486,520 downwards.
TACAAAGCATTTCATTGAATGGTAGCCATCCTAATCTAAGTGATTTGGCCATAAATTGCTAATAACATCAGAGTATTGAGCAGTTGTGGCCATGTATTTATCTTTCCAATGCTGTAAAGTAAGTCTTTAGCTACAAATAGTTTAGGAAGAATGTACCAAGTGTCAATTTCCATGGAAGAGAAATATAGTTCAAATGAATATAAATGTTAAATCTTATCAAAATTGAGCCAATATATGTAATAACTTCCTCCTCAGATAGAATCATAGGAGATTCTACAACTATCATTTAAATAGAACATTAATCTCACTGCCTCTCGAACATCATCATGAGTTCCTCAACCTTTTTCTGTATACGTGCTATTTCTCAGTTAACTGATTCTCAGTGGCTTACTTGGAATATAAAACAAGTTAAATCATCCACAGTCTTATTAAAATCTTGAGGAAAGCCATATAAAGCAATGTGACCCAGAAATAACAATAAATAGGCCATAAAATCAAGGAAAAAAATAAAAAGTTAGCAGTGTATAAAATTAATAGGATGCAAAGAAGTTCATTAAAGACAAATATCCTTTTTATTGAATAAGATGCAATCTAGAATCTATTGAAGTTCTTGTAATTGGCTTTAACTCTTCTTCCCCTTGTCTAGGCAAATTAGGAATCTCTAATTTTTTATTCCACTCAACTGTAAAATTTACATATCAAATTGACTCATTACCAACAGCATTTTATAAAGTGTAATTGCAGGTTTCATTGTCATAGTATTTAATTATCGCCTGTAGTAAATTAGGTGTTTCTAAAGCTGAAAATGCCACAGGTCCAAATTGGGATGTCAATAAATGTTGTGGTTGTAAATATTGCCACTGTGACATACTTGACAAGTCATACTTATTATTTAAAGTGGAAAATGATTCAAAAATCCTAGTTTTCAAAGTATACATCCTGGTTTCCATCCACATTTCTCAGTGGATTCTATTCATTTCTCCTTATTACTTCTGAGATCTCCATTATGCAATAGCATGAGAAAAGAAGTAAAATGTCATTTCCTAGAGGGCATGATGCAAAATCAGACAGAGCTGGCTTGATCTAACCTGAGGATGAACAAGGACTCGGAGATATGTTGGTGACTGCTTAGATTATAGGACCAGTAAAAAATAAACATACATAACCACAGTTGCCATGAAATTTGTCTTTCTTAATCACTGTGTCCCTTGATGCCATGACTATCTTATCATGACTGAAAATATGATGAGGACCTGAGTGAACCTTTCATCTCACAAGTGAATATCACCTGCATTTTGAAAGATCCCAGGACTTCCACTTCCAAGGTTCTACTCCACCACTAGAATGGCTAGAACATCTCCACAACTCTGCATTCTATTACTTTCAGGAGTCCAGGGGCTGGGCTTGTCAAAAAGAAGCCAAACCATGGTGTCAGCGTACAATCTGCCTGATCAAGATTGGCACCTTCTGTAGGTGATGTTGACAGTTTAATGACTGGGCATGGATGTTAAAATCATCAGCTATTACCACCAGTCAATTTGTTGTGAGGCTTGCTCAAAGCCAAGAGGTCTATCAGATAGACTGGGATAGCAAGAATGCATAAAAGAACCATAAATAGTTGCCATCACTCCTAAACTGCCACCTGCTGTCATTTTCACTATTGGTCATCATTCTTGCTGATATGTTCAAGGATGGTCCTCTCCCATGCTAGGAGTAAGTCTGACAGGAAAGGGAGAATCCAATAGCCAGGCATGGGTGTCAATTGGCCAGTCATTCCATGGTGAGATTTCATCAGAATTAAACCCAGAAACCTTATTGAACAGATTTGGGTCCTGGATGGCAATGTTGAAGATGGATTGTACAAAGTGGGCAGAATCTCATTCTACCATTGTCCCTCTCTCACTCCTGTAATGTTTCACATGAACACCGTCAGCTGTTACTTTTTCTAAATAGGACACAACTGAGTGCTGCCATTTAGCAACATCTCCATGTGGTTATTGATTATGCAAACCCCACTGCCTCCTCAATCAAATCAAGTGCTGCAATAGTGGCACAACTGTCTGGCAATGTGGTGAATGAGGCAAGAATGTGCATGATGAAAAAACCATTATCAAACCAAACATTTCATTTGCAGATACTCTTTCCTATCTGGCAGAGATTCCTATGATGCCCACTGGAAATGTAGCAGCCCCAGGAACTAAAGAAGCTCCTTGGATGAGTAGCAAAATGTTTTCAAAAGAGAAAAAATCAAGAAAATTCAGTTGCCTTTTGGGACAACCATGGCCTGGATAATGGAGAATCTTTATTGACATTTGCCCCAGGAGGAGTTCTGCTGGCAATGAGAAGAGGGGAAAGATACCCTTCCCGGACCCATCTCCAGAATCTCAGCTGAAGATGCCCTATCAGAGTAACCATGGATGTATCTTTTTTAAAATAAAAAGATCAAAATCAGGGGCATAGAAAGAAAATATATAAGTAATAAAAAAGATTGCTTCAAGCATCCTCCTAAACTACAATAAGTAGGAGATGGGTTTAACACCTGTAATTAGCTTTGCCAAAGGAAAAAAAGAAACAGTGGCTAACATACATGCATCTATAGCAAGGCCTGTTAAAGCTGACTGCTAATGACTTTATGCCACATTGTACCAGTGTATACCACACTGAGCACCGAGCACCTTGTCTTTGGCTTCAAAAATAATTCACAATCCATTAAGTCATTTCACCATAGAAACAGCTACTGCAGTTTGGGCTATCTGCAATTATTTATTTGTTTGATATTGCTTGTGCTTGATATTTTGACACTATTGCAGTGTTAATAAACAGGCATTGAAAATTGTTTTGTTTGGGGAATACTCTCGAAGAGAGGGATGTGTGTTATCACTTGTGTGAGGAAAACATCAGTGTTGACCTGTGGAACAAAATAATCATTTAAAAAGCATCATAAATCTTGAATGGAAACTGCCTAGGTAAGAGAGTTCCCTCAATTTATTGTCATATAGTGAAGTCCAAGTCAAATGCAGGCAGTGCTTGGGTTACAATGGCAATTCCAGAAGTCCCCAGGATTGTGTGGGTCATTAAGCAGGAAAAGGCTGGAATCCCAGGCAAGCAGTGTGGTAAGTGCTGCAGGCAAGCACTAGGAAATTGTGATGGCACAGTGGTTAGAATGTAGTATTGCAGGCTAACTCACTGCTTACTGCCAGGAGTTCAATTCTGACTGGCTCAAGGTTGACTCAGGCTTCCATCCTTCCGAGGTTGGTAAAATGAGGGCCCAGATTGTTGGGGACAAAATGCTGACTCTGTAAACCGTTTAAAGAGGGCTGCAAAGCACTGTATATAAGTCTAAGTGTTATTGCTATGGAGTCTGGGCAGGCTGGCAGATGGGACACTAAGGAATGTAGGAAGGTGAGGAATGCTGCAGATGAGCACACCCTATAGAGTGTGGGTAGGCAAGGGGTGCTACAGAGTGGGGATCCACAGGAGAAAAAGCAGCAGGACCGACTCATAGGACCAATTTTCAATTTTGCCTGAAAGCCCCCCCCCCATTGATTTTGCTTGTAGGAAGTCGGTAGGGAAGGTTACAAATGTTAATCACATGACCACACTCATTGCAATATCCTAATCATGAAACAGGCATTCAAGCACTCAGATCAGGATCACATGACCACAGGGACACTGCAATGAGTTCAACTTTGCAAACCAGCAATAAGTCCCCATCATTCAACACCGCTGTAATTTTGCATAGTCACTGAATGAGAACTTGTACCTCAAAGACTGTCTAAACTGGAGCATGGGTTTTCATGAGCCAGACAAACACCTTTAACCCTTATGTATCACCTGGCATCATTCTTTCCTGGGACCAATTATTTTATTTTATTTTTTTTTTTTTGCTATGCAGTAGGAGCAGATTTCTCTTATCTCAGTTTGTATAGAAGTCTTCAATATTTGCACTATGTGTGCTATATATTGTTCCCCATAAATTGTCAAGTGCTTATTAATTGATAATTCATACACAATCATCTCACATATTCGTTAACAAGTGGTACTGATTGTAATTATTTAGAGTTTATTTTTGTACTTCTGGGATACGCAAATCTGGCTTCCCAACTTAGACAATTTAGGTTCCAAAAGATTTACTGCTGTGTCATACCTCAGTGTGTAGCCATCATCTCAGTAATAACATCTTTGGTTTTTGTCCTGTCCATCTGTGTGACTTTGCATTTGTTTCTGCTGAAATTCTTTCTGCCTTCCATCCATTCTTCCAGTTTATGAAACCTGACCCTCACTTTTTTAAGTGTCTCCTGTACTGTCACCTTAGTGTCACATGGATATCTGATAATAATCTTTTATACATCCTCACCAAAGACATTTATAAATAAGCTGAACAACACTGAGCCGAGTGACAACCCTGAGTATGTTACTGCACCCTTCTCTTCAGTTTGATGCAAAGCCACTGCTTATGGTTGTTAGCTCCAATGGTTAACCACTTCTGTTTCCATTTTCATATCATTTTCATCATATAAGGATCATAAATTTCTTTGCAACTCCCTTTATGGCTTTTTAAAATATATCACAAGATCTCACTTTGTCTCAAGACACTTCCATTTAGACTCTACTTAATTTGTCCCCTATTTTATGTGACTTAAACTCTTCTGTTTACATGCTCCTTTGGTGATTGTGGGTTGTCTTTTGCTTTTTGTTATCCAAGTCATTTTTCAAATGATAACTTAGCTTATAAGAAGTTAGTTGAAATGAACAAATAATTCTCACTAGCAAGATAACTAATTATAAAAGAAGGCCAATACTTGATGACAATTTGTTTCCCACCCCATTGGATAGAATTCAAAGCATTGTTTCTTAACTTACTTTTATTGTAACTGTGCATATTCCAATCCATAATATCTGGGATAAGTCTGCATTTCCAATGAATAAAATGAACTGTTCACTCTTCTTTGTTGAATTGTAACATGTGCTCACGAAGACATCCCTCTGCTGAAAAGTACTTTTTTCACTGCCTTCCACAATACATATTTTGAAACAAAAGCCTTTCATAATGGCTTTGGAATTGAACAAACTCCTTAAGGTTGTAGGTTCAAATCTGTTTCAATTGAACTTCTCCTAATTCAGGTTAGTAAGTACATAATGATTTCTGGTTCACATAGAACTTCAAATATCCATTTCTCATTGTAGTATTGAATTTGAGAAAATTCCTATGCAAGCATTAAGTCTTTATACATTTTTTTAAAACAACTCTATAATCCTTTGCATTGGGGCGGAGTCAGGGTGACTGAATGGAGCTGAGCTGTATGCCTTTCCTGATGGCTATGTGGAGCTTGCAGTAGATATTTTCTCTTTGCACGCAGAGAGAGAAATATCTACCGCTATGTAGAATTGAACTCACAACCTCCTGATTGTTAGGTGAGAGCTCCATATCTAGGCCATCACAAGTCTTTATACAATTAACTTTTGTAAAATTAAAACTAATGATATTTGATTCCCCAAAAAGCAGACACTGAGACAAACCAAGGGTAAGAAGTTGGACTCATCTGGTTGAATTCTAAATCAATAAAGAAAAGATCCAGACCTTGTAAAGTTCTATCAAATCTCCTTTCAGATATCGTTTTTAAAAGCTAAACATATCCAATCTCTTTCTGTTAAGTTTTCAATCCACAACATACACATATTAATTTACAATTTTACTTTCCATATGGCACATGAAAACAATCAATTCAAAATAATAAAAACATCAAAATGTCAAAGACATCCAGTAAATATAGATCTTTACACAATGAAGTTATAAAACATAATAAAGACAATTGAGTCTACAATCAATAAAACAACAAAACCAATTAAATATATAATATACCTACCAAAATTACCAGTTTTAAAAAAATCTATTGAATAAAAAAATCCATAAATAATAAAATATAAATGTCAGTGTGATGCCTAATTGGTAAAGGATCAGGTTTTGCAGTATCGCACAAGCCATGGTCAGCTACATCTGTACATTAAACTGAAATAAATATGCTGCTCACCCTCTCTTTGCTCTTTTAAATTGGGTGTGGTTAATGCTGGGCTTCTAGGAGACAGATCCTGAAAAGTGCTTAACTGGAAAAAACCTGATGGGAAAAACAACACATTTAAAATAAGGCTCTAGGAATCACCCAGGATGATGTGCAAGAAGTAAGAGAAGAAACAAGAGATGGAGTGCTGCCCCACAAAGCTCTAAAGAGCAAACTCAAATGGTTATGTAAGACCCTTTCCCTTATGTGGAAGAATAGAATAGAATAGAATAGAATAGAATAGAATAGAATAGAATAGAATAGAATAGAATAGAATAGAATAGAATAGAATAGAATAGAATTTGTCTCCGGTGCATTTACATACAAGCAACAGGTCATAATCATAATAATCATGATCATAATCATCACAAAAATACATCCATCATAAATTATAAGATACAAAACTTACTGATAGTCATAGGATACTAAATAAGCAAACAACATAAATCATATTAGGATATTAAATAAAACAATATAAATTGTAAGATACAAACAACAAAGTTATAATCATAAGACAATAAGGAGATAGGTAATAGGAAAGATGAGAAGAATAATAGTAATACAGACTTACTAGGTAATTTGACAGTCTTGTGGGAATTAGTTGGAGCTACTGTACAGGTAGTCTTCCTTAATTATGGTTATTGGGATTGGAATACCCTAAGTCAGTGGTGGGATTCAAATATGTGAACAACCGGTTCTCTGTGTGGATGCCACTTCCGGACATCCATTCTAGGCCTGGGCAACAAAAAATTAACTACCGGTTCTGCCAAAGTGGTGCAAACCGGCTGAATCCCACCACTGCCCTAAGTGAAGCAGTCGTATAGTGTATATCATATGACCCTGCTGCCTTGTGACAGCAGTTCCTGCAGTCCCCAATTGATGATGATGTTATCCATTCAGTTGTGTCCAACTGTTGGCAATTCTATAGGCCAGGTCCTTCAGGTCTTCCAATCTTGCAATACTTCTGGGAGCTGTAATCTGCAGTCACCATCATTAATTGAATCACTGTGGGTCATTAAAGGAGGACTTGAAGATATGACTGCAATTTCTGACTTCCTAACAATTTCATCATTGACTTTGCTTGTGGGAAGCTGGACATGAAATTGAAAATCATTAACATGTGACTGCAAGGGCATTACAACAGCCAAAACGTTCAGTACTGGTTGTCAGTACCACTTGTTCAGTGCTGCCACAAGTTTGAATAGTCACTGAATGAGTTGTCATTAAATGAGAATCATCTTTATAGGAGAACCAGAGAAGCTTCTTGTGCAAAGTACATATTTGTGAACACAGTTCAGGGAGAAAGGACTTCACTGAGAATGTCTAACAATAAATTGGTATAGTAGACCTGCCACAAAATAAAGAGAGCCCACACTACTTATCAAATTGTTGTTGTTCCTTGAGTTGCTGACTTTTAAAAGATGGTACAATATTATGCAGCTTAACTTGTTTAAGTATATAAGACAATTATTAGGTTTTTTTTTCCTCTCAAAATTATCTTGTCCCATGTAGTAAAAATTCTGTTGGGAAGAATAAGGGATGTTAAGTTTGAATTTAGAAATAACAAAAGATGTCTGTCAGTTAGATGGGATGCCTACAATAATACTGATTTTTAATTTTCTCCTCTAAAATTTAACTTTAGCCAATTGTAAAAATAATAACTAGCACTCAGCAAAAAGCAATACATTCTTGGACCACTTAAAAGTTTGTTGCATATTTTCATTACGTGCACATTAATAAACTTCCATGAGCATGATCAGAAATTATAACAGCAGCTATATCACGTAGAAACTAAAGTATGAGAAAATCAGGAGATAATCTAGCTCAGGGGTATCAAACTCACAACATCACATGACGTGTCACGATATATCGTGACTTTTTTTGCCATTGCTGGCAATGGGGTGGGCATGGTTTCGCTATGATGCATCTGGCCCATGGGCAGCAGTTTGACACCCCTGATCTAGCTAAAAGAAATTTCTATGTGTGTAAGAAATATTTGCACTGAGGAGGATTAATAGTAGGTTAAATAGAAAGATTATTTTAAATTAAATTTACAGGATTAAATTCAAACATGTAATTAGCAAAGTATCATGAACCTAATAATATAATTTCAGTGATGGATAAAATAAATAAATAAAGTGCTTTAGTTATTAAAAATAGCTTCTTCTTCTGATTCCAGTGTAATAGAAAGGGAAAGAGTTTTTTTCTTTTCTTTTTTTTAAAGGATCATCTTTAATAAAGACCAAATTAAAGAGAAATGAAAAAAGGAGAGAGGGAGAAGAAAGAAAGAAAAAATAGGAAAAGGTGTAGCTATTAAAGATGTAAAGAAATTACAAATTGTAATCTTTATCTGTAAACAAGATCATACCGAAGTAAATAGATGTATAATTAAGAGCCATTTTTTAAAAAAATAAAATAAAGTCTTAATACCAGTAGCACCAACAATAAAATATTAGAACGAAAAAATTATCTCCAAGATTCAGCAAGAACTTAAAGAAATAAGATGTTTCTCAGTTTTTACTAATGATGATTTAGATTTGGAATACCATTTGATAATTTCAGAAGAAAGGTAGGCTGAAACCTCATTTAGTAATTAAGATTGAGTAAAAATGTTACAAACCCATAGTAGAAGGGGAATTAACTATGGGTAATACTGTTTATTTCTCGATCAAGACACTCAGTCCAATCCTGAAATCAAATTTGCATTTTCTGACACATTAGACCATATAAATGGATGTGAGGCCCCAATATAACGTAGTTATTCTGAACTAAAGAGACTTCATCATCTTCAAAGAAATTTTTGAGCTGAAAGGTGAGGAAGGAGGCAACCAAAGGTTGTCCATAAGGTCTAGGTCAAGGAAACGACCTCTTGAAGAGAGGAACTTGGAAGCTTTGGCCTCTTGAAGTTTCAAAGTTGGAAGCATTGGCTGGTATACCACTGTGAGTTATGTTCTTTTCTGGGCCATAAGATTTTACAAAAGTGATTCAGGGCCTTTATTATCTGACATTTGCAGTGAGCTATAGGGCAGTAAGGGTGAAGGTTCGTTCTCCAATCTTGTGGATGGTTTCTGAACATTTTGTTATCAGGCTACATAACATCTTCAGTGGAATTTAGGAGTTTAGGAGAAACTCCACTGAAGATGTTACCTAGCCTGGTAACAAAACGTTCAGAAACCTGAAACAATGCAAGTTTCCAGAATATTGATGCCATTTAGATGGGAAATTCCGATGGGTATTGTCTTGAGCCATGCGGGGACACGTTACAGACTGAATACAGTTGACAAAGCTAGAGAGTTTTATACTTCGGTCCTGGGTGCAGGCTCAACTCCATCTGGTCAGAAATCTCCGAGTGGCAAGGAAGTCGACCAGCAATCTGAGGCATTAGGTTTGGTTTCCGCTGGAATGATACAAGCTGAAAGGCAACGCCAGATGGAGGTTAAAGAGCAGAGGATGACTCGTGCAGCTTATAAGCGTAAAGAGAAGGAGCAACGTAAAAAAGAGCCCAAAGAGAATTCTTCTGGAAATGCATCATCGCCGGTGGGAGGAGCAAGACCCAAGAGTTATGCAACACATGCAGCTCTTTCAGATCTTGATGGTGTCTTCTCCAGGCTGCGTGCCAAGGGAGATGGCAAAGTTTTTGACCTGGAATGTTAATGGATTGAATTCTCCTCAGAAACGGAAAAAAATCTTTTATTATTTGAAGCAACATACCAATGACGTTATTTGCTTACAGGAAACTCATATCTTACTTAAAGATCAGAAATATTTAGTTAATGCTCGTTTGGGATCTCATTTTATATCTTCTGCTCCTGGGAAGAAAGGGGGAGTTGTTATATATGTTAAACAAAACCTACCAGCTTGTCTGGTAGAATCAGATCCCCAGGGGAGATATGTGATGATTGAACTTGGTATATATGGTAAGAAAGTACTTATAGTGGGACTTTATGCTCCAAATCAACAACAGGAACAATTTTATAAGCAGTTACATCAAAAAATAACATTGCTTGACTATAGATCAGTGGTATTAATGGGTGATTGGAATGGTGTCTTAGATATACAAAGGGACAAGAAAGGTTCCTCTCCTTTTCTTAAACAAGCAAGGTTACCTAAAGCTTTTTTTGATATGAAGGAAGACTGGGAATTAAGGGATTATTGGCGGGAATGTAATCAAGAGGAGAGGGATTTCACTTTTTTTTCTGATAGACACCAATCTTTTTCAAGAATTGACTTTTTTTTGATTACTACGGATTTGTATAATAAAGTAAAGAATGTAAAGATTTTTCCTAGATCACTGACGGATCATAGTCCAGTTTGGATGGAGCTGACTCAAGAGAAAGAGGAAAGGAGATCCTGGAGAGTTAATGAAAATTTGTTTAGACAAGAGAAGAATGTTCAAAAGTTAAAGGAGTGTTTAAAGGACTATTTTGTTTTGAATATGTATAAGGGGACTTCAATGTCAATGGTATGGGATGCAGGTAAAGCATTTATGCGTGGTGTTTTGATAAAAATGAATAATTGTCATAAGCGGAAGCAGATTCAGAAACGTAGAGAACTTGAAGATGAAATTAAATCAAAAGAAAGGGCCTTGATTTTAAATCCTTCTGATGAAAGTATTAAAGAATCTGTAAAGTTATTAAGGTCACAATTTAATATGTTGATAGCAGATCAAGCTGCAACCAATTTATTGTTTATGAAACAAAATACGTTTTGTAATGCTAATAAGCCTGGGAGATGGTTGGCTTATCAATTAAGAAAGAAACAGAGACAGAGAATAATAGAGAAAATAAATTACAAGGGTAAATTAGTTTTTCAGAAGGAATTGATCAAAAAATCTTTTTTGGATTATTATCAAAAGTTATACAAATCTACTAACGTGCAACTGCTAGATATAAATAAATATCTAGCTGAGGCAAGTTTTCCCAAACTGACTGAGGATCAGAAACATGAAATTAATGGCTTAATTACTAAGGAGGAAATTGCCTCAGCAATTCAACAATTGAAATTAGGGAAAGCACCGGGTACGGATGGGTTAACAACTGTTTATTATAAAGCTTTAATGGAGGAGATGATCCAACCATTAAGTGATCTTTTTAATGGTATCTTACAGGGTTTAGAGATTCCTCCTTCATGGCGTAGTGCTTTTATATCATTGATTCCAAAGGAGGATCAAGATCTTACTTTACCAAAAAATTATAGGCCTATATCTCTTTTAAATGTGGATTATAAGATATTTGCAAAAATTTTGGTAAATAGGCTTATGAGGGTGGTGCATCATCTTGTGCATAAAGATCAATCAGGGTTTATAACTGGAAGGTATATGAAAAATAATGTTAGACAAATTATTAATCTATTAGAATATTTAGACAAGAACAACCAAGTTCCTGCAGGGCTCATATTTTTAGATGCTGAAAAAGCATTTGATCAATTGAATTGGCATTTTATGCTAAGAGTAATGGAAGAAATGAATTTTGGCGAAAAGATATTACAAGCCCTTACGGTAATATATCAAAAACAAACGGCACAACTTATTGTTAATGGAGGTTTGTCGGAGGTTTTTACAATAGAGAAAGGTACTAGACAGGGGTGCCCTTTATCGCCATTGTTGTTTGTTTTAACATTGGAAATATTATTGATCAAAATTCGAGAGTCTCAGGAAATTAAAGGAATAGAAGTTAACAAAAAAGAATATAAGCTGAGAGCTTTTGCGGACGACTTGGTTGTTACTTTGTCGCAACCTGATCACTCTGTAGTAAACTTATTACAGTTGATTTATCATTATGGTTTGGTTTCGGGTTTCAAGATTAATGTAAATAAGACTAAAATCTTACCTAAAAATATGTCTAGTCAGGAGAAGCAGATTTTGGCTAACTTGACGGGTTTTGAGATTGTTAATAAGGTAAAATATTTGGGGGTGATGTTGTCTGTTTCTAATGTAAAATTATTTAAAAATAACTATGAAAGGTTGTGGGTCAGGGTACAGAAGGACTTGAAGAATTGGGAGAAGTTGCAATTATCCCTCATGGGAAGAATTGCAGTGATAAAAATGAATATTCTACCCAAGTTTCTTTTTTTGTTTCAAATGTTACCGATTTTGAAAAATGAGATTAACTTAAGTGAGTGGCAGAAGGGTCTTAATAAATTTATTTGGGCAGGGAAAAAGCCAAGGGTTAAGTTTAAAATTATGCAAGACTTCCGTGAGAGGGGTGGACTCAAGGTACCAAATTTGAAATTATATTACGATGCGGTGGTTTTAACACTAATTAGTGATTGGGTAAATTTGACAAATCCTGAGATACTTCATTTAGAGGGATGGGATTTACTTTATGGGTGGCATGCCTATTTAATATTTAATAAAAAAATGGATTGGGTCTTTAAATCTCATATTTTAAGAATCTCTTTACTTAGGACTTGGAGAAAATATTATAAATGTGATTTTAAAGTTCCATTATGGGCCATACCTTGGCATGCGATAGAAGGAATAAAAAAAGGTGTAAAAATGGATATGGTGTCTTATAGTCAGCTACTTAGATGGGATGGGCAAAACTGGCAGTTAAGATTACGGGAAGATTTAGCGCAAGAAAATATTATTTATTCTTGGTTCCAATATAGGCAACTAGTAGATAAATGGAAGGTGGATTGTAAATTGGGTTTTCTTAGAGAAGATGGAAATCTTATTAAGCAAGTTAAGGATCAAAGACAAACCCATATCAAGAGAATCTACGGGGTATTAGTTGAAATGGACTCAGAAACGGAATTAATTAAAGACTGCATGATTAGATGGGCACAGAATTTTGGTGTCCCAGTCTCATTGGACATCTGGGAAACCATTTGGGTGAGAAATGTCAAATTTACACAAGCACAGAACCTTAGGGAGAATTTTTATAAAATGTTTTATAGATGGCACCTTGATCCACAAAAAATGTCTCTTATGTACCCTGACGTACAACCCAAATGTTGGAGATGTGGTTATACGGATGCTTCCTATTATTATATTTGGTGGTCATGCAGAGAGATAAAAGCATTTTGGATCAAAATATGGTGGAATATCCAGAGAATTTTTAGAAGGAGGGTAAAATTTACTCCGCAATTATTTCTGTTGGGCATTGTTACAGATTGTGATACAAAGGAGGTTGTATTGATGTTAAATTTGATTACAGCCGCGAGGCTGTTAGTTGGACAATATTGGAAGAAGGAATCTTTGCCTACACTGCAGGAATGGTTTCTTAAAGTGTCCTATTTGGCGGAAATGGCAAAGATTTCGGCTTTCTTAAAGCAACAAACGCAAGAGAAGTTTCTTGCCGTTTGGGACAAATGGATAAAATTTATACAATTTAGACTGGGTATAAAAAAATATCACATAGTTTTTTCATAAGTTTTATTTTTATATATAGAGAATGTTATATATAGATACTTTTTTTATATATATAAATATAAATTTTTTAATTTAATTTTTATCTTTATTTGTTAATTTTTAACTAAGCCTATATTCTGCTCTGGGAAGCTAGGGGGGGGAAGGGAGGGTGTTTGTGAGGGGTGGGGGATGGGGGGGGGTTTTATATGTTTAGTTTTTTATTTTATTTTTTTTTTTGTATATGTTGTTTTTTGTTTTGTATTGTTTTTGTTTTTTTGTAAAATTTATAAAACTTTCAATAAAAAAAAAACGTTCAGAAACCAACCCACAAGCTCGGAGAACGAACCTTGACCTCATCCTGCACCGGAGCTATAGATATTCGCCACTATTGCAAATATATGGCAGTGTTTCTGCTGGCTGAAGTATTCTGGAAGTTAAAGTCCACACATCTTAAACTTGCTAATTTGGGAAATGCTGATATATGGGGCTGATCTTGAAGGCTGTTTGGAAACTACAGCTGTCCATTTGCTGACCATTTGCTGGCTGAAAGCCCTTTGGTACAAAATACAGCTGTCCATTTGGACATGTTACAGATTAGCATACAATAGCAGAAGGTTTGGTAGACAGACATGGTGCCTCCAAAAATATTCACATTAAATGTTAATACTTTCAGAATACAACATGGACTCAATACTAAATGTACGCCAGTGCTGCTGAAGAAAATATGCGTACTCAAAATTTCCCTAAACAAAGAAAAATGAATACACTGATAATGTTTATTATCATATATTTAACTTGATTATTTTGTCTAACTTTGTAGAACATTGTATTTGAAGTACTGCAAAACCTGAAAAGAAAAATGTTAAATCTATTTATTTTGATTATATTGGTTGTATGGTGGCTAGACCTTGAATAATTATCCAATAGATCTTCTTTTTTAATTACATTTAAATGTTTAGAGTTGGCTATCTCCAGCTTCATTACAAACCAGTGTATGCAGGGTCACTGAAAGATTAGGGTGGAGAAAACGTGGGAATATCTATCATTTTGATGAATTTTCTTGATTAGAAATTCACTCTCACATACAACCAATTTACAATGTCCTTGGAGAAGTGCATATTTAATGGGGTCTTTGTCACTCTTAAAAATGTTAGCAAGAAATATTTCAAAAAGAAAGCTTTAAACCAAAGCAAAAAAAGGAGAGAATTGCTGGCACTATAAGTGTTGAATAATGTGTACCTGGATAATTTTATTTTACAGAATGTCCTCTTTCAAACATTTTGCAGGGTTCAGCAGGATTACAGACACTGTCTAGAAGCCTTCAACCACATCCCAAATATTTAATTCTCACTCTGTCATCTTGCCACAACTGAAATGTTTAGAGTTTTAAATGGAATCATCTGACGACTCCATAATCACCGTGCCTCTTTTTTTAAAAAAAAATATTTTTATTGTGAAGCCTATCCATTTGGAGATTGCACAAAACATTTGACAAAGAAATTCACAGCATGCCCAAAGCATGAATATTTTAAATTATTGACTTTGTCAAGGTTAAACAAGCTGCTACTAAAGCTTCTCCCTGCTCAGGCCTGTTTCACTGGCAGTTCAATAGAAGTGCTGTGCTCATCAATGTAAAGGAGTGGTTGCTCCAATGTGATTCATTTTTCACTTAAATTTGTTAGATAAAATTGGGTATAAGAACAAAATGGGCAGTTCTGGTTGGTGGGAGCCTCCTTAAAGAGAGTTGGGAGTTGGAGGATTTTTGAACAGTCCACTCTTGGCACCTGACAAAGTTATTTGCCTTTCCAGGGACACTTGGAAAGCTTCATAAGGCTTTGTTGTTGCAGTTTGGTGGTGGCTCTGGCTGTACAATCCATACATGCTAAAATACAGGTAGTCCTCAACTAAGCAACCAGTCAAAATTATAACCAAATTTAGGTGCCATGGTGATGCAGTGGTTAGAATGCAGTATTGCAGACTAACTCTGCCCACAGGCTAGAGTTCGATCCTGACATGACTCAAGGTTGATTCATCCTTCCATCCTTCCAAGGTTGGTAAAATGAGGACCCAGATTGTTGGGGGCAATATGCTGACTCTGAAAACTGCTTAGAGAGGGCTGTAAAGTCTAAGTGCTATTGCTATTGCTAAGTGCTTTTGCTATTGCTATTACTATGCCACCCACCCTAAGGAATTTACAACTCAGTTCTGAAGTTCCAATAGCTGTCCCTTTCCACCCCCACCCCCACAGTCACATGACTGCATTTTGGGCATTTGCAGCATCCTGTGGTCATGTGATCATGGTTTATGTTTTTTGCCAAAAACCGGCATTAGTTTTCCAATTTTCAGCAGTGCTTTGCTTAAAGAGTATGACAAGAAAGGTCACAAAATTAAGTCAATGACATGGGCAGGCTCCATTAGGGATGTCAGCCAAGGACTACCAGTATGGTTTTATTGTTTCTTGGGACATAAGATGAGATTGATATAAACTGGCAATTTATTTATTTATCTTTCCTGCTTTGTTGCTACATACGTGACTGCATAAGTTGATATGTATACATATATTTAAATATGTAATAGATATTTCCATTAATTATTAGATCCAAAAATGAACTGAAATCCCTAGTTACAATTAATTGGTCCACCCGTAAATCAAGAAGATTTGCAAATCAACTATAAGCAATATATCTAGTTGTAGCATAAACATTTATCTAAGTCAGACAATTATAGGCACAAGAATAGAATAGAATAGAATAGAATAGAATAGAATAGAATAGAATAGAATAGAATAGAATAGAATATGAAAGGGACCTTGGAGGTCTTCTAGTCCAGCCCCCTGCTCAAGCAAGAGAACCTATATCATCATCTCAGACAAGTGACTGTCCAGTCTCTTCTTAAAAACCTCCAGTGATGGAGCACCCACGATTTCTGAAGGCAAGCTGTTCCACTGATTAATTGTCCTCACTGTTAGGAACTTTCTCCTTAATTCTGGGTTGTATTAATCACCAAAATTATATAATATGCATCAACATTCATATTGATATTTTGACAGAGTCCTTCTCCTCTATAAAGTTTAACATTTTCTTAATACTATCACTCCTCAAGCCATTTTTGAATTTTCCATTTAGATCGATTTTATCCTCTTTCTAAGTAAAATATATTTTTCATCAGGAAGAATGTGAGTTTCTTGCAGAAAATAATTTGCCTTCAAACACTTAAAAAGTTTCTTCTTTTATGTATACCTCCCAGCTCTTTAACATTCCATGATATAATAATTGCATCATTTAAATAAAAATATATAATTTTCTAAATAAAACAATTGGCATTCCTAGGTCATAGACAAAAAAACCCCTAAAATTTAATTATTTAAAACACAAAGGCTTGTTCTTACCTGTCATGAGAAATTTAAAGTCCATGATACTAAAAAAAAAATGTGAAAAGGAAAAAATACAAGTTGAATATGGCTACAAACTTTACAATAGTCTTTCAAAAAAAAAAAAAACCACCCACATTTACATGTAGGATAAGTGTGTCCTTTCGTTCCTTGTTCCAGTTTCTGAATTCCTTAGATCCTTGGCTACTGGCAGTTACGTTTCTATCAAAAATCAGTCTAGTTGAATTGCCCATTATCACTATCACATGCCTCTGTGAAGGATTGATTATCTAATGCGGAAAGGCCTCCCCAGTATCTTCTGCCTGTCTAAGTGGTTTACAATAAACTCCCATGACAACACCACTTGTTTTTCTTTTCTTGTTTATAACCAGATATTCTCAACACGCTTTCCATCTCTGCTTTGTGAATTTCTGCACAGGCATATGGTTTCTTTACTCGCAATGTCCTTTCTATTTATTTATTCATGAATTTCATTCATTGAGCTTATATGGCCACCCACTTGGAGAACCTGGGCTGCTAACAAGGTTAGAAAACATAATATAAATGCAACAATAGCAAAATAAATTACAAACAGGAAACCTTCAACTTACAGTGGTGTGGTTAATGATGGCTCAAAGTTGCAACGGAAAAGGTAATTTACTACCAGTCCTCGCACTTAGGACCATTGCACCACCTCTGTGGGTACGTGATCACAGTTTGGGTGCTTGGCAAACCCACTCACATCTATGGCCAGTTGTAGCCATAAGGTCAGGTGATCATGGTTTGTGACCTTTCCCACCAGTTTTTGACAACAGTCACCAGTTGTGGAAGCTGGATTGGTTTAAGCATGATTGTTTGAACGAAGGTAACAATTGATCATAAAATCATGATGACCCACTTTGCAACCATATTGACATACAATGGAAATTCTGGTCGCAATTGTTGTACATAGAAGACTACCTGTACTACATTAGGACAATCACAAAATTCATATATTTTAATTTATGGTGAGATTAAATGCCAGAGCACATCTCTCTGCCTCGCTTTTACTTTCCAGGGAACTAGAGACCATCTCTTCTGATAAGCTTACTACTCACCCTTTTTTTCTCTGGGCTGAGATTCCTCTTATCTGACAATTGCCCTGGCTGAGGCTTTTCCTCCTCCTCCTGCCTGTCAAGTATATTCCCCCCAGTCCATTATAAATTGGAAAACACCATTTAAAACCTCCTATCATATACCTGAATTAAGCACAAGGGCATTATTTCAACATATATCAACACCTTACCTGCTAAACCTGTCCAGAAGCTGCTATATACTGACATAAACTACTCAGTAATAAGTTATTTACTTTGAGTTATATCATTTTCTAACTATTCACCACCCTCCTACCTGCCCCTTCTGCGGGTTCATATTGTTTTGAGCCTGCACACTGCCATTTTGTCCAGCTGCTGCAACAGTGAATCTGTCAGGCATAAGCAACCAGATCCATATGTGAAAGGTTCAAGTTGACTACTTTATTGTATTCTATCTATAATACAAGAATCTCCCCAGACTGTTTGTTTGTTTATTTATTTATTTATTTATTTATTTATGAGACTTCTATACCGCTTTAAGTGCAAGCACTCTCTAAGCGGTGTACACCAGTAAGCAATGTATATATATATTTACATTGCCCCCAACAATCTGGGTCCTCATTTTACCTACCCTGGAAGGATGTAAGGCTGAGTCAACCTTGAGCCGGTGAGATTTGAACCGCTTACCTGCTGAACACAGTCAGCTAAAGTGGCCTGCAGTACTGCACTCTAACTGCTGCGCCACCTCGGCTCTTGGGAACAAACAGGTAAGGTTTCATGGAATTTGGATGGGGAGATTAAACCTAGGTCTCTTGCGTCTATGCAGTGACTCAAGGCTAATTCCCAACTTGATTCCTCTTCTTTGCCTGTCTGGTAGCTTCCCAAAGAATCAATCCTTATGGATGAGACCTAGATTCTTGGTTCTGCAATCACAGCCAGAACGTTATGTTTCTAACCAAGGAAAGTGAGCTATAGTTTAGAAGTAATCTGTTGGGCCTAATAGCATATATGTAAGTTTACCAAGCAAACCTCAGCTAGATAAGCAGACCTTATTTAAACTCTTATTTATTTAGCTAATTAGGTTTCTGCACTAGTAAGCATGAGAACAGTATATGTAGAACTCTTTACCACTAAAACTTCTAGAAATGTCTGTAGCTAGTGATTCAAGACAACCTGTCATCCAAAAACTACATTAACACTTTTGAAACAACTAATCATCCAAAATGGAACACCCTAATAAAATATGTCCATCAGGTAAAGCTTTAAGAACCTTAATTGTCCTATAGTCTAGTAATATATTAATAAAAGAAGTAACAGTTCAATGTGGAATTGAGTATTTGTGCATCCTACAATCTTTCCTGAAATTCTACTTATTGATCTTATCATATTTTTAATCCAATAATTGCCAATAATTTAAATATCCCATTTAAATAATATCTGATACATTGCACCCAATTTATATAATCTTTGAATTCTCTATCATCCTTTGTACAGGTAATCTTCAACTTACAACAGTACACTTAGTGACCGTTCAAAGTTACAACAGCACTGAAAAAAATGACTTATGACCCTTTTTCATACTTATGACTGTTGCAGCATCCCCATGGTCATGTGACTTACATTCAGATGCTTGACAATTGACTCACATTTATGTCAGTGTCAGTGTACCAGGGTCATGTGATCCCCTTTTGCAACCTTCTGACAAGCAAAGTCAATGGGAAAACCAGATTCACTTAACAACCGTGCTATTAATTTAACAACTGCAGTGATTCACTTGACAACTGTGGCAAGAAAAGGCCTTAAATTGGGGCAAAACTCACTTAAAAAATTTCTCAGCAACATAAATTCGGGGCTTAATTGTGGACATAACTTGAGGACTACTTATAGTGACTTTTAAAGTAGGGGTTGTCTCTGAAATGTTTTGGGCCAGATATCTCCCTATCTGGGCCAAATTGCCATTTAAGAGATAATCTGTTAGCTGGATTTCCTTCAGCTTTCTCTGCCTCCCCACACTTTCTCACATCAAGGTGTTAAAAATCTCTCTAAATCCTAAAACAAATGGGAGAAAATTGATGTCTTTGCCTGCTAATGAAAAAATAAGAGTTTGGCAAATCTCTTGGGGAAAAACTCATAGCACTTTCCTCCAATAGTCACCAATGTAACTTGGGTCTACAGAAGATATAGAAGGGCCGTCATACTTGGCCTAAGAATCTGGGTAGAAACACACAAGAGGAAAGTAGAAAGTAAAAGCTAATTTTGCCCTTAGACAGGTTTCTTCAGCACGATTTGCAGATATTATCTTTATTGCCATGTCTCCTTTCATTGTTAACCTTAACTCTTTGACTGTTGACATTATCTCACAGAACTTGTTCCTTCCATTAGCAGGACTCCTATCTGACAGAGAGAACCTCTAACTATTGTCATTATTGTGACCCCATAAACTATGGGATAAATGATCAGGGATTCTTAAATTCTATCCCTTACACAGCACATATTATCTTGTTAATAAGCCTTTATATTATATGGCTTCACAGGAATCTCTCACTTTTTCATACTAAGACTAGCTTCAGGAGATCAGCAATTCTCTGGACTAAAGCTTTTGAGTTTTTTCCAGATCCAGAGTGTCCTACAGACAACAGTCAAATTGTTGCTTATTTAGCGACAGATAAATAAAAATGGTGGCCTCCCTTAGAATGTTTTAGAGTGCATTAGAGTTAGAGTACTGGTTGGTAAAGTACTAACAAGGCCTCTAAAAATTGGAAACAGTACTTCTTTCTTCATATCCTTTTCCAGTTTCACACCTTTCTCTGTTCCATTCAGTGGGAAATCCTTTCCCCAGGTTTATCTTGCTACTGGATTACTTATTACTTTGGATTCTTTTCCAAAACTTGCCATTTAATTGAGCCATCTTTTTCCACTTATTTCTAGTGTATCAGATAACAACAGATGAGAGATCAAAATCCTTCTCCTTGATTGGATGCCAGGTCTGATATCAACGAAGTCAAAGAAAACTTTGTAATCTTTTCTAATCTTCATCAGACAAATGATGTCAAGATCAACCACTGAAATTGGACTTCCTTATCTAATTATCTAATTATCTTAGATAATAATCCCAAATTTTAATAGTTGCCAGAAGTACTCTCTGAAATTTACACAGTTGTAGTCTAGGTGTAATCTAAGAGCTGTGGTGGCACAGAGGTTAGAATGCAGTATTGCAGTCTAATTCTGCCGACTGCCAGCAGTTCAATTCTAACTGTTCAAGGCTGATTCAGTCTTCCATCCTTCCGAAGTCGGTAAAATGAGGACACAGATTGTTGCAATATGCTGACTCTGAAAACAACTTAGAGATGTCTGTAAAGCACTATGAAGCAGTATATAAGTGCTATTGCTATTGTTATTGCTAGATGATTTATGTATCATAAAAAAAGTTATGCACCTTGGGCAGGACATTTCTTTCTTGTGTAACTTGAGTTCCTCAAAATATTAATTGTGCTTTGTTATTTTATTCCATGCTGAAATAGGAAAGGAGCCTGACATATTAATGCAGAATATTATTTGAAGTATATTTAAAGGAATTGATTATGGCAAGTAATTAAATTTAAGGTGTAAATGTCATTTGGAGACTACTTCTTCAAGTACTGAAAGTCTCAGAAGTTAGAACTGACAAATAGTTAAAATAACCACCGTGTTTAATCTTTCATCCTCTGACATTCTGTCACAGACCACTTTGATTTTCTACTTTTTAAGTGAACAAAATAAATGCGAGACGCCCATTTTGATTTGTGAGCTGTAGATGAATTTAAGCACGCAGTACCACACGGCATTCATAAATTAAAAAGGAAAGTGCTTCAGTATGTGATCTGAATAAATCTTACTATGTGGGATTAAACCCTGATGTAAGAGAATACATAACTATAACCTTTGTGATCTCATGGAGAAACCTCAGAGAGAATTTGCAAAACCGGTATTTTGAAGTTTCAAACTTTGTAACTTAAAACCATAATTGTCCATAAAAAACCATAAAAGTCATAACAATTTATAACAGCTATAAGCCGAAAACCACCTGTATTTTTCTCTCAGAGCCAACCACCAAGAAAAAGTAAAGGGGACTATCTATCCCAGTGAGAATAGGGTTAAGTAGAGATCCGAACCTGATTGCCTTGATTTAAAATAAATCTATCTAAATAAATAAATAAATTCACTCCCTGTTATTAAAAAAAAAAACCTCTTGTGTTTAGTATCCAGAAATTGATTTGTCATAGTTAGTCATGTCTATATGTCTCCTTTTCTGTTTTTTGCAGAGGAACCTTTCAGAAACCTCTACATATCAGCTTTTCACCTTATTTTATGCTCTGGTTCATAATGAGAAGTGATGCTACTTAGCCAAGATTGACTACACAGATCACTCTTGAAAGATCTGAAATTGCCTAGTTTTAAATTGCAAAGCTCGTGTGTGTGTGTGTGTGTGTGTGTGTGTGTGTGTGTGTGTGTGTGTGAGAGAGAGAGAGAGAGAGAGAGAGAGAGAGAGAGAGACAGAGAGAGAGAGAGAGAGAGAGAGAGAGAGAGAGAGAGAGATTCATACTGGAGAAACTGCATTTTTGCTCTTATGCATTTTTCATTTCCCTTTTATGAAACTTGGTGTGGTTTCTTTTAAAAAGGCATCATGCCGTCAGGTCCTAAAAGCTCCCCAGAGCTATGAAACTGAAGAGAAAAGCAATGTTTTCAAGGGAACACTTGGGTCATAGAGGCACTTAACTTTTTAATTTGTTTAGATTTTTAAAAATTGCAGTTTTTCCTAAGGGAGGAAATAAAGGGTGTCTTGGCAGGAGCTACTTTACAGTCCTAATCTCTTCTTTTTGCGAAGGCTTCACGACTATTTTGTGGCAGTGTTTGTTTTCCTGGATAACCTAATAGTTATCAGAGGTTTAACGAAGAGGCTGAATGTTCCTTAGTGGCTGAGTCTCTCCCCTTCATCCTTTGCTTTAGGTACCTTTCAGCTAATTTGCAGTGTACAAGAAACACCAGGATATTGGGGCAGAGCAAACTGTGGTGTGTTTGAGCCCCAAGCACAACAAATGAGAACTCTCTGCAGTATACACTTGTTACTCTTTGGGAACTGGATGTCAAATTAGACATTGTGGTACTCTAAGTCAGGGGTCCCCAACCCCTGGTCTATGGACTGGCACCAGGCCGCAGCATACTGTTGTGTCCTGAGCCTGTGAAGGCAGGCTCGGGACGTTGCAATGGTCCCGGGCAGTTGCAAGCTGCCCGGGACCAGACTGGCTGTCACCAGCACTCGCGCGCATGCGCGAAGTGCAAGCGCGCCAAATGTTGCCGTTTGGCCCGGGGATCACCTTTAAAAGGAGCAGAGGAACTTGGGCATTGTCGGCGTCTTGTAACCAGCATGCTGTACACTAATAAAGAGGCTCCTGAGAACTGCAACTGCTTCTTGCGTCATTTGCCATTCGCTGAGGACTTAACACTGGCGACGAGGATGGGATGCCTTACAACGATTGCAGACAAGTTGTAAGCTTACCCTGGATTCCTGAGCAGCAGGAAACGGCGTTAAACTCAGCAGCTGCCTGCCAATTCAGCAAGCGTCGGGGCTAAGCTGGCTGATAGACCCTTCCTGTACTATTAAGATGGCAAAAATAGGTAGACTTTCCGAATTCGATGTCACGCATCCGGAAAGATGGGAGTCTTACGTGGCCAGAGTAGAAAACTATCTTAAGGTCAATCAAGTGAGAGAAGATAGTTTAAAAGCCGCCACCCTGCTGTGCATTTGCGGTCAAGACGCATTTGAGATCGCTGAAAACATAGTAGCACCTGCACCTCTAGAATCTGTTACCTACACAGATCTAAAGAAATTGCTAAAGGAACACTTCCAGCCCAAGTTGTCTGTCATCGCTTGGCGCCACACTTTTGAACAGAGGGACCAACGGCCCAGCGAATCAGCTAAAGAGTACATTGCCACACTGAGAAAAGCTGCTAAACACTGCGAGTTTAAAGATTTAGAAGAAAGGCTGAGAAACAGATTTGTATGCGGACTGAGACATAGAGAATTGCAGCAGAAACTTTTCGCTGAAGAAGACTTATCATTCCATGATGCCTTGAGAGAGGTTACTGCAGAAGAGGCAGCAGGTGGCGCAATCAAGAACATGAGGCCGATCAGAAGTACTCCAGAAGCTGTGTCCGTGCACCAGGAAGGAGTCCAAGGGAACTCAGAAGAGGATCCTGATGATGAAGTAGACCGTCTCTACCCAACAAAAGAAGGGAAGCAGAAGGAAAGCTCTTCAGCTGTCCCCAAGTGCTTCGGATGTGGAGGTCGTCACAAGAGGTCAACTGCAGATTTCGCTCTGCTATCTGTAGAACATGCGGAAAGTAGGGCCATATTGCAGCTGTGTGTCTGGGCCGTCAGAAGGTACAAGAAGAATTGCGCTTGAAAGGTACCAGGGTCCCCAGCCAAAACAGGGTGGGTTTCTGTGCTTCGTGAAGAAGCATTTATAGGACAGGCACACACAAGCCCATTAAGAAAAAACTGTCACTTAGAGTGAAGTTACAAGGGGTTCCATTGGTCATGGAACTAGATACTGGGTCTGCACTTTCAATCATTTCCATACATACTTTCAGGAAGATTTGTTCTGGCAGTGGATTTCAGGCCAGGCTGAGGCCTTCTGACATTGTGTTAACAGACTTTCAAAACTCCAGAGTGTGTATTAAGGGGGAGGCCACCCTTAACGTACAGTATAAGGATTTTGAAAGTCCATTAGATGTATTGGTAGTAGGGGGTGAGCGAACGAGTCTCATGGGACTCGATTGGTTTGAGGCCTTGGGAATACATGTCACAGGGCTCAATAGCTTGCAAACGGTAGACCTACAGGAAGTCTGCAAAGAATTTGCAGATGTTTTCAGCCCACAGCTGGGCACATACAAAGGACCCCCTGTGTCTTTAAAACTAGACCCCACTGTCACCCCTATTAGAATTAAAGCAAGAAGAGTTCCTTTTGCCTTAAAAGGTAAAATTGACACTGAATTGGACAAATTGATTCAGCAAGGAATCTTAGAACCTGTTGACTCCAGGCCTTGGGAGACCCCCATTGTTACACCTCTTAAGGCTAATGGGGACATTCGCATCTGTGCAGATTACAAATGCACTCTGAATAAGGCATTGCAGCAACATGCCTATCCTGTCCCTGTGGTCAGTCATATTCTGGCCTCCCTCAAGGGGGTGTGTGTTTTTGCAAAGCTTGACCTAGCCCAGGCGTATCAACAGTTGCCTGTTGACGATGCTGCTGCTGTAGCTCAAACCATTGTAACCCACAGGGGGGCATTCAAGGTGAAGAGGCTACAATTTGGAATAAATGTGGCTCCTGGAATTTTCCAAAGCATAATGGAAAACACACTACGGGGTATACCAGGGGTTTGCCCCTATTTTGATGATGTCTTAATTGCTGGAGACTCTACACACAGCTTAGCTGAGAGATTAAGGGCTGTTCTGCTGAGGTTCTGGGAAATGGGCCTCAAACTCAAGAAGGACAAATGTAAAATTGGGGGGCCTTCTACAGATTTTCTGGGATTCAAAATTGATGCTACTGGGATTCACCCTGCTGAGTCCAAATTAAAAGCTATAACGCATGCTCCTAGGCCAAAGTCCAAGGCCGAACTACAGGCCTTTCTGGGCCTTTTGAACTTCTACAACTCCTTCCTTCCAAACAAGGCTAATGTAGCCGAACCACTTCATAGGCTCCTGGACAAACAGGCAGTGTGGCAGTGGTCACAAAAACATGAAGCAAGCTTCAATGAGGTTAAGGCCTTACTCACTTCTAACAGTGTGCTCGCACATTTCAATGAGTCCCTTCCTGTGTGCATCGCTTGTGATGCTTCTCCTTATGGGGTGGGAGCAGTACTAAGCCACCTCAGACCTGATGGAACTCAGGTTCCTGTTGCATATTACTCCAGAACCTTGTCTTCTGCTGAGCGAAATTATGCTCAAATAGACAGGGAGGCTTTAGCTGTTGTTGCTGGAATCAAAAAGTTCCATGATTTCTTATATGGCAGACAATTCACGGTCTTCACTGACCATAAGCATTTGTTGGGGCTGTTTACCACCACATAAACAAACCCCCCAAATCATCTCCCCCAGAATGCTGAGATGGTCTATCTTTCTGTCAGCCTATGATTTTTCTTTAATTCACAAACCTGGGAAAGAAATGGGCCACGCTGATGGCCTCAGTAGATTACCCCTGCCAGTAGTAGAGGCTGACCCTGCAACAACAATCAACATCCTTTCAATTCAGGCTTTGCCTGAGTCTCCTTTAGATGCCAGGGATGTGGCTGCTGAATCAGCCACAGATCTCACACTCTCTCGTGTCCTGTCTTGGGTTTTATCTGGATGGCCAGAGAGCCGTCCAGGTACTGAGTTTCAGAGTTTCTGGTCTAAAAGGAACAAGTTATCCACCTTCCAGGGTTGTCTGCTGTGGGGCAGCAGAGTTGTCATTCCTACTTCAATGAGGACTAGAGTCTTAGGTTCCCTCCACGAGGGTCATCCTGGCATTGTACGTATGAAGGCGCTTGTGCGCAGCCATTTGTGGTGGCCTGGGTTAGACAAAGACATTGAAGCTAAGGTGCACGCATGCCACCTTTGTCAACGCTCACGCCCAGAAATGCCCCAGGCTCCTGTGCATAGATGGGAGGAAACACAGTCTCCATGGTCTAGGGTGCACATTGATTACGCTGGGCCCTTTCAGGGTCAATTCTTCTTGGTCCTGGTTGATAGCCATTCAAAATGGCTTGAGGTTGTACCTGTCTCTTCCACCACCACTGCAAAGACTATTCAAGTACTGAGGGGGATTTTTGCTGTACATGGGCTTCCTGATGTTTTAGTGTCTGACAATGGCCCTCAATTCACTTCCTCCGAATTCCAAGCTTTCTTACAGGCCAACATGATTCGTCATGCCACCTCTGCACCTTTCCACCCTTCCACCAATGGTATGGCTGAAAGCATGGTACGCATCACCAAGGATGCTTTAAAGAGACTGACCTATGGAGAATGGCATCACAGGTTGGCTGACTTCCTCCTTTCTTACCGCACTACACCTTCCACTTCTACCGGGAGGAGCCCAGCTGAACTTCATTGGGGGCGCAAACTGACTACTAAGCTTGACCGGTTGCACCTGGACAGACTGCCTTCTAAAATCACACATCCCAGGGCACCTAGGCAACTGCTAGTGGGTGCCCCGGTTTGGACTCGTAATTACGGGCCTGGCCACTTATGGGTCCCTGCCAAAGTATCCAAGGTCACAGGCCCTTTGTCCTACGAGGTTTCCCTGGATGACGGTCGTGTCCTGCGATGACACATCGACCAACTACGCACAAGACGGGATTCACCTACTGAGACTCCTGGATCTTTTTCAGGGGGGGAGGGGGACCTCTATGGGCAAAGGGAAGGGTGTGGGCTGCAGCCTGTATCCAACGGGGAAGTCACAGACGACCCATCCCAAGATTCCGTGAGTGCTCCAAACAGGAATTTGTGGGGACTAACTAGAGCACAGGCACCAGTGCCTACTCCAGCCAGGGATTTACCCCGGGGGCATAATCACTACACACCAGAACCATTCAGTATTCCAGTCAGGGAGAATAACCGGGAGCATCCAAACAACTCACACCCTGCAAGAGAGCTAGCACACATTCCATCTAGTTGGCCCAACGCTGCCACTGTTCCCAGGAAGGGGCAAGCACACAGGAAGGTGGTCGAGGAACTGAATCCCGATTACAACACCTCTGGCACCACTCAAGGGGCAACTGAGTTTTGGGACAGTACTGAGAACCCAGAGAGCCCAACTATGGAACTGGGAAGTGGGGAAAGACAGCCTCATGATAGGTCTAGGGCAGACCTGGGAGGCTCTACAAAGTTGCCCATCAGTGGCAGCCCAGAGAGCCTGCATCTAGGCAGGTCAACCAGGTTAGGTAGAGAACGAAGTCCTGGCCTGACGAGCCCGGTGGGCAAGCAAGCAGGCCAGGCGTTGGAGCACAGTCCATGGGGACCACCAGGGTCAAACAAAGGGGGCAAACATATAGCACCCCCTGGGCAAGAGGTACTTGGAGGGTACCAGGAAATTTGGAGGTCACAGAGAGCTAGAAGATCTCCTAAATATCTAGAAGATTTTGTAACTCTGCTAGCAAAGCAGAATTAATAAGAGGGTATTCCTGTACAAGTTGGGAACAATGAACACTGGGGGATGGAAGCCAAAATTGATAACTTCGTACATGGAGCTAGTGTGGCTCCCACGCTCGTGTTGAGGTCGCATGTCACTATTTTGTGGTTGTAGTTTTAGCCGGGGGGGAAGGGGTGTTGTGTCCTGAGCCTGTGAAGGCAGGCTCAGGATGTTGCAATGGTCCCGGGCAGTTGCAAGCTGCCCGGGACCAGACTGGCTGTCGCCAGCACTCTCGCGCATGCGCGAAGTGCAAGCGCGCCAAATGTTGCCATTTGGCCCTGTGATCGCCTTTAAAAGGAGCAGAGGAACTTGGGCGTTGTCGGCGTCTTGTAACCAGCATGCTGTACACTAATAAAGAGGCTCCTGAGAACTGCAACTGCTTCTTGCATCATTTGCCATTCGCTGAGGACTTAACACATACCAAAACCGGGCCACACAAACAAGCGAAGCCCTATTTGCGGGATGCAGGTAACATGCGAAACCACACCCTCTCCAGTCCACGGAAAAACCTCTCTCCACAGAACTGGTCCCTGGTTGGGAGCCACTGCTCTAAGTCTCTAATATAACTATTTAGAAAACTAACAGGCAAAAACCTGATAACAATTGCAGCCTGCATCTCTTATGCAAAGACAATACCATCTGAAGTATTTCACAGCATTTCCCACTTATGAAATGTGGAACAATGAGGTGTTCAATAAGAATTAACAGTGTTCTTAGATGTAAAAGCTGTTCCAGATAACATAGCTAAGAATGACATTTTACATAACAGAAAAAGTAGGGCAATGAGAGTTACTGGTGCTTGCATCTGCTTATTGTTATTATGCTTTGTGTAATACACAATGTGAACTTTGGCATTCTACTGTGGAGGCAGAAGAATTGGTAGTTTTTTCCATTTTGAAAAGGATCCGTACTGCATTGTTTTGACATATTTTGCTGTTAATCAACAGCAGCATTTCAGCTGATCTCTGAAAACTAATCTCTACTTAGTTTTCAGACCTGATTAATACTTGGATGGGAAGTCAAGAATCTCATACCTGTAGCTAAGCCTAAGAAGTTAAAATAAACCAAAAATCAGAAGAATGTAATAGCAAACAGCAAACCCATGTAATCACCAAGGAAATAACAAGGTCTAGGATACTTTAATGTTTGGGGTATTTCATGCTTGGAAAAAGCATGAAACGTACATGTGTTTACTTCCATCTGCTGCTTGTTAATTGCAAAGATATTGTACTTGATTGCTTATCATTGATTTGTGTGTTTTTCTTAATCGATAGATATAATTTATTACTATTTGTTAATTCTTGTACATTCTCTAGTAGTAATGAGTGGAACTTTGTGGGGGTTCGTTTTTTACCTGAAAGCCACAAGATCTGGAAGCTGTTCAGATCTGGAATGGGGCAGAACAGATTTCAGTTCAATCCTAACAAGAATGAGTGGCTGCTTGAATACATTGGGTTGGGGCTATCACCATCTTTGGACTTGGATGGGGCTGCATTGCTCCAATCAAGACTGGTGTGCAATTTAGGTACCTTTCTGGACTTGCACCTACTGCTCAAAGAGCTATTAGCAGCTGTGGCCAGGAGTGTCTTTACAAAGATTCATCTTGTGCACCAGTTGTACCTGTTCCTGAATTAGGAGACCCTTCAAACAGTCACTCATACCCTAGTGAACTCACAATTAGATTAATGCAATGCACCCAGTTCTAATCTACATGAAAGCTGGGACATGACCGTTGAAGTAAAGACCAGGATAGAAAAAGCCCAAACAGCATTCTTCAAAATGAAAAAGGTCTTCTACAGTCACGACATAAGCCTAAGGCTGAAAATCAGGCTTGTCAGATGCTATATTTTTTCTATCCTGCTCTATGGAGTAGAGAGTTGGTCTCTGACAAAAGGCCACCTGAAGAGACTAGAAGCATTTGAAATGTGGATTTACAGGCGGCTGTTACGTATAAGCTAGGTTGACAAGATCAGAAATGAGGAGGTGATAAACCGCCTGGGAAAGCCAAGGGAAATCATCAAAACAATTAAAAAACTAAAGTTAGAATATTTCGGACATGTGATGCGACACCCAGAAAAATACGGCATACTCCAGGGAAAGATTGAAGGCAAACAAGGTCCAGGCAGAAGAAGAACATCATGGCTTCAAAATCTAAAGGACTGTTTTGGACAAAACTCAGCAGCCCTTTTTCGTGCAGCTGCTATAAAAACAGGATCGCCAACATGATCGCCAACATCTGATAACGGATATGGCACAAGAAGAAGAATGCACCCTATGTGGGACTGTACTTGAAGACCAACCACACAAGCTACAGCTGCTTCAACATTCACTGGCATGAGCTGTAACAGACACCTCTCAGTGTGCCTGTGCATCACAACTGCTACACAAGCTGCATTGGGTTCTGAATGCAATTCCAGGTACTGGTTATTACCTCTAAAGCGCTGCACTGCATAAGGTCTGGATATCTGAGACACCACTTGCCTCCAATTGTTTCTGCCTACCCAATGCATTTCAGAAGAGTGGGTGCACACCAAGTCTCCTCCTTAAAACATGTCATCTTATGGGACCTAGAAAGTGTGTTGCAGCCCCACCTTCTGCAACAGCATCTCCCCCTAAAATAAGGACAGCACCCTCTCTTCTAAGGTTCCAGAAAGCTTTGAAAACTTGTCTTTGGTCCCAAGCCTGGAGTTGATATTTACGATCTGTTCACTGACCCCTATTTTGTTTTGTTATTTTTGCTGTCTATTAGACTATTTTCATCTGGGCTGTCTGTCTGATTCAATGTTTTTAGCAGTTTTTATGTTTTCCTTTGTTTTGTATACTACCCAAAGCCCACTGGAGTTGGACAGCCAATAAATTTAAATTAATAACAATCCAGTCTAAACATCCGGCTGACTGTGCAACCAACCATAAATTATATTCAATAAATTTAAATGTATTTGTTTATTTTAGGGGGAAGGGGAAAAAGGAAGACAGATATTACATGCATGAAATATATTTGCTTTGGTATTTAATTTAGCAAAGAGCATTCATCATTTTGGTTTTTAAAAACAAATTTTTGTCTAGATTTTGCTGCTCATTTAATGTTCTGCCAGTGTTGATGCTTTAAAAAGTTGGAACAATTATATAGGTGGAGGAAATGATGCCTGACATGCTGAATTAACATTGCCAAAAAGAATGGCAAGAATCTGAGAGTTTGAACAATAGCTAAAATGGCATTTGATCAATAAGAGAAGATAACAGCTAAGGCTGCTTTATAAAAAATTAAGTTTTGTCATTTCAGTTTTCATTATTTTT
This sequence comes from Crotalus tigris, assembly GCF_016545835.1. Lineage (NCBI taxonomy): Eukaryota > Metazoa > Chordata > Lepidosauria > Squamata > Viperidae > Crotalus > Crotalus tigris. Next base: position 455,156 of record NW_024096636.1, on the reverse strand, counting down.
ATACCATTAGCTCACTTTTCTTTTTTTTCACTCAGAAATTAATCAGAATCCGTCTAAATATACAGATTGTACAAAATAGAGCAGAAAAAAATATTAGAAAAACTTTCAGGGATACACTATAAAGAGAGGTACCATCCTATCTTGTAACTTGAGAGTAGAAGATAAGTGTGTGTGTGTGTGTGTGTTGGTTACATTTTTACTTTCTGAGTGACTGGATTGATTGCTACACTTTCTGGATTTCAATGCTATTGGCTGTCTATCAAAACTTCTCAAAGTCAAACTAGATTTTTCATCAGAGAACAGGAAAATCATAGACATTTATTTGTATGTCCAACCTTCAGGTTTAACATTGCAGACCAGAATTGAATTTGGGAGACACACCTCACTGTTAGGGGAAATTCTGGCTTTCTAACAGAAATTCAGGATATATTGCAGACATCAGTACACAGCATCCACAGAGGAAAATAACGTTCTTGGTCTTCAAAATTATGTATGTAAACACACTGAGAGAAATTAGAAGTGAGAAAGATTTATTTCACCTTTAAAGCAGAACAGTACATTCACAAAAATCAGAATAATAAATCATGCCAAAAATGGAATATAAACAATTTCAAAAGAGGCCTCCATATATTTTGCTACTCTTATTCATTTTAGAATGGGTTCCCCTCCCCCCCCCCCAGTATATTGAATGAATTCCATTTGCCAAATTTCAGTGTTCACTTATTTCTTCATTTATCCAACTGCTACTCCTGATTCTATTAATGACCTTGGGACAAAAGTCAAAGAAATGTTCCATAGAATATACACTTCTTGTAGCTGTCTATTCAAGGAATTACATGCACCATTTTTACATTTGTTTATAATTTAAATAATGGCAACAGTGAATGGAAGGAGCTCAGTTTGAAGACTGTTCTCTTCCCTATCATATTGATTATAATTGTTATGTCCTGAGCCTGTGGAGGCAGGCTCGGGGCATTGCAACGGTCCTGGGCAGGTGCAAGCTGCCTGGGACCAGACTGGTTGTTGCCAGCACTCGCGCGCATGTGCGGGTGCTGGCGTGCCAAATGTTGCAGTTTGGCCCGGGGATCTCCTATAAAAGAGGCAGGGAGATTTGGGCGTTGTCGGCGTCTTGTAACCAGTATGCTGAACAGAAATAAAGAGTTCCTGAGAACTACAACTGCTTCTCGTGTCATTGCCATTTCGCGAAGGACTTAACACTGGCGACAAAGGTGGGATTGCCTTACATCGACTGAAGACAGGTGTAAGCTTACCCGAGAGTCCTGAGCAATAGGAACGGCGTTGACTCAGCAGCTACCCGCCAATCTAGCGAGCATCGGGGGTAGGCTGGCTGATAGACCCTTCCTTTTTCCACAAAAATGGCAAAAGTTGGAAGACTTTCAGAATTCGACGTCTCGCATCCGGAAAGATGGGAGTCCTACATAGCCAGGGTGGAAAACTATCTTAAAGTCAATCAAGTAAGAGAAGATAGTTTAAAAGCCGCCACCCTGCTGTGCGTTTGCGGTCAAGACGCATTCGAAATCCCTGAAAACATAGCAGCACCTGTACCTCTAGAATCTGTTAACTACACAGATCTCAAAAAACTACTAAAGGAACACTTCCAGCCCAAGCTGTCCGTCATCGCTTGGCGCCACACCTTCGAACAGAGGGATCAGCGACCCGGAGAATCAGCCAAAGAATACATTGCTGCGCTGAGAAAAGCTGCTAAACACTGCGAGTTCAAGCACCTAGAAGAACGGCTGAGAGACAGATTTGTATGTGGACTGAGGCATAGAGAATTACAGCAGAGACTTTTTGCTAAAGAAGACTTATCATTCCAAGATGCCTTGAGAGAGGTTACTGCAGAAGAGGCAGCGGGCGGCGCCATCAAGAACATGAGGCCGATCGGAAGCACAGAAGCTGTGTCCGTGCACCAGGAAGGAGTCCAAAGGAACCCAGAGGAGGATCCTGACGATGAAGTAGACCGTCTCTACCCCACGAAAGAAGGGAAACAGAAAGAAAGCTCTTCAGCTCCCCCCAAGTGCCTCGGTTGTGGAGGTCGCCACAAGAGGACCGACTGTAGATTCCGCTCCGCTATCTGTAGGGCATGCGGAAAACAGGGATACATTGCAGCTGTGTGTCTGGGCCGTCAGAAGGTACAACCTCGGGAAGAATTGCGCCTGAAAGGTACCAGGGTTCCCAGCCACAACAGGGTGGGGTTCTACGCTTCGCGAAGAAGCATTTATAGGACAGGCACAAACAAGCCCATCAAGAAAAAGCTGTCACTTAAAGTGAAGCTACAAGGGGTTCCATTGGCTATGGAACTGGATACGGGGTCTGCACTTTCAATCATTTCCATGCACACGTTTAGGAAGATTTGTTCTGGCAGCGGATTTCAGGCCAAGCTGAGGCCTTCCGACATTGTGTTAACAGACTTTCAAAACTCCAGAGTGTGTGTTAAGGGGGAGGCCACCCTTAATGTACAGTATAAGGATTTTGAAGGTCCACTAGATGTAATAGTAGTAGGGGGTGAACGAACGAGTCTCATAGGACTCGATTGGTTTGAGGCCTTGGGAACACACGTCACAGGGCTCAATAGCTTGCAAACAATTGACCTACAAGAAGTCTGCAAAGAATTTGCAGATGTTTTCAGCCCACAGCTGGGCACATACAAAGGACCCCCTATGTCACTGAAGTTAGACCCCACTGTCACCCCTATTAGAATTAAAGCAAGAAGGGTCCCTTTTGCTTTGAAGGGTAAAATTGACACTGAGTTGGACAAATTGATTCAGCAAGGAGTTTTAGAACCTGTCGACTCCAGTCCTTGGGAGACCCCCATTGTCACGCCTCTTAAGGCAAATGGGGATAGAATCAAGATCACGCGAAGTATTAATACCACTCTTCAATGCCTTGGTAAGGCCACACTTGGAATACTGCATCCAGTTTTGGTCACCACGATGTAAAAAAGATGTTGAGACTCTAGAAAGAGTACAGAGAAGAGCAACAAAGATGATTAGGGGACTGGAGGCTAAAACATATAAGGAACGGTTGCTGGAATTGGGTATGTCTAGTTTAACGAAGAGAAGGACAAGGGGGGACATGATAGCAGTATTCCAATATCTCAGGGGCTGCCATAAAGAAGAGGGAATTAAGCTATTTTCCAAAGCACCTGAAGGCAGGACAAGAAGCAACGGGTGGAAACTAATCAAGGAGAGAAGCAACCTAGAACTAAGGAGAAACTTCCTGACAGTGAGAACAATTAATCAGTGGACCAGCTTGCCTCCAGAAGCAGTAAATGCTCCAACACTGGAAGTTTTTAAGAAGAGACTGGACAGCCATTTGTCCGAAATGGTGTAGGGTTTCCTGCCCAAGCAGGGGGTTGGACTAGATGACCTCCAAGGTCCCTTCCAACTTTACTACTATTATTATTATATATTCCCATCTGTGCAGATTACAAATGCACTCTGAATAAGGCATTGCAGCAACATGCCTATCCTGTTCCTGTGGTCAGTCATATCCTGGCCTCCCTCAAGGGGGGGCACGTTTTTGCAAAGCTTGACCTAGCTCAGGCGTATCAACAGCTGCCTGTTGATGCTGCTGCTGCTGTAGCTCGGACCATTGTGACCCACAGGGGGGCATTCAAGGTAAAGAGGTTACTATTTGGAGTAAATGTCGCTCCTGGAATTTTCCAAAGCGTAATGGAAAACACACTACGGGGTATACCAGGGGTTTGCCCCTATTTTGATGATGTCTTAATTGCAGGAGACTCTACACATAACTTAGCTGAGAGATTAAGGGCTGTCCTGCTGAGGTTCAGGAAAACGGGCTTCAAACTTAAGAAGGACAAATGTAAAATTGGGGTGCCTTCTACAGATTTTCTGGGATTCAAAATCGATGCTTCCGGGATTCACCCTGCTGAATCCAAATTGAAAGCCATTATGCATGCTCCTAGGCCAAAGTCCAAGGCCGAACTACAGGCCTTTCTGGGCCTTCTGAACTTCTACAACTCCTTCCTTCCAAACAAGGCTAGTGTAGCCAAACCTCTTCATAGGCTCTTGGACAAACAGGCAGTGTGGCAGTGGTCACAAAAACACGAAGCAAGTTTCAATGAGGTTAAGGCCTTACTCACTTCTAACAGTGTGCTTGCACATTTCAATGAATCCCTTCCTGTGTGCATCGCTTGTGATGCTTCTCCTTATGGGGTGGGAGCCGTACTAAGCCACCTCAGATCAGATGGAACTCAGGTTCCTGTTGCATATTACTCCAGAACCTTGTCTTCTGCAGAGTGAAATTATGCTCAAATTGACAGGGAGGCTTTAGCTGTTGTCGCTGGAATCAAAAAATTCCATGATTTCCTATATGGCAGGCATTTCACGGCCTTCACTGACCATAAGCATTTGTTGGGGCTGTTTACCACACATAAACAAACTCCCCAGATCATCTCCCCCAGAATGCTGAGATGGTCTATCTTTCTGTCTGCCTATGATTTTTCCTTACTTCACAAACCGGGGAAAGAAATGGGCCATGCTGACGGCCTCAGTAGATTACCCCTGCCAGTAATAGAAGCTGACCCTGCACCAACAATCAATATCCTCTCCATTCAGGCCTTGCCTGAGTCCCCTTTAGATGCCAGGGATGTGGCCGCTGAATCAGCCACAGATCTCACACTTTCGCGTGTCCTTTCTTGGGTTTTATCTGGATGGCCAGAGAGCTGTCCAGGCACTGAGTTTCAGAGTTTCTGGTCCAAAAGGAACGAGTTATCCACTTTCCAGGGTTGTCTGCTTTGGGGGAGCAGAGTTGTCATTCCTGCCTCAATGAGGACTAGGGTCTTAGGTTCCCTCCACGAGGGTCATCCTGGCATTGTACGTATGAAGGCGCTTGCGCGCAGCCATTTGTGGTGGCCTGGGTTAGACAGAGACATTGAAGCTAAGGTGCATGCATGCCACCTTTGTCAATGCTCGCGCCCTGAAATGCCCCAAGCACCTGTACATAGATGGGAGGAAACACAGTCTCCATGGTCTAGGGTGCACATTGACTACGCTGGGCCCTTTCAGGGTCAATTCTTCTTGGTCCTAGTTGATAGCCATTCAAAATGGCTTGAGGTTGTACCTGTCTCTTCCACCATCACTGCAAAGACTATTCAAGTACTGAGGTGGATTTTTTGCTGCACACGGGCTTCCAGATGTCCTCGTATCTGACAATGGCCCTCAATTCACTTCCTCCGAATTCCAAGCTTTCTTACAGGCCAACATGATTCGTCATGCCACCTCTGCGCCTTTCCACCCGTCCACCAATGGTATGGCTGAACACATGGTTCGCATCACTAAGGACGCCTTGAAGAAAATTACCTATGGAGACTGGCATCACAGGTTGGCTGACTTCCTCCTTTCTTATCGCACCACACCATCCACTTCTACCGGGAGGAGCCCAGCTAAACTTTGTTGGGGGCGCAAACTGACTACCAAGCTTGAGCGGTTGCACCCGGACAGACTACCTTACACAATCACACACCCCAGGGCACCTAGACAACTGCTTGTGGGTGCCCCGGTTTGGACTCGTAACTACGGGCCTGGTCATTCATGGGTCCCTGCCACTGTATCCAGGGTCACAGGTCCTTTGTCCTACGAGGTGTCCCTGGACAACAGTCGTGTCCTGCGCCAACACATCGACCAGCTCCGCACTAGACGGGATCTTCCTTCTGAGACTCCTGGGTCTTTTCCAGGGGGGGAGGGGAATCCCTTTGGGCAAAGGGAAGAGTGCGGGCTGCCGCCTATCAGTAATGAGGGAGCTAAAGACAGCTCATTCCGAGATTCCGCGAGTGCTCCAAACAGGAATCCATGGAGCCCAACTAGAACTCAGGCACCAGTGCCTACTCCAGCCAGGGAGTCACCCCGGGGGCATAATCACTACTCACCCGCATCACTCAGTACTCCAGTCAGGGAGGATATCCGGGAGCGTCCAAACAACCCACATCCTGCAAGAGAGCTGGCACACATTCCGTCTAGTTGGCCCGACACTACCCCTGTCCCTAGAAGGGGGCAAGCACACAGGGAGGTGGTCGAGGAACCAAATCCCGACTACAACACCTCTGACATCACTCAGGACAACTGAGTTTTGGGACAGCACTGAAACCCCAACAAGCCCGGGTACAGAATGGGAACAAGGGGAAAGACAACCTCTTGACAGGTCTAGGACAGACCTGGGAGGTTCTACAGAATTGCCCAATAGTGACAGTCACTTAAGAGGGCCAGAGAGCCTGCAGCCAGGCAGGACAACCAGGTCAAACAGAGAAAGAAGCCCTGGCCTGACAAGCCCGGTGGGCAAGCAAGCAGGCCAGGCATTGGAGCACAGTCCTTGGGAATCACCAGGGTGTAGCAAGGGGGACAAGTATGCATCACCCCTCAGTCAAGGGATACTTGGCAGGTACCCAGAGGTCAGGAGGTCACAGAGAGCCAGAAGATCTCCTAAGTATTTAGAAGATTTTGTAACTCTACTGGCAAAACAGAGTTAACAGAGAGTATTCCTGTACACATAGGAAAATAGAACACTGGGAACAATAGAAGCAGAGGGGATAACTGGTACAAAGTAGTATGGGCACCACGCTCGTATTGGGATGTATATTATTATTGTATGATCATAGTCTTAGCCGGGGGGGAAGGGGTGTTATGTCCTGAGCCTGTGGAGGCAGGCTCAGGGCATTGCAATGGTCCTGGGCAGGTGCAAGCTGCCCGGGACCAGACTGGTTGTCGCCAGCACTCGCACACATGCGCAGGTGCTGGCGCGCCAAATGTTGCAGTTTGGCCCGGGAATCGCCTATAAAAGAGGCAGGGAGATTTGGGCGTTGTCAGCGTCTTGTAACCAGTACGCTGAACAGAAATAAAGAGTTCCTAAGAACTACAACTGCTTCTCGTGTCATTGCCATTTCGCGAAGGACTTAACAATAATAACTTGGGCATGTTTGTTGAACAGATTGCTTTCCCTAACTAGTTGGAGATTATCTATCTATCTATCTATCTATCTATCTATCTATCTATCTATCTATCTATCATCTATCTATCCATTCCTTCATCCATATGGAATTATGGCAGAAGTGAAATAGCAATGTAACACCAGAGAGACCAATGGAGGCAAAATTCCTTCATCTTGATACAGGTTTTTACAGGTTGTCTTGACAGATTGTTCTAAAAGCTACGTACATGATTTTCTTTTTTAAAAAATTGTGTCTAATAGCTGAGGCCCATAGCTCATCAGATTTCCATTCCTTCTTTCCTAAGTATACAGAATACATTCCTCACACTGATATTTAGGTGGCATATTCTGACTAGATCGCATGCCTAAATTCATTATGATTCTATGTTTACCCATACATTTAACATCAATAATTCACAGAATGTTCCTCAATACACATTCTGGGCATTTTCTGGCTATACTCCATCTGTTATTTCCTTTTACACAATCAGTTTGATTCAAGTGTTGTTTGTAATATCTCTTTTTATGTACATTGAAGCAAATGCATACAATAAACAAAGAATTCTCTTCACAAAATTCTATTGACCTAAAATTTGCATTAATTGTTTTACCAATCTAGATTTTCTTCTAATTCTAGTTTCCTCTATTTCTGCAACTTTTTCATTCCAATCACCTAGTGGTAATAACACAGCCTAATCTAATAGAAGCTGCTTTGTCATAGTTTCCTCTGTCATCAAATCTGGGAAGAAATTATGTTGGCAGAAGTCACACTGCTCCCTCAGCATCTCTTTAACACATATTGCCAGGTACACTAAACCAAGAAATCAGGGTAATTCTGAGAGGTGAAGTCCACACTTCTTCAAGCTACTAAATTTGAGAAACACAATCTATTTCCTTTATTTTTGTAGAGTGAATTAATAACAGTCTGACTTTAATTAGTAAGAAAGCATGCTGAGTTATTACTATGAGTGAATAGGACAGCCAACATTGGAGCCCTTCTCTTTTAATCATTCCAAGAAAATAAAATATCTTCCTGGAACTTTTCAGGTTTTGATTGTAAAATCAGGTCCTTGACCTAACATGAGGACCACAAGCTAGTCAAGAATATCTCAAACATAAGTTACAGCTGAATTGTCTAATGATCCCATCCTGAAAATATAAAGTATAATTTGGATATGTGGCAGATAGGACCAACCTCTGTCTTCAAGGAGGCTAGTTAAAAGTACCAGAACCAAGAAGAATATTTGAGTTTAGCAGTTATAATTAAGCTTCCATAGTTCTGTTTCAGAATTTCCCTTGATTTTAGAAGGTCTTTTTCAGCTTTTCTTGTGTTGGAAAAGTTATTGGCATGTATTTAAAAAGTTAAATCAGAAAGCATTTATAGCCATAAGCTTTCTTTTTGCTTTGATACAAGGCAACCCAGTGTTGGATGTAATGCTAGATCAGCAGTTCTCAACCTGTGGGTCGGGACCCCATTTGGGGTCGAACGACCATTTCACGGGGGTTGCCAAACAATGCAGTCCGCCATTTTTTTCCCTTTTCCTTAGCTGTGCTACTCCCTTTTGTTCTATTGGCTTTTGAAAGCCAATAAAATAGACTCTCTTGAATAGAGTCTAATTCTATTGGCTTTCAAAATCCAATAGGAATTGTCCAGGCTGTCTCTGCCCTGCTGAGCCCGCCAAAAGTCCCATTCTGCAAACGGTGCTGCAAGTTGTCTGCAGCGAAGGTGAGCTGTCTGGAAGTTTCCACCCCTCCCTGCTGAACAACTACTAAAAATGTAAGTAAAAAAGGGCCAGGGGTGGGAGGTGGGAGGCCGGCGGGCGCAGGGAGGATTGTTGGCGCATGTGGAGTCCGGTGGGTGCCTTACCTCCCTTGGGCTGGGCCAGCTGGTGGCCCAGCCGGTGGTCGGCCTGCACCATCTCTGCCGCTTGCCAGCTATGCCTCGGCCGGCGCAGGGGGCAACACCACGCATGCGCAGCGCTCCCTGGCAGGGAAAGTCCTCGACTTACGACCGGTTGGGTAGTCCTCAACTTACGACCGGTTGGGTAGTCCTCGACTTATGACCGGTTGGGGGTCGCGGCATTAAAAAGGTTGAGAACCACTGTGCTAGATAGATGATGATGGTCTGAGAGTCAATATATTTAAATAAATAAATAAATAAAGTAGCCAAATAAGTAAGGATAATAAAATGATTATACATTAACATCTGATTGGGAGAGTACCCTAAGCTGAAGGAGGAGAACCAAATTCAAAACAAAACAAAACCCTAAGAGGTATTTTGCCATTCTAAAACGCCATTATGTTGAGCATAGGCTTTTTCTTATGAAACTGGCTGATCAGCAGGAATGTTGTACTTGCTGAAGAAGCCAGCAGGCAAATTAGCCAGAAGTGATGATTGTACTAGTCAATTTGATGTAGTGGTCAAGACATCAGACTAGAAATTGGGAGACTGTTGAATCCTTTGTTCGCATGCGAATGATGAAGACACATGGTTAAAAGTTAACTACTCTTTATTCTCCTTCTCCAACAACCAAGCAAAAAGCAAAAGGCACACAGGCCTTTTTATATGGACAGTGTCAACCAATAGGAACAGAGCATTTTCGCGCCTTGCACATGTGCCGCTCTGTCTGGTCCCGGGCAGCTTTTGGAATGCCCGGGACCAATGCAACCAATGCTTTTGCAGGCTCAGGACACAACACCCCTTCCCCCCCTAGATGGAACATACTTCGCGTATGCACATATGCGTCGTGCACTGGGGAGAGTGACATACAGCTGCATTATTCAAATGCAAAAAGTGTGGCATACTTGCGTCTGCACTCAGGTAAAATCCCTTCAATATTTATTAACACAAATAAATGTATCCGAAATCAAAATAATGCAAAGTAATCTACCCATGAGTTACTCCCTTCATTGAGGGGCCTCATAAGAAGGTCCCTCATGATTTGACAGCAACCTCACAAAGTCTCGCAGATTTTGGGTGGGCAAACCTTCTAAGGGCTGGTAATGTTGCCTGGCTGACCTGCTCGCCTACCAAGCTAGGCAGGACAGAGCGTTGCTGCCCCAAATATCTAGGTGACCCTGGTGAGGGTGCCTGGCCTACCTGCTTGCCTACCAGGCTAGGCAGGCCAGGGCTTTGGTGCACCAGATACCCGGTTGACCCTCCCAGCTGCTGCCTGGCTGGACCCTCTGAGTCCAGACCAGAATACCTTGGATGGGTGGAAGTCCAATGGACTCCTCTTGGGAACACTGTCCCTCGAGCCCAAGGCCAGCAGATGGAGAGGCCTGGGTAGTGGGTGTGCCCCAATGCTCCGTGGCCCCCAAACACATGCCAGAGGTGCCAGAGTCAGGAGCCGTCTCCATGGCAACCCCCTTTGCTGGTGACTTCCTCTTGGGAGCAATTGCTGAATTATGCAAGTGCCCCTGATCGAATTCCCTTTCTATGGCTGTGTGTGATTTATGTGGATAACCCCGGTCAGTCTCCCTGTCTGGAGCATGATCTGACATATGTGGATACTGTGGATACCTCTGGTGTGACTCCCTGTCTGGAGTAATTATGGATGTGTGGGATGACCCCCTATCCAGTGAATTCCTGTTTGGAGCACTTGCGGAACCTTGGGATGAATCCCAATTTGCCTCAGCAGCAGCTAGGGAAGGCCTGTTAAGCCTGGGAATCTGTGACCAAGAATGCATATTATGGTCCTCCCCCCCCCCAGAGCAGAGTCAGGAGTGGAAGGGTGGCAGTCCAGTCTCCAACGCAGTTGATCTATGTGTCTGCGAAGAACGCGGCCATCACCCAAGGCAACTTCATATGACAACGGCCCAGAGAACTTGCAGACCACAGCTGTGATCCAGAGATTTCCAGGCCCATAGTTTCTTGCCCAAACCGGAACACCCACCTGGAGTCTCCTAGGTGCCCGCGGTTGTGACACCTGTGAAGCCACTCAGTCAGGGTGCAGCCTGTCCAGTTTGGTGATGAGGCAGTGACCCCAGCGGAGTTCAGCAGGGCTCTTCCCTATGGCTGTGCATGGAATGGTGCGTTGTGCAAGAAGAAAATCTGCTAACCTGTGATGCCAATTATCATAAGTCAGTTTCTTAAGAGCATCTTTAGTGGTGTGCACCATTCTCTCTGCCAAGCTGTTGGAGGATGGATGGAAGGGAGCCGACATTGCATGCCGGATCAGGTTGGTCTGAAGGAAAGTCTGGAACTCAAAAGATGTAAATTGAGGGCCATTATCAGAAACCAAGACATCTGGAAGTCCGTGTGATGCAAAAATTTCTCTCAACACCTGAGAGTTGAGAGAAACAACTTCTAGTCACTTCGAATGGCTATCAACAACAACCAGGAAGAATTGCCCCTGAAAGGGCCCAGCATAATCTATATTTACCCTAGACCATGGGGTTTGAGTTTCCTCCCACCTATGTACTGGGGCCTGAAGCATTTCAGGCAGTGACTGTTGGCACAGCTGGCACCCGTACACCTGAGCCTTGATAGCTTTATCGAGCCCAGGCCACCAAAGATGGCTGCGCGCAAGCACTTTCATCATGACAATTCCAGGATGTCCCTCATGCAGAGAGATCAAGATTCTAGACCTCAATGAGGCTGGGATAACTACCCTGCTACCCCATAACAGGCAACCCTTGAAAGTGGAAAACTCATGCTTCTTGTGCCAGAAGCTTTGGAACTCAGTATCTGGGCACTTGTCAGCCATCCTGACAACACCCATGTCAGCATGCGTGTAAGAGTGTGATCAGTGGCAGTTTCTGCAGCCACGTCCCTAGCATTGAGGGGAGATTCAGGCAACTCCTGAATGGAGAGAATATTGATGGCAGGAGCAGGGTCTGCTTCTATCTGTTTTAGACATAATCTGATGGGCCATCTGCATGGCCCATTTCTTTTCCAGGTTTGTGAACTAAAGTGTAGTCATATGGTGACAGGAAAATGGACCATCTCAGCATACGAGGAGAAATGATATGCAGTGTCTGTTTGTTGGTGGTAAACAAACCCAGCAGAGGCTTATGGTCTGTATAGACCGTGAAGTGGTGGCCATATAAGAAATCATGGAATTTCTTTATGCCAACCACTATGGCTAAGGCTTCCCTGTCAATCTGAGCGTAATTCCGCTCTGCAGATGACAGAGTCCTTGAGTAATAGGCCACAGGGACTTGTGTCCCATCAGCCTTCAGATGACTAAGAACAGCTCCCACCCCATAAGGAGATGCATCACATGCGATGCATACAGGCAATTGCTCATTGAAATGTGCTAAAACAGCATTTGAAGTGAGCAAGGCCTTAACCTCATTGAAACTCCTGTCATGGACTTTAGTCCACTGCCATGGAGCCTGCTTGTCTAAGAGCCTATGTAATGGCTCTGCCACTGCAGCCTTATGTGGGAGAAATGCATGGTAAAAATTTAAGAGCCCCAAGAAGGCTTGCACCTCACTCTTGGACTTGGGACTTGGGGCCTGTTGAATAGCTTGTAGTTTAGCTTCAGCAAGGTGAATTGCTCCTTGGGCAGCAATCCTGAAACCTAAGAAGTCAGTGGAAGTGACTCCTATCTTGCATTTATCCTGCTTCAGCTTAAGTCCTGCTTTTCGAAATCGAAGCAAGACAACCCTTAACCTTTCTGCTAAATTTTGAGATCACTCCCCAGCGATGAGGACGTCATCGAAGTAGGGACAGACCCCAGGAATACCTCGAAGTATGCTCTCCATGACACCTTGGAATATGCCAGGGGCTACATTTACCCCAAATTGCAGTCTTTTGACCTTGAAGGCTCCCCTGTGAGTTACAATAGTCTACTGGGCCTCTGCAGCTGCCTCATCAACAGGTAGCTGTTGATAAACCTGTGCCACGTCAAGCTTCGCAAAAATGTGCCCTCCCTTGAGGGAGGCCAGGATGTGGCTTACAACAGGGACTGGATAAGCCTGCTGTTGCAACGCCTTATTTAGTGTACACTTGTAGTCTGCACATATACGTATTTCCCCATTAGCCTTTAGAGGCGTTACTATGGGGGTTTCCCATGGACTAGAATCCACAGGTTCTAAAATGTCTTGCTGGAGCAATTTGTCCAGCTCAGCATCTATTTTACCTTTGAGAGCAAAAGGTACCCTCCTAGGCTTGACCCTGATGGGCGTGATAGTTGGATCTAACCGTAGCGCAATGGGGAAGCCCTTGTAGGATCCTAGCTCTGAACTAAACACATCTGCAAACTCCTTGCAGACTTCTGCAAGGCTCAACGTTTGCAAATGGTGCAGCCCAGTTACCTGGATTCCCAGAGCCTCAAACCAATCGAGTCCAATAAAACTCGTACGTTCACCCCCAACTACCACCACATCTAGGGGACCTTCAAAATTCTTATGCTGTACTCTAATGTTGGCCTCCCCCTTAACACACACCATAGAATTCTGAAAATTAGTGAGTATTAGATTTGATGGCCTGAGTTTAACTCGAAGGCCACTGCTGCTACATATCCTTTTGAATGTGTTAATTGAAATAATTGAGAGAGGGACCCAGTGTCCAACTCCATTGATAAGGGAACCCCTTGCAATCTTACGTTAATGGAAAGTTTCTCCTTAAGGGGCTTGTGTGTCCCTGTCTTCAGAACATTCCTTCGCGATGCACAGAAACCCACCCTATGTTGGCTGGGGACCCTGATACCTTTCAGAAGAAATTCTTCACAAGGTTGGACCTTCTGGCAACCCAAACAGATGGATGTGATGAGCCTTGCCTGCCACACGCCCTGCAAATGGCGGAGCGGAACCTGCAGTCAGCTTGCTTGTGGCGTCCTCCACACTCGAAGCATTGAAGAGATGCTGGGGCCTTGTCCGGATGTCCCGTCTGCCTCCTTTCAGCTGGCTGGTGAAGTCTGTCCACCTCCTCTTCAGGATCCACTTCCGATCCTTCTCAAGCATCCTCTTGATGGATGGTAGTTGTGTCTGGAGGGTTTCTGGTGTGCAGTAAGGCCTTCACAACCCCGCCTGCTGCTTCCTCAGCTGCCACCTCTCGTAGCGCATCTTGGAAGGAGAAATCTTCTTTTGCAAAAATCTTCTGTTGTAAGTCTCTGCTCCTCAAACCCCATACGAAGCGATCTCGCAGCCTCTCTTCCAGATCCTTGAACTCACAAGGCCTGGCTGCTTGCCTTAAGGCAGCAATAGAGTCCGTAGCAGATTCACCTGGCCTCTGGTCTCTCTGCTCGAATGTATGCCTCCAAGCAATGACTGATAATTTCAGCTGGAAATGCTCCTTCAACATCTTTTTTAAGTCAGTATATTTTAATGACTCTAGAGGTGCAGGGGCCACCAGATTTTCTGTGATGTCAAAAGCTTCTTGTCCACAGGCACATCTTCTTTTATCTGATTTACTCTGAAGTAGTTCTCCACCCGTGCTACGTAAGAATTCCATCTCTCTGGGTGGGAGACATCGAAATCAGACAAGCAGCCAATCTTCGACATCGTAAACTTTACGATCTTCACCAATCACTTCCTCTGCAAGCCGTTGTTTGGGAAAGGGTCCTTTAGCCGAGCTCACCCTCCAGTGATGCTGTACTGGCAGGCTGAGACGCTGATTCAGAGGCCATTTTTCCCTTCATCGTCCTAGGTGAGTCCTTAAATCTTTTGTTTCAGCTTGCAAAGGATCCCACCTTCGTCGCCAGTGTTGAATCCTTCGTTCGCATGCGAATGATGAAGACACATGGTAACAGTTAACTACTCTTTATTCTCCTTCTCCAACAACTAAGCAAAAAACAAAAGGCACGCAGGCCTTTTTATGTGGCCAGAAACCCGGACAGTGTCATCCAATAGGAACAGAGCGTTTTCGCACCTTGTGCATATGCACAAGGCTGGCGCTGCTCTGTCTGATCCCGGGCAGTTTTTGGAATGCCCAGGACCAATGAAACGTCCCGAGCCTGCTTTTGCAGGCTCAGGACACAACAGAGACCATGAGTTATAATTCTGCCTTGGTGACTTTAGGCCAGTCACTTTTTCTCAGATCTAGAAAGCAGAGCCACACCTGAAAAACTGTGCCAAGAAAACTACAAGGATTTGTCCAAGCAGTCTCTGAGAATCAGACACAATTGAATGAAGGAAAAAAAGAAGATGACAGTGAATTCCAAAACAAAAACAAGTTCAGTGAGCAGAGATGTATGGTACCATACATCTATCTAATGGTACCATACAGTCTCTCCCACTTTCCCCACCGGGGTTCCAGAAAAGGACTTTTCCATTATAATCTCCTCTGGCAAGGCCATATAGAATGACAAAATCCAGACAATCTGCTATTCGTGCTATCTGAAATCTGCAGTATTACAATGCTTCCTTTTAGATTGCTGGACCTGGGAATAAGCAGCTCTGTTTTGCTGGACCTTTGGAATAAGCAATGAAGTGAGCTGCAATTGCATGAGTTCCAGTCACTAGCAATTCCTAGTGCAACATCTGCAACCAAGTGTTTTATTGATAAATAGTACTTCAGGCAGACAGAAAGCCAGCTGAGCAAAAGCATGTGTACCTTCCAAAAAAAACATACAGGGGAGGGAGCATGAGTTTTGTCTAGTAGCCAGGCATAATACAGGCAGCACAGAGTTCAGTTTAGAGTTGGACTTGGTGTAGGTCCAGTGAAATGGGCTGGGGTGTCAGAGACTCATGTGAGTCCAGAAGTCAAACAACAGGACGTTTCATCAACTAGTCCAGGCTGTGATTCTGAGAATCAAGGAGCAGAGCAGGGAGTAAGGATACTAGAATACAGATCTGGAGCTCAGTCTCTGGCAGTTGTTCTTAAATCAACTGCAGATAAAGCTCAGTTAAAGGTGTTGGAAAGAATCTGAGCAGATCTGCTTTGCTCTTCTCTCTCATACTGCTGACATCTCTTGGGGTTAATGCCCTGTCGGGATCTGCCACCCCACCCATTGACACCATCCTCATCTGCTTCTGCAGTTTAGTTTCCATGTCATCATTCAGGTGGTTGCTTTTCTCCTGACTCCCGAGGCTGGCAACTTGGTGGATCAGACCCCTGAGCTTCTGACTCTGGGGAATCAGAGGAGAACCAATCAACATGTTAATAAGTAGACTACTGTGAGACTTACATTGGAGGAGAAGGGATAGAGCCATACTGATACAAGACTCTAACATAATCGTGTAGAATTTTGAATTCAGTGGATACCTTTATGCTGAACCATTTTTATATCATATTACTAGTTCATGTTTAACTTATGATCAACAATGCCACTCAGATCTTTTCCATGTGCACTACTGCCAAGCCTATCTTTCCATCTTATATTTGTGCTGTTGCATTCTCCCTGTTAAATTCCATCTTATCCATTTCAGCCCACTGCCAACCTAGATATGTTGTAATCATCTCCTTGTAGCTACAGATTTAACTATCCCCCCTGCTTTTCTGTCATCTGTAAAGTTTCTAAGTGCTGTCACAACTCCATTGTTTAAATCATCATTAGAAATTTTGAGCAGCACAGGGTCCAAGATGGACCTTTTTGGTTAATAATCGGTATTTGGGAGGGAGGGGTTGAATCATTCAGCTAACTGTAGGTAGTCTATTTAACAGTAGTGTCACCTAACCTGGAGTTCCCAACCCCCAGTCCATGGACCAGGACCAGTCCATGGCATGCCAGCAACCAGGCCGCGCAAACAAGCGAAGCCCCATTTGCAGGATGCAGGCAGCACACAAAACCATAACCCTTCTGGTCCACAGAAAAACCTTTCTCCATGGAACTGATCCCTGGTGCCCCAAAAGTTGGGGGCCACTGACCTGGCCCGTATGTTAACATTTTATTAAATGTTCCTATACTATACTAATCTATGGCATATCAAAAAAGCAATTAAGGTTAATATGGCATGATTTGTTTGTGACAAACCATGCTGGTTCCTGTTAATAGTAGCATGGCTATCCAGATCCTTGCAAAGTTACTGCTTGATAATTTGTTTGAGGACCTTGCCCAGAGTAGATATCAAATGACAAGTGTATAATTTTCCAGGTTCCTCCTCCTTTTCCTTTTTGAAAATAGGGACAACATTTACTTTCCTCTAGTTCTCTGAGATCTCATACTCCTCTAGGAGTTCTCCAAGATTACTGTACCAGAATAGTTCTGCAATAGTTCCATGACTTCCTTCAATCAACTTGGTTAAAATCAATCTGCCCCTAGAGACCTGAAGAGTTTGAAATTAGTTAATTTCCCTTTCTTCTTGTCTGTCCTAAGCTGCAGTTCCCCTGGTGGCAGAACGACTCTGTTTCTGTTCTTGAAAAGAAAATGCAAAATAGAAATTAATCACAATCATCGTTACCAATTGACCATGTTTTTCTTGCAACACATCTGTAACTTCTTTGGCTTTCCTTTAAATCACATCTAAAAATATTTTTGGTTGCTTTTGTTTTTAATATTCTTTCATGCCTCGTTGGAGCCTTAGTGTTCTGACACAGTTCTCCACCCTTAAAAAAATAAGGAGCTCCTCTATAATATTGTGCTCACAGGTTTAGTCAGACTGCATCACTGCCTTCATATTTTCTTGGGAAACTTCAGTAACTACAGGTTTTCTGTTTAACCTGGGAGTCTCACTGACACCCAGTCTTTGAGCTACATTTATTCTGTTTTCTTGGCAATGATCAGGGCTTTTTTTCTCATAGAACACCCAGAACAGAGTTCCGACACCTTTTTTGGATGGAACCTTGTAGCGTAGGCAAGGCGGGTTATATGACATGTGTGAGTTCCGACACCTTTTTTTTTTTTTTTTTAGAAAAAAAGCACTGGCAATGATAGAGATGTGGCTTGCCACTGACTTCTTCCTGGTTTAATCTTGGTGTTCCTTCTCCTAAGTAGATTGGGTACCATTATGCCTGCAGAGCCCCATCTCACTCTTGTAATGTTAGCTTCACTCCTTATTTGTTAGCACTGGCAACTTCAAGATGAGTGGACTTCACCTCCCAGAATTTCCCAGCCGGGATGTGATGTGAAGAGGTAGCCTTATCTGTCTTGAGGTGACCCTACCTGGAGCACATCTTTGCATCAGTAGCACCCTTAAGGTCACTGAAGCTCCTGGCTTCTGAGGCAAACCAACACCAGTATTTTTCTCCACTCTGCAGATTGTGGAAGCATAACACCAAAATTCTCTCTGGAATAGAGAAAGATCTGCAGATTATCAATATGTACTTTATAACAGCTGGTTTTGTGAATCGACAACAGAAATTGGTGTTTTAGCAGTTGCTTGTGACCAGCTGAGAGTCCAAACTTCTTAATTCAGAGATAAAAAGACTAACTTTTAAGAAAGCATGCAATTATTTCTTGTTAACTGTTTTGTTCACCTACTATATAATGTCATGTATGTTTTCGTCCAAGAGTCTTACCATGGCATAAATAAATGTAAAGATACTTTTTGCATAGAAAAAGACAAGAACCATTAAATCTCTTCACCTTAAATAAACTCTAATCTCATGTCTCTATATATACATTAAAATAAGAAATATTTATATCCAGTGATGCCCTCTGCTGGTCAGGAAAAGCATTATTGAAAATACTATATACCAGTGGTTCTCAACCTTTTTAATGCCGCGACCCCAACTGGTCATAAGTTGAGGACTACTCAACCGGTCGTAAGTCGAGGACTACTCAACTGGTGCAGCACCGTTTGCAGAATGGGACTTTTGGCGGGCTCAGCAGGGCAGAGACAGCCTGGACAATTCCTATTGGCTTTTGAAAGCCAATAGAACTAGACTCTATTCAAGAGAGTCTATTCTATTGGCTTTCAAAAGCCAATAGAATAAAAGGGAGTAGCACAGCTAAGGAAAAGGGGGAAAAATGGTGGACTGCGTTGTTTGACGACCCCCGTGAAATGGTCGTTCGACCCCAAATGGGGTCCCGACCCACAGGTTGAGAACCACTGCTATATACGAAGGTCTTTGGTTTTATGAGAAATGCATTCAAAATTGATTGGAATTTCTGTTCTGCATTTGAAATTTGATTATGCAACTATAAGAACATACTTTATTTAATTGGAAATACAAATTAACTAATCCACCTGACAGTTTAGCAATATCAGGGACAAAGAACTCACTTGGCAGGTGGCATATGAATATCCCAATTCTGTAGCTTCTAAAAAAAGCACTTAAATGAAAACTCATTTTAATAACCACATTTCACAACGGCTAATATTTCCAAAGTTTTATTCTGTATATCTTATAACTGAACATTATAAGACCTGTCTCTTACCCACAAGCGCAAAAACCCATTAAAATATGTATTTTGAAAGATTGTAAGAAAACAAAATCAGCGCAGATGTTAGCTAATGTTACCTAATTAAACTGGGTGAACTAATCATATAAAATAATGTTTTCTTTCAATTACTCAGATTTCAACCTCACAAATCATCACAAAATTCTTTCAAAAATTATTGCAATGAAAGCAAGGAGAAAACAGTTATTATTTCATTAGAGAAAGTGCTTCTGTCGCTACAGAAGAATCTGTACCTCTCTAATAGTTCTTGCTGATGGAGCAGAATGGACTTTGACCAAAAAGAGGTCAAAGGCCATCAGAGGAACAACTGTAGCTTCTCCTTAAATTCAGATTGCCAGTGACTGAAGATGAAATACCCTGAATTTCTTACTAAGGATTATTTTGGCAACAGCCATTTCTGTGCAAAGTTTGGTGTAGTGGTTAAGACATCAGGCTGAAGGGGACTGAGGGTTCTAATCCTGCTTTAGAGACAAAACCAGCTAGATGACCTTGGACCGGTCACTCTCTCTTTGCCCCAGGAAGCAGGCAGTGGCAAACCACCCTGGAAATCTTGCCACGAAAATTGCAGAGATTTGTTCAGAAAGTTGTAAGGAGTCAGCAGTGATTCAAAGGCACAAAAATGAAACAAAACAAAACAAAATAACTGCAGCAAGAGGCAGCATTATCAGTAGATCGTTGAGCTTTCAAACTTGAATCTCACATGAAAGTAAAAGCCAAGAATGCCTCATTTTTGGCTCTTATATGACATAGCTTCAGCTTTCAGAGCATTATATGTAAGCTCCCATCTATACATTCTCCAACTTTGATAGCTTATCAGTTCAACAGAATATGCAATACCCTTCCTCATTCTCAGTTGCTCTATCAGGTGTCCTATCAAGTCCATTTCTGAGGACCATCCAAGAGGCAAAGTTTTCAAGCCATGTTTCTATGCCTTATTCTCATCCTCCATATTTTTTTCCTTTTTACAGGAGAGGGATGCTTCTTCAGGTTCTTATACAACAGCTCTATTTCTCTTTCTTTTCATAAGGTTTCCTTTCTGAGCATCGTGCTATCTTTATCTCAGTGTTTGGCTAAGTTAGCCTTGTTTAACCAGTGAAGGTAAACAATAAGCTCACCCAGCCTGCCGTCTTCTTCAGTGACTAGCCATACACATGTTTCTGAATAATCATAACGTTTGTGGAATGAAACCTAAACTAGTTTTAATAGGATGTCTTCTAATTTTCATCCAAGTTCACCAGAGCCTGTTTTGATTTTTCTATATGATACTTTTTAAAAAAAAAATATTTTACCTTTGGTAATGTTGCTATGTAGCTGGAAATTTTGAACTTATTACATTTAACTTGTATTAAACAAAGTTAAGGTTGGATTAAAATACAGTGACTTCTCATTTGCTTTCTGTGTTGCAATTATGCCTTCTTATAGACAAAAATGTACTTTTCCTCTTATAGCTGCCTATTTTACATTCAGGCATAAAACATTTGGCTTCTTAATTTAATTTCAGGCACAAGCAAGATCCATCTGGTTCACAATGTGCTTCTTCAGATTAATGAAGGAAATATGTTGCATTTTATATAGGTAGCAGAAATTATTAATGTACCTTTCGGACAGACAGAGTTTTCCATAACTGGACACAAGTTACTGTGTCAATCTCCAACTCAAGTATCCAAATAAAAGTCCAGGATTTTCATGTCTGAAAAGCTTACTGTTTATTGAATTACATGGACTGTAAAAGCAAGATAAAACTAACTCTAAAATCCCAAGGCATCAGATTATAGCATATAACAATGACTTTCCCAGACAAACCCCCCCAGATGTAAATAAGTACATAAAACTCATGTAAATAAGTTCTCTTGTTATGGAAACCATCTGCTATCTTCTTCACACCTGCTAGAACAGTGGTTCTCAACCTGTGGGTCGGGACCCCATTTGGGGTCGAATGACCATTTCACGGGGGTCGCCAAACAACGTAGTCCGCCATTTTTTTCCCCTTTTCCTTAGCTGTGCTACTCCCTTTTATTCTATTGGCTTTTGAAAGCCAATAGAATAGACTCTCTTGAATAGAGTCTAATTCTATTGGCTTTCAAAAGCCAATAGGAATTGTCCAGGCTGTCTCTGCCCTGCTGAGCCCGCCAAAAGTCCCATTCTGCAAACGGTGCTGCACCAGTTGAGTAGTCCCCGACTTACGACCGGTTGAGTAGTCCTCGACTTACGACCGGTTGGGGTCGCGGCATTAAAAAGGTTGAGAGCCACTGTGCTAGAATGTTCTTAAAGGTTTCCACACTGCTGACTTTCAGCAAGCTTCCGTAGAACTGGAGAGGTTTCGTTTCTCTAACCCAGGGGTAGGCAACCTTGGCTCTTTTATGACTCGTGGACTTCAACTCAGGAATTCTGGGAGTTGAAATCCACGAGTCATAAAAGAGCCAAGGTTGTCTACCCCTGCAGTCTAACCCATTCAAAAGCAACACCCTCCCCCACTTACTCTAATGGCAAGATGAAAACAGAGAGTCACGTAGCTGCCAAGTTTTCATTCTTGACACTCTGGCTTACAACCATTTATTTAACAACCATTCAAAGTTACAATGACACTGGAAAAAGTGACAACTTATCTTCATACTTACAACCATCAGAGCCTCCTCATGGTCATGTGATCAAAATCTAGGTGCTTGGCAACCAGCATTTATTTACCACAGTTGCAGTGACCCAGAGTCATGTGATTACCATTTGGCTTCTCACAAGCTAAGTCAATAGGGGAATCGAGATTCACTTAATGACCATATGATTTACTTAACCACAGTGATTTGCTTAACAACCATGGCAGGTTGTAAAATCAGGCACAACTCATTTAATGACCATCTTTCTTAGCAACAGGAATTCTGATCCCAGTTGTGGGTCGTAAGTCAAGACTGCCTGTATTAAATGCTCAAGATTTCACGTTACAAAATGAACATTTTTTGTTTGTTTGGATAAGATAAGGGGGATAAGATAGGGGGATTTTTTTTTCCATCATCACAGCCTTTTTCACTCAGTTATACACTGCTGCTTTCTTCACTGCACCTTCCTACCGAGAGAGGAAGAAAGAAGTGTCATTTTTAATTCCCAAAGTAAACAGGTTTGGTTGCTATGGGAGACAGCAGCAATGAATACTGCCTGTTCCGAGAACCCAATTACCTCCCCTGTTGGTTTAAGGAGAAGTATGCACAAAACGCATTATTAAACAAACTTCTTTTTCCCATTGGCAGACAACTGGACATTCAGTGAGTAGTAGCTGTTGATCTCTTATTGCAAAGGGGTGTAATTACAGGGTACTTGGGATGCATTTAGTATTTTGGGACCAAGAGGGAAGGAAGAACAGGACTGTAATTTTCTCTTTTGTTTTGTTCTTTTTTCTCTAAGTTCAAGTGGACTGTTCTAGGATACTTTCCTGGGACTGACCCACGCTGTTTTTTCAATTAAAGGCTGAAAAAAGGCTTCTTAGTCAAGTTAGCTCTTCCTATTTACTGTCACAAGTTGTGAGATATCAAACTTTTTGCTCTTTTCTCTTCTTTTTCTTTTTGCCCCCCTGGCACCCAGTGCTGATCCTCATTAATTTATAATCTTCTCTTGTTGATGCCTAAACTAAGTACCTCTGGAGGCAGAAGGTGGAAAGAGGGGCTTTGCAGGTTTTAGGAAACCTGCCCAATAAAAACAGCTGCATGGTGAATTGGATTACACACAGCATCCTGCTACTTGGGCTCACAAGGTGGCAGATTAGGGAAGAATCCCTGGTGCTCCAAATAATGGGGACAATTTAAATAAACATGATTCATTTGGTTCAGGTTTTGCCCCCCTGCTTTGATATCTATCTTGTAAATTCTAAATTAGCTAGCAACATAAGAATTTCAGATAAGATGCTACAGAAATGGCCTTAGGAGATTCACACAGAATAGATAATACAAAATAACAGAGTTGGGAGGGACCTTGAAAGTCTTCTAGTCCAACTCCCTGCAGGAAATCCTATCCTATAACTATACCATTGCTTTCTCTTTTTACTCCTTGGATGAACTTACTCTCTGGAAACTTGATGTCTTATATGTCCCCTTGAACAGTCTCAACTTGCTCAGTAAAGTGAATGCTGGGAACAGGGAATGGTTTAAAATGTCAAGATGTTAATCTCATCCATATAATCAGTGCCTCACCCTGTTTTCCATGTGTTGCATAACTGTATATGTCCTTGCAGACACAATGGGCAGCCAACACTACCCTGGAAAAACTAATAGAACAACAGCGTTGGAAGGAACCTTGGGGGTCTTATAGTCCAACCGCCTGTTCAAGCAGGGGACCCTATAACATTTCAGACAAATAGTTGTCCCTTCTCTTCTTAAAAACCTCCAGTGATGGAGCACCAAAAACTTCTGTAGATAAACCGTTCCATTGATTAATTGTTCTCACTGACAGGAAATTTCTCCTTAATTCTAGGTTGCTTCTCTCTTTGGTCAGTTTCCATCTGTTATAGTACTTCATGTCTCACCCTCAGGTGCTGTTCAGGGATGTTCAGTGAATAATGTTGATGTAAATCAGTTTTAGCCTTATTTCATTTTCATTTTTTAATCTCAAACCTTTCACTTCTCAGGTTTCATACCACTTTGTCTTTTTGCACTCCATTGCCTGCAATGGCAAAAAAGTCACGATACGTCATGACACGTCATGTGACGTTGCGAGTTTGACACCCTTATGCTAGATCCTGTAGTTATGCATTGGGAAAGACCAGGAAAAGCTTGGACTAAAGGTTCCTTCCTTCCTTCCTTCCTTCCTTCCTTCCTTCCTTCCTTCCTTCCTTCCTTCCTTCCTTCCTTCCTTCCTTCCTTCCATTATTTCTTCCTCTAGATATTTTTAAGTCTTTTCTTGAATGCAAGTCAAGGGATCACTGTCAAATAAACATGTGGAGCTGCATTAGCAAAAAATATGGTGAACAAGGTGCTATAAAAATTCTCTGAAAAAATGGTACATAATTCAATTTAATTTATCATTTCTATGAGGCCTTGTGATCAGTTTTATCAATGAACTTCAAGAGAATGTTAAATTAGATCTAGCCAATTCATATATTCTAATTAAATTATTTTTCTATTAATGAAAGAGGTGATGAATTAATCTGATGAGCACCAGGAGACACAGCTGAAGATTTATTTAATTAAATGAAGAGAGAAAAAACAATGACAGAATAAAGGCTTAATTGGCCAGTGCAACAGACGATATATTGCTTAATTCTAGATGGTATTTGGGGTATCAAAGATTTGGTGGCTTTTTCCAGAATAGGAAATGGACTTGTTTATATGTATATTTGTCTGAACTATACCTAGAGCAAAATATGAATAAAAATCAACTCCAGATTTTAATAATAAAAGTCAACTCCAAATATTAGAACACAATGCTAGATTTATACTTGGCACCAGGTTATAATATATTTATTTAAACACAGCACCATATTTGAATGCTAGCATTGTGACTTGCAAGCTATGATTTAAGCTTAGTGCAATGTGTTTAATATAACAAGACTGACCATTATGGCTTCTTCAAGATAGTATCATTATCACAAACCATAGGTTAGACAGAGGTAGGCAACCTTGGCTCTTTTATGACTCGTGGACTTCAACTCCCAGAATTCCTGAGCCAACATGGCTGGCTCAGGAATTCTGGGAGTTGACGTCCACGAGTCATAAAAGAGCCAAGGTTGCCTACCCCTGGGTTAGTATAATATGTAAACCTAGCTATTGGTTTAGAAAACTTTGGTCAAATAATCCTATTTTGCCTTATGTGTGCCACTGTTTTGTTATCCAGTGCTGATGTTATACTGGTTGGGTTTCTATTTGTGCTTTTTGGTTTTGGCTTAGTGGATTATATGAATCCAATTATTCTGGCCTGTAAATGATGGGTCTTTTAGCATCGAGGCATCTGCAAGGTATGGTAAAACATCAATATGGTAGCTGTAATTAGGTTATTAAATCTCCATCTCTAATTTTTATGTGCCTCACAGCTAGTCCTTTGATGACACCATCACATCACCATTTAAAGTATTTTTTTACCATACCTTATGGACCCCTCTGTGTAGCATAATGTCTGGACCCAGTAATTCAAGATTTCTGAAACTAAAACCATCACAGGCAACCCAAAGGTGCTTTTTTTTTCCAAAAGACAATTAGACTGTCTTGCGGTTTTGTTTTGTTTTTTAAAAAAAGTTTGAATCCATTTCTCATCAGTCAATTAGAACTGAAGAAGCTTCTTGGATGAGAAGTGAAACATTTTCAAAGAAAACAACAACTACTACAAAGTCCAGTTGCCTTTTGGATAAAGCACTTTTGGGACAACCATGACCTGAATGACTGAGAATCTCTTTTGACATCACAGGCAACACTTCTTAAGAGCAACTCATAGTTTGAATTTCAGAAGATCCAAGAAGGGAACTGGGATGGACAACATAGGATAGGAAGCATACATTATTTTACCAAGACAGGATAAGGAAGCTGACAAAAAGATTGGCATGGCTTTCTGCAAGAAATTTTGGGAAACTAGAATCAATTGAAGTGTTAAAGCTATGAACCTTTCATCTCCTACTCAACTATTTATACCTTGTAGCACAAAAGTCTTTTCCATTTTTCTGATATGTCAATATGCCTGCCCACTGAGAAATGGTGTGTATACATATCATGGCATTTGATATTGCTCAAATATTCTACATTGTAGACTTTAGTGGGCAAATACATTGCAAGCTTGATCAATATGGGGAACTTTGTACTGACAGTATTTTACCAGGAAAAATTTAGTGTCAATTTGAAAAGGGGGAAAAAAACATGTTATTGAATTTGAGCTTGAGCTTTTTTTAAACTATATACTTGTGTACAAACCAAATTTGTCAACTGTTGATCTGGGAAATATGGGAAATCTCTTAAATTTATGTCAAGGATGAAATTTTGGCAGCAACGTGCCTCTGCATTTCAACTTGCCTTTAGATTAAGAGGGAGGGAGAGGTGTTACTTTCAAGTAGGTTAAATGGAGAAACAAAATTTCTATGATTCAGCTGAAAACAATGAGAACCTGAAACCTTTTCAAAGACACAAGAACAGGTGTGGATTTGAAGCAGACAGTTCCCATAACAAAGTGAACTTGTTTATATGGACTATGTAAGACGTTGGGGATTTAGCTGGGAAAATTATTGTTTAAGTCCATGAATTGGTGTTGGAACCTCAGAGTTAGTTTTGCTTCAACAGTACCATGCAGTATATTCAATAAACAGTAAGATTTTCAAAAACGGAATGAATCTGGAGTTTTATTTGGATTCTCAAGTTGGATATTGACATTTTAATTTTTTTGTGTTTCAGAAAGAATCTAGAAGGAATATTTCTTTTTTTAACTATGGTTTTAGAAGCTTTTAAAGCTTTTATAAAATGTGCACTTTTGACATAAATGCATACACTACAGTATATAGTAAGCAATACCACTATAACAAAGCATTAACTTTCTTTGGTGTTTCTAGTGGAATCAAATCATTATATAAAAGCATATATTATAACAGATAAGAGCCACTATATAATAGCCCGCTGTAAATCTTTCTCTACTCCAAACATATTAGATATCCTGTACCAGTCCAGAGATACCACTAAGTCTGACACATTCTAAACTTTGACAATCAATTGACAATAAGTGTAATCACAGGTGTGTGTGTGTGTGTGTGTGTGTGTGTGTGTGTGTGTGTGTGCTTCTTTAAAATGTTTCTATTTTATATATTAACAAGTGAGATCTAAAGCAAAATGGTAGTTTAACAGGATGAGATAATCTTTTGGGCTTGAAGGACACATTTGGGATTTCAAAACCATGTTGTGGGTGATTTCACAAAATAGCCAATAATAATTCATCCATTTACCAGAAGACAATACTGGTTCTCCTTTCACCCTACCTTGGAGGTTCCTTACTAACACAACTGACTGTTGTTTTTTCTTCCAGACAATGGATAGCATCCAAACAAGCCACAATCACCTATCACTTTTGTTGTGTAAGGATGCCTGTGAGACCCTTATACAGTCCAGAGGCATTTTGGTACATAGTGCAATAATAATAAAAACTTGTAAATAGTGCTAGAAATAGATGGGAGGAACTATCTAAAAATGTAAAGATATTGATAGAAAAAAAAGAGATTTTTTTAAATGGAAAGTCATCTTAAAATTCAGAGAAAATATTCTAAAAAAGAATCTGCTTGGTGAAATTCTTTTCTCAAAGCTGGCTGTTGGGAATGGATAGGAATGAAGCCAAAGATGTAAGTATATACCGTGCTATTTATTGCTATACAAGCTCAGTGAAAAGTGTATTTACAAGACTTTTAGTGAATAACTATTATATTAACAGAACCTAGCTAAAGGTAAAGGTTTCCCCTGTCCAGTTGTGTCTGACTCTAGGGGGTGGTGCAGTCTGGGGAAGCTCACAACAACAGTAAAACCAGTAACTATAAAACAACCAAAAATAATAAAACAGTAAAACAATAAAACAAAAACTCTGCAGCTTAATCATTACCTTAGAGTGCCCAGCAACAAGCGCTAATTATTTTCATTTCATTCTTTGTATTCTATCCTTCCATTCAAGCTGGCCAAATGCTTTTTTACTAGGAGAAAGGAAAGATGAGTAATAAGAAGGACTTTAATGCAACAGCCAAGCAGTTAATATACTGCTTCACCCTACTTTCTGGCTTTATGCTTCACCCTACTTTCTGGCTTTATGGACTGCATATTTTAGAGTAACACTAGAACTATACAAATTTCAGAATCTGAAAAGCTAAAACACAAAAGGAATAGTGAAGAGTGGTTTGTTTTAAGTATATGATTTCTGTCCTGTATTGTATACCCTCAGCCAAAAGTGTCAAAATTTTAGAATACATTGTAAATTGATAATAGAACCACACAACACAGGACTAATTAAGGCCACTTAATTAGCTTTCCTCCAGCTTGGCACCTTTCAAATATGTTGGCCTTGTGGCTCATAATTAATTGGCGTCAGAGTTAAACATATTCAAGGATTGTCAAGAAGAGGACTGGATTTTATTGCGCAATTCCAGGACTTCACAGGACAGATTGTCAGGACAGAAACAGCCTCAAAATTCTGATCTTAAGTGCTAGAGATATTCAATTATTGTAGAAAGTAAAGAAAATGACCTTGACATAGACATGAACGCTCCAGAATCAAAGCAACAAGAAGTGACATCTCTGAAGCCCACAACAGACCAATAATATTCTGAAGACACTCAGGCAGACACCTTTCTAATTCACAGAAGTATGAAAAGGAGAGGAGGAATGGCACAATCAGACTTGCAAGAATCTTTTATTGTAGCCAATGACAATAAAACAATGTAGCCTTCCTATAGAGTGATTATCTGGTCTGCCTAGTGTTGCTGACAATAAGTAACTTATCTAAATAACTAGATAAGTAGATTCCTTGCAGAGAATTGGGATCTCGTGTTTATGAAGGTCTCCAAAAGTGCGTATAGTCCAGGCCATGGTTTTCCCAGTTGCAATGTATGGCTGTGAAAGTTGGACCATAAGAAAGGCTGAGCGCCAAAGAATTGAGGCCTTTAAACTATGGTGATGGAGAAGACTCCTGCGAGTCCCTTGGACTGCAAGGCGTTCAAACTGGTCAGTTCTAGAAGAGATCAACCCCGACTGCTCTTTAGAAGGCCAGATCCTGAAGTTGAAACTCAAATACTTTGGCCACCTAATGAGAAGGAAGGACTCACTGGAGAAGGGCCTAATGCTGGGAAAGATTGAGGGCAATAGAAGAAGGGGACGACAGAGAATGAGATGGCTGGATGGAGTCACTGAAGCAGTAGGTGTGAACTTAAATGGACTCCAGAAGATGGTAGAGGACAGGAAGACCTGGAGGAACGTTGTCCATGGGGTCGCGATGGGTCGGACAGGACTTCTCAATTAACAACAACAACAACCATCTTAACAATACCTGGAATATTGTGCTCAGTTCTTTCTTTCTTTTTTTAACAAGTTTTATTGGTTTTTTAATTTTTACATCAAAGTGCTTAAGAAACAATGTGGTGGTAGGGGAATCAATCATCCAAAAACAAAATCATACATATATAACTCAGATTAATTCATCAAAAGTTCCCTCTCTATTTCCCTCGTATAATATAACATATTCAAATTAATATGTTTCTAAATAGAATTCAATCAATCAAAGTTGTCATCAATAGCATTTCATCTATAAAGATCCAAATCCTGTTTTAAGCTTTACTAATTTACTATTACCATATTCCATTTTAACCTTAAATAAACATATTATTAACACTTCGGATATTCCTTATTCCAAAAATAACATTCTTGTAATTTCCAGATATATTCTATTTTTTAATCTAATAAGTCATTTATTAATACCATTTCTTCTCTTGTCACAAATCCCTCTTGTTCTTTTTCCATTACAAAATAGTTATCCTACCTAAATAAAAATATTATTCCAAAAAATACATTTCTACTCTATTTTAAATATATATTTTATCAATCAATCTATATCTATAAAAATATTTTAACCCATTAGGTAAAGTTTAAATCCCCTCCAGGTAGTTATCATGTCTAAAACAAGCATATTATTACAGAAGATATCTTCTTATTGAATTCACATATTCCATTAATTATTAAATTAATCAGGGTCTCTTCAGCCATTTTAATCCATTAAGTGAAATTTTAAGTCACATTTTTAAATCTAATTCTGGCTTTCTTTCTGTGCCAAATCGGTTTCCATCGTAAAGTATCTGTATCATTAAATCTTAATATTTGAGTAGGGGTATTTATCGACACTTCAGTCTGGCCAAAGTTCTGTTCCCCTTTTTCCAGTATCATCTAAGTAGTGTAATCAGTTGTATTCCATGTTGTTGTTATTAGTTGATTATCCACATTGTCACGGTTTTCAATAACTTGTGACTGGATATCAATTCCTGTTGTTTTTGGCACTGCAGGTATCTCAATTAAAGTCATTCTTTGATCATCAAGGTTCTCCATAGATTGTATATGGGGTTGTATAATATCATCATCTGTGTTAATTGCTTCCTTTTCTGTTGTTTCTTGACTTGTAATCAATTGGAGTCTGGAAGTCAGTTTGAAGTTTTAGGGCAAACGTTTTTCTAAAATTGATTTCTCAGTAGATTCCATAATCTGTTCCTTCTCTATTGTTCTTTGGCCTATAGATTGATCTGTTAAAATTTGAGATTCAATTTGTGGTTCTGAAATTTCATCTTTAATTTTTCTCCAAGATTTCATGTATTCCGTAGCTTCCAAAACATTTTCCAATATAAGCTCATAATCAAGCTGTGGGTAAACTTCCTCCATTTCAGTGGTGAAATAGTCTTTTAATCTTTTGGTGGAGGCTGTATTTGCTAAAAGTCAACAAGTATTTACCTCCACAATAGTAAACAAACTCACCACCCAGCTGTTGCAAGTTCTTTATCTTTTCTCTTTTATTATCATTTGAAGGTCAAATCCATCTTCAAACACCAGGAGGAAATACAGTTGCAATAACAATTTTTGCCACAAGATGTCCTCAGTAGACTGTAGGATCCCTTTTTTTTTCCAAGTTACTAAAATTTTATCTCATTAGAAAAATAGAGAATAAAAAAAAGACAGATATCTCTGGCATCATAAGTAAACTAATAATAATGTTCTATAATAGGAATGGACCCCTAGGTATCCAAAATATTAAATAGTTAATAAAAGCTAGCTATTTTATTTATTTTGTTCCAGAGATCTTTTTCCCAAGTAAACAGACACCGCTCTCTTAAAACAGGGAAGTAGTTCAAAAGCTTTTTACAGGAAAGATAGTTAGGGCAAAGAGAGGGAAGGAAAGGTTTCACCCGGATCCTCCACGGTGGTTCTTTATAGCTTAGCTGTTGTTCTGACTTTCGGCTGGAGTGGCAAAGTGATCGGCCATTTTATTGGCCAATCTTTTCTCCGTCGGCCCTAAGGAGCTGGCTCGGACCGCGGAAGGAGCTGCTACCCTTCTGCAGTCAGACGAGGGCCTCCTCAACGGTAATCACCCCTCCAGGGTGACTTTTCGACCCTATTAAGGGTCTACTGGCAGAGGGAAACCAGCTGGCGAAGAGAGAAGTCTGTTCTTAATATATGCTAAATATCACCCCATTATTGTTTGTTTTAACATTGGAAATATTATTGATCAAAATTCGAGAGTCTCAGGAAATTAAAGGAATAGAAGTTAACAAAAAAGAATATAAGCTGAGAGCTTTTGCGGACGACTTGGTTGTTACTTTGTCGCAACCTGATCACTCTGTAGTAAACTTATTACAGTTGATTTATCATTATGGTTTGGTTTCGGGTTTCAAGATTAATGTAAATAAGACTAAAATCTTACCTAAAAATATGTCTAGTCAGGAGAAGCAGATTTTGGCTAACTTGACGGGTTTTGAGATTGTTAATAAGGTAAAATATTTGGGGGTGATGTTGTCTGTTTCTAATGTAAAATTATTTAAAAATAACTATGAAAGGTTGTGGGTCAGGGTACAGAAGGACTTGAAGAATTGGGAGAAGTTGCAATTATCCCTCATGGGAAGAATTGCAGTGATAAAAATGAATATTCTACCCAAGTTTCTTTTTTTGTTTCAAATGTTACCGATTTTGAAAAATGAGATTAACTTAAGTGAGTGGCAGAAGGGTCTTAATAAATTTATTTGGGCAGGGAAAAAGCCAAGGGTTAAGTTTAAAATTATGCAAGACTTCCGTGAGAGGGGTGGACTCAAGGTACCAAATTTGAAATTATATTACGATGCGGTGGTTTTAACACTAATTAGTGATTGGGTAAATTTGACAAATCCTGAGATACTTCATTTAGAGGGATGGGATTTACTTTATGGGTGGCATGCCTATTTAATATTTAATAAAAAAATGGATTGGGTCTTTAAATCTCATATTTTAAGAATCTCTTTACTTAGGACTTGGAGAAAATATTATAAAAGTGATTTTAAAGTTCCATTATGGGCCATACCTTGGCATGCGATAGAAGGAATAAAAAGAGGTGTAAAAATGGATATGGTGTCTTATAGTCAGCTACTTAGATGGGATGGGCAAAACTGGCAGTTAAGATTACGGGAAGATTTAGCGCAAGAAAATATTATTTATTCTTGGTTCCAATATAGGCAACTAGTAGATAAATGGAAGGTGGATTGTAAATTGGGTTTTCTTAGAGAAGATGGAAATCTTATTAAGCAAGTTAAGGATCAAAGACAAACCCACATCAAGAGAATCTACGGGGTATTAGTTGAAATGGACTCAGAAACGGAATTAATTAAAGACTGCATGATTAGATGGGCGCAGAATTTTGGTGTCCCAGTCTCATTGGACATCTGGGAAACCATTTGGGTGAGAAATGTCAAATTTACACAAGCACAGAACCTTAGGGAGAATTTTTATAAAATGTTTTATAGATGGCACCTTGATCCACAAAAAATGTCTCTTATGTACCCTGACGTACAACCCAAATGTTGGAGATGTGGTTATACGGATGCTTCCTATTATCATATTTGGTGGTCATGCAGAGAGATAAAAGCATTTTGGATCAAAATATGGTGGAATATCCAGAGAATTTTTAGAAGGAGGGTAAAATTTACTCCGCAATTATTTTTGTTAGGTATTGTTACAGATTGTGATACAAAGGAGGTTGTATTGATGTTAAATTTGATTACAGCCGCGAGGCTGTTAGTTGGACAATATTGGAAGAAGGAATCTTTGCCTACACTGCAGGAATGGTTTCTTAAAGTGTCTATTTGGCGGAAATGGCAAAGATTTCGGCTTTCTTAAAGCAACAAACGCAAGAGAAGTTTCTTGCCGTTTGGGACAAATGGATAAAATTTATACAATTTAGACTGGGTATAAAAAAAATCACATAGTTTTTTCATAAGTTTTATTTTTATATATAGAGAATGTTATATATAGATATTTTTTATATATATATAAATATAAATTTTTTAATTTAATTTTTATCTTTATTTGTTAATTTTTAACTAAGCCTATATTCTGCTCTGGGAAGCTCGGGGGGGGGGGAAGGGAGGGTGTTTGTGAGGGGTGGGGGATGGGGTTTTTTTTATATATGTTTAGTTTTTTATTTTTATTTTTTGTATATGTTGTTTTTTGTTTTGTATTGTTTTTGTCTTTTTGTAAAATTTATAAAACTTTCAATAAAAAAAAAAAATATCACCCCATTTAAATTGAGCAGGGGACTGGACTAGAAGAACTCCAAGGTCTTTTCTATTCTATTCTATTGTAAATTATGGATGCTTCCTTCCATTTATTCATTGGGTTGTTATTTATTTCCAAATCTTGACAGTTTCTCCCATTTGCCCCTTGTTTATAAAACAATTTCCTCCTCATGAGCTTCAGCCCTTATATATGAAGACAAACATTCCTCTGTTATGTCAGAAAGTCCTACAATTAAATTTAATCTGATAATTTTTAATTTAGATTTTAATGTTACTGTTTTATATCACCTTGTTGGAATCTTCTTAAGCTGGTCAAAGACTGCAATAAATAACCATGTACTTATTTATTTTTATAATTACTGGAATTTTTCCAGAATGTAGTCTTCCTGCTGTTTTTAATAACCAACATTTCTGCTCTAGAATATTCTTTCATGTCTATAATTCCTCCCTGAAGGATTGTATTTCTTTTTTTATCAACCTAGCAAATACTGTGTTCCGTTCCTTAAAATACTTGTTTGATTCATATGAAAAATTGGTAAGAGTCTTAACTAGCTAAATCTGTGCTTATTTGCCTGTCACATTCATTCTTTTTGAGACGTTATATATTGCAAACGTTACTGGCATTTTAAAAAAAAAAAGAATGAAAAATCGCCACAGTAAATGACATGACATTTCAATAATCAGGTTTCATATTTTCACTTTTATGGCATTATGTTTCAGTAAGACATTTTAAGAATTTGCTTTTAAATATTAGTTTCAATTTCAATTGGAGTTGAAGTATGACCTTATAATCTTCAGCCTGCAAGCATGAAAACCTTTTCCTGAAGAATTAATGTTTAGACATACAGTCATATGGGTATGTTATACAATAATGTTTAAATTTACCAGAAATTTATCTCATGATGCCCCATGAACTCTGAGAAAATTCCAAGAGATAGGAGTCATACTAATAATATAAGGAAATCCTAGAATATCTGTGTCTGGAGAACCCTCTTGGCTGGAGCTGTTTTTTAATAACAAATACAGATATTCCTTATGAGCCCAATCAAGCCCAAAATTTCTGCTGTTTAGTGAGCCATTTAAGTGAATTTTGCCCCATTTTATGACTTTTCTTGTTTCAGTTGTTAAGTGAATCACTGCAATTGATAAATTAGTAACCTGGTTGTTAAGTGAATCTGACTTCCCCATTGACTTTGCTCATCAGAAGGTCGCAAAAGGTGATCACATGACCCTGAGGCACTGCAAAGGTCATGAATATGAACCAGTTGCCAAGCATCCCAATTTTGATCACAGGATCATGGGGATGCTGCAAAGGTTGTAACTATGAAAAACAGTCATAAGTCACATTTGACTTAACAAAAGTTTTGTTGTTGTTCTTGTTATTCCTTTATTGCTTCTCCCATCTTTAATATGACTATGTTCTCTGCATTATTTTGAAGGCATAAAAAGATTTTAAAAATCTTTCTCAATTTGTAATTAAAATGATCTATTGCATATCTTGTTAACAATACTCCTATAAGTCTGGTGTGTGTTTCGTTTTGGTGCTCACAAGGCCAAGGAGGCATGCATTGCTGCATAAATTCTTTTACATTTGGCAGACTGATAGAACCGAGAGCTACAAACAGGCTTTTAAAATACACATTCAAAAAATCAGAATGATCAGTGTCGCTGTAACTTGGAACGGGTCATTAAACTGTTGTAAATCAAGGACTAGCTGTAATTACTTTTAATAGTAGAAGTCCAACTTCTCTCTCAAGATCTGGAAAATAAAGGAAGATCATGCCAGTATTTTTTTAAATTTACTCTCATATTTGCAACTGCCAAATTCAGATCTTGTGAACCTAAGGGACACTATAGGCACAAATTGGGGGTTAAAAGTCAAAGTTCATGATTGCTTTATGAATAGATATTAGTAGCAGGTATGGCAATTACTGTATACATAAATGGGGAGGTGAGTAATATGTAACTCTCAGTGCTGCAGGCCTTGTATGTCCCTCTGTTGGGCCTGTTAATGAGAGCTGATGGGAATTTGATTCAGATAATACATTATCTATTCCAGTCTATATGAATATCCCAATTATAGAAATAAAATAAGCAAAGCTGCACTAGAGAGCTATACTGTAGGTAACTCTCCTCTGCTACGGTTTCAGTCTTCTAAGATTATGCCTTTATTATATTGATTGTCATGATTGTTTAATTCATTTTCTCTACATTTAATCTTCTTCTAAATATTATTGACAGAAAGGAGTACGATGTGTTAATGGCTTTTTTTAACTTCAGTAAAATTAAGGTGTGTTACTTTAATGAATGCAGTAGCACAGTTCAATATTGCCTGAGTTAAATAATAAATAGTTCACCATCTCATAGACTGCAAACACGCCATGGATAATTGGAGTTTAGGAACTGGTTAACTGCGGGAAAACTTCATCTTAGGCACTGTAAGTCCCTTTCACAACAGTTGCATTTAGGACATATGAGTGCATGTGCATTTAAAAAAAAATTTAAGCATTGCTTTAAAAAATTACATTGCCTCTTAATTTCTGGGTTCACTGTATATGCAATGTGCTATAGATAGTCCTCGATTTGCAACATTTCATTTAGTGACCGTTCAAAGTTATAACGGCACTGGAAAAAGTGACTTATGGACCTTTTTCACACTTATGACCATGGCAGCATCCTGTGATCAAAATTTATGATAGTTGCAGTGTCCCGGGTCATGTGACCTCATTTTGTGATTTTCTGACAAGCAAAATCAATGGGAAACCACCAGATTCACTTAACAAGCATGCCATTAACTTAACAACTGCAATGATTCATTTAACAATTTTGGCCAGAAAGGTCGTAAAATGAGGCAACACTTGCTTAACAACTGTCTCACTTAGCAACAGAAATGTTGGGCTCAATTGTGGTCATACGTCAAGGACCTCTTGTGTGTTTTTACCACATATCAAGTATGCCCTTATTTACAATCCACAAAATTTAACTCAATGTATTGGAAATACAATTTCCAAAGTTCCTAGCCTTCCTGGACAGCACCAGGTTGAGAAAAGCTGCAGTACATCTAACATTAAAATTCCATATTAAAGAAGTCCACAATCCTATATTACAATGCCCACAAGCTAGAAACCAAAATCACATTATTTCAGAGGAGAATTCAACCTGTAGTACAGGTCAGGTCAGTTATTAGCATGACAATAGCCTAAGATTGCAGTGATTAATTTCTGCCTTTTGAGAAAACATGATGAGAGTTCATTGTGACCTAATTCTACTTTGTGTAATTCCTCCTGAGTTCGAAGAGTCCAAGCACATTCTACTAACAGCCTTTCATCTAATATTACTTTGGCTTCCAGAAATACAGCTGCCATATAATTATGGAAAAGAAAACTGAGTGGTTAGGTTGATGTTTCTCACATCAAATATAGAGACCCACAATAAATGTTTGGGTCCTTTATTTGAAATCATGTGTGAGCTTGAGTCTCATCACGAATAACATTACCCTTAGCCAATTTCATCTCCCTATCACCTGACCCTCTTTCGTTTTCCTATACAGTTAATTTTATTTTTTAATCACTCTTCCTCCCACAGGAAGGTGGAAAAGGACAGTATTTTAAGCAGAAAATAACACTTTTCAAGAAGAAGAGTATAATCCATCTCTGATTCCTTCATATAAAAATGCTTGTTATAAAAATAGCCAGTCAAATACTTTGAATGTTGAGTTCATGCAATAATGGAGACTTTGTGCCTGGGCAGTACTTGGCAAAATCCTTTGGATCCAGGGAAGAGCCTAATACTCAGAGTGCACACAGTCAATCCCTTAGGCAAAATTAAATAGACCAAAAGGGGCAGATGTCAAGAGATCATGAAGCAGGACAGTCAACTACCAGCATTTTGTCCAAGGTGTAGAGGAAAGAGGGAATGGCCTTGAAGTATAGGAGGAAGAGCCTCTACTAAGACAATGAACAGATAAAAGATGACTGAGTCTGAGGCAGAAGTAGAACCTGAATAAACCTGAATAAAGAGCGGTGGTGGTGCAGTATTGCAGGCTAATTCTGCCAACTGCCAGCAATTTGATCCTGACCAGCTCAAGGTTGACTCAGCCTTCCATCCTTCAGAGATCAATGAAATGACTCAGATTGTAAGGGGCAATATCCTCTGTAAACCACTTAGAGAGGGTTGTAAAACACTATGAAGCAGGATATAAGTCTAAGTGCTATTGCTAGTGCAAAATATCCCACACAAGACCTTCCCTAGTTTTCTGAAAGATAAAGGGAGGGAGTGGGAAAACACATTCGTAATTTCAAGATTTTGTTATTACAAACTTACAGTACAGTAAAAATAGTATTGGACACTTTGAGCTGCACAAAATAAAGATGTAATATAAATCTATAAATAAATATTTTTACATACATCAACATGCATACCAAATAGAAAAAAACAAGGTCAAAAGCTTCTCAACATGTCATAGCAGTTTGTGGAGGACAAGGTCTGAGAAGAAATGAGAAGACTTCCTGTGACTATCATTCAGAAATGGCTTCAGTTTATTGTGCAATAAAAAGAAACAGAAGATCCCAAAGATAAAAATACTTCTTGATGATTTTTAGAAAAATTACTTAATCACAGAATGTCATGAGAAGTAAATCTTTGAATCTTGCAGTTTGAAAAGGTGGTTATGACCTCTCCAAGTGCAAAGCTACAATGTTGATTCTGAAAGCCCATTGTTTCTGTTCCAGCCCTGAAGAATGAACCATTACTTATTTAAGCACAAGCAAATTTTACAGAAGGATGGAACTTAGATTTCTGATGTACGTGCTTAGTTAAACCCAGTTGAATTCTTTTAGGGTGAATTATTCAAGAGCAGCACTTTAGTCTACAACTTTTGGGATCTATTATATTGCATGTATCTTGATTATTCAACTTTTCATGGAGCTATCCATGGTCCTGACATTTTTCCTGGACTCCTAACTCCTTTTTTCTTGACTGAGACAGAGTTAACAAGCAATATGACAAGCTTACTTTTAACACAAAACAAAAAGTGTGCCAAATATGTCAGATTCAGGCTAAATATTTTGCCATCTATTTTGTTTTAAGATTCTGACATATTCATCCTCTCCTTGGCATGTTTACATTTCTTATTCCTAAATATATTTATATTGATTTTTATATTTGTGTCTTATCTTTAGGAGCTCAGATATAGGACTCCATGCCCAATTTTTCCCCACAGCTGCAATCCTGTGAGATAGAATGATCTGGCCCAAAGCAATCCAGTGATCTTATGTGGATAACGGTGGACTTGAAGCTGATCTTCCTGATGCCAAAATAAAAATATTTTAATCACAGTAGTTTACTACATACATATCCATCATGCTTTCTTTTTGGGAAAGCAGTTTTATACATAGCACAGAAATGGTGTAAGGCAAAACCAAGTAAGTAAATAAAATACAATTAAATGTAATTTATATCAATAAGATTCATTTACTAACTCTATTCATTATCCACGTTTTTCTAGCCTTGTAATCCTCCTTGTTTCCATCATACACTGACATAAGAACAATTAATCAATGGAACTGCTTGCCTTCAGAAGTTGTGGGTAATACATCACTGGAAGTTTTGAAGGAGAGATTGGACAGCCATTTGTCCAAAATGGCATTGCATTTCCTATTTGAGCAGGGAGTTGAAATAGAAGACTCCAAGGTCCTTCCAACTCTTATTCTGTATACTGTACTAATTCAGACATTGCTTTTTTTATTTTTAAAAAACTTTTCTTTCCTTCTGAGAATCTCATCAGCTCCATCCAAAGATAACTTTCTTAGCCAACCTCTTTCTCTCAAACCATTCGTTTCCTTCATATTTTTGTCTTGGAATCTGATCTGTATTAATTTTCTCTTGAATATATTTATTTTATATTGAATACTTATGTCTTTGTTCAATCATCCACATTCTTAACTCTATCTCTTCATGTTTTACCACAAACACTTCTTACATACTCCATTCTCACTGCATTCAACTAACCTTGTTTTTTTTCTTAACAAACCCAACTTTCACTTCTTTACAAAAAAAAAAAAAAACCTTGGGCATAGTTTTATTTTTGTTTATTTTGACCAACTGTGAGTCCTTGCAACAAACAACATGCTAGCCACTACATTTCTATCAATATTTTGATGTCTTAAAATTTACCCTTCTATTTTCCTATCTTAAGTAAGGAAGCACAAGAGAACACAAATTCATCTACTTACTTTTTGCTATTTCTGTATAACTTCCTTCCATTTTTCGCTGTCAAAAATCTGGTAGATAATACATTGATCTTAAGAACCATGTTTCTTGTTTCATCATTCAATCTGTTGAACATTTATTGCAAATCATTTGTTGTTAGTCAACAATACAGCATCATCTAGTGACAAACATTACAGAATTCTATGTCCCAAGTCTTACCATCGCTGCAAGTATTGCTTATAAAAGAATATATAATATATATATATATATATATATAATTAAAGTAATGGCAAGATGTTTTACTGCCTGAAATAGAACAGGAAGTGGTTGTTCTTACATTTTGCCTAACCATTTATTTGTACATTTGAAGCAGAATATTCCGTCAGCATCTCCCCAGTTTCCATTTGATATTTTTTAAAAAAAAAAAAAAACAATATTATATTACACAAACAATGAATTGAAGAACTATCTTTTCCTGCCCTATTCATTTCATTCGAACTGGATGCTTAAGAAAACATATCACTCTTCCCTACGATAAGGCCAGCCATGTTATTATCCAGGGAAGCTGCACAGAAAACCAGGGCTAATCTTGTATATTGTTTAAATGTTTATCTAAAATTCTAAAATTCTCACTGTGTTTATATTCTCAAGTTAACCCAGATGGTACATTGTATTTCAAAGTTTTTGAACTGAAGTACCTAAAATCCACTAACTTAAAGAATAAGGATCAGGATCCATTACTCCAGTGGAACTGAATTTTCTAAGAGCTAACAGAATAACAGGGTTGGAAGGGATTTGGGAGATCTTCTAGTCCAACTCTCTGTTCATGTAAAAGACCCTAGAACATTTCAGACAAATAATTGTCCAATCTCTTTTTTAAAAACCTCCAGCAATGGAGCACCCCTGACTTCTGAAAGCAAACTGTTCCACTGATTGTTCTCACCATCATAAATTACATTTAACTGTATTTCTTTCTTATTTTTAATTTGTTTTGCCTTACGCCATTTCTGTGCTTTGTATAACACTGATTAATTTTCTATTAGAAAATTCGTCATTCTATTTCTAGGTTGCTTCTCTCCTTAATTAGTTTCCATCCATTGCTTCTTGTCTTGCCTTCAGGTGCTTTGGCGAATAGCTTGACTCACTCTTCTTTGTGGCCACTCGTAACACTGTTTTCATGTCACCCCTCATCCTTCTTTTCATTAAACTAGACATACCCAATTCCAGCAGACGTTTCTTGTAGGTTTTAGCTTCCAGTCCCCTAAACATCTTTGTTGCTCTTCCCTGCACACCAGTTTTATTCACAAGGTTGTGGCCATTGCAGCATCCTACAGTCATGTGATTATGATCTCCAACATTCCCTACCAGCTTTCCACAAGCAAAGTGAGTATCACAGTATCTTCCTCTCAAAGGATGACCCAACAAGTCACAGAGTTGTCTGGTATACATATAAGGATTGATTCATTCCACCATTGTTGCATGACATTTCTATCAGAATTCTAATACTAGAAAAAAAAGCTCAGTGTCTATTGAAGACAAGATGATTTAATAAGCAACATGGAATAAACCTAAATTATGCAACATTTAGCACAAATGTGCCAATATACATGTCTGTTTACACATTTGTATTTTCCTATTTCTGTTTTTAAAATAATGGGATTTTATCTTTACTGGTATAGCTTAAAGAAAATAATCTAAAATACAGGTAGTCCTCAATTTATGACAATTGGGAGCAGAATTTTGGTCACTAAGTAATGCTGTAGTTAAGGAAGTCATCATACAATCATGATTTTAGGATGATTTTTCCCATGATTGTTTAGTGAATCATGTGGTTTCCCAATTGACTTTGCTTCTTGGAAGCTTGCTAGGAAAGTCACAAATCGGGATCACGTGATGCAGGGGCTCTTCAAACTTGGCCCTTTTATGACTTGTGGACTTCAACTCCCAGAATTCCTCAGCCAGCGTACTGGCTGAGGAATTCTGGGAGTTGAAGTCCACAAATCATAAAAGGGCCAAGTTTGAAGAGCCCTGACATGAAGTTAGACATTAGACATTAGAACAATTACCATATATTCCAGCGTATAAGGCAACCTGGCATATAAGACGACCCCCGACTTCGGCGCCGAGTCACATGCCTAGAAAGTCATCTTATATGCCGGAAACTACCATTATTTCTGGCATATAAAATGACTCGAAGACAACCCCCGACTTCGGCGCCAATTTCAGCGCTTTCAAAAGTCATCTTATACGCCGGAAAGTACATTAACCAGTGGAACAACCTGCCTCCAGAAGTGGTGAATGCTCCAACACTGGAAGTTTTTAAGAAGAGACTGGATAGCCATCTGTCTGAAATGGTATAGGGTTTCCTATCTGAGCAGGGGGTTGGACTAGATGACCTCCAAGGTCCCTTCTAATTTTATGATGATGATGATGATGATGATGATATGCTTGACACCAAAAATTCATTGTTCAGAAAAAAATGTATGTTACATAACTACTGAATTTATCCAGTTTCTCCATTTGGAATTACTGTAGAAATATAGAATCACAGACTCAGTGGGAATTAAAGGCCACTCTTTTGCACCTCCAGGAAAAGTAACTATTGTGAGAAAAAAATGGAAGAGCAAATGTTCTATGCTCAGGTATAAATCTGGCAAAAATATTTTTTTATTTATTAAATAAATTTACTTATAAAGGTAACAAATTTATTAAAGTAACAAATTTATTAGGCAAACAAATGTAAACAATACTTTGATTCAGTCACCATATTTTAACAACAAGAATCTAAATTCCAGTTTTCAGGGCTGCTGTTCCTCATATTAGCCACAAGGTGCCAATAGAGCTTCTTTTCTGTTTTTAAGTTCCTCATACACTACAAAATTAGTAAAAACAAAATGTAATCAATATTCACTGCAGAGTTTAGTCTGGAAGTATGTCAAAGTACTTTTGTTCACTTTTGATTGTATTTTCACAGTGTGAAATCCTAAAAGAGAATCCATGTGTCCTTGTGAATGAAGTCTGAGAAATTTACATTTAACTAAAAAACCTTGATATATGTTGATACTGTAGACTGAGTTTTGAATTAATGGGCGTGATTGAATTTCATATCATGCAAAGCATTTTCCAATTCATTATTTCTTTTTTTTTTTTTAAATTGAAAATTTTACATTTTACAAAAACAAATCCCCTTCCCATATCCCCCCCCCAACCCTACCTCACCCCCCCCCCTTCCCAACCTCCCAAACCCTCCCCTGGACTTCCCAGAGCTGAGTATAGGCTTAATTAAAAAAAAAAACTTAAAACACTTTTAAAACCTAAACAAATTTAAATACAATCATCATTCTATATAAACTCCCTCCAAAAACACAAATTTAAACATTACTTTCTTTGAATATCTATATCTATAGTGTAAAATCTAATTTCTCCCTCTTTCTTTATCCTAAAACGAAAAAATAAACATATAAACCTTTGTTATACCATTAAAACTAAATACTCTTAAAAAACTTAAAGTAAATACATATTTCCTTCAATCTTCATAATCTTCTCTCCTATCCAAAAAGAAAAAACTTAAAAAACCTATAAGTCCTAAACAAATCTAAGCACATTTAATTAAACAAATTATTTTCTCTTAAAAATATTAATAATAATATTTAAAAACTAGAAACACTTTTAAATCCTAAACAAATCTAAATACAATCATCATTCTATATAAACTCCCTCCAAAAACACAAATTTAAACATTACTTTCTTTCCTAAACAAATCTAGACATTTAATTAAACAAATTATTTTCTCTTAAAAATATTAATAATATTTAAAAACCAAATTTAAGCATACTTAAAACTTGAACAAGTTATACTCCCTTCAAAACACAAATTTAAACATTACTTAAAATTTAAAACATTAGAATCCCCTCACTAAAATGAGCAAATTATAATCCCTTCAAAACACAAATTTAAACAATATTATCATTAAAAGTTCAAAACTTAAAACAACAAAATTCCCTTATACGCCTATCCATAATAAACACATTAAACATTTCAATCTTCACCAATAACAAATTCCATCCGTAAGCAACTGCATCCTTATCAGTCTCAATTATATTAGTATTATTATTAATTATTCACATTCCAGTTTTTTCCATTCTCCATTCTTCCATTCTTCCATTTCCCTTCTCCATTCTTGTATCAAACTCGTAAGAAATGCTGCAAGTTCTGCCTTAGGAGACTGCTCCA
Organism: Crotalus tigris; assembly: GCF_016545835.1. NCBI lineage: Eukaryota > Metazoa > Chordata > Lepidosauria > Squamata > Viperidae > Crotalus > Crotalus tigris. Next base: position 411,290 of record NW_024096636.1, on the reverse strand, counting down.
AAATTCCTGAATCTCCCATCGACTCCGAAGCCAATACAGGTAAGGGTTCCTTGAATTCCTCCTTGTGTTGGTCTTTACAATTGTAAGTTGTACAAGTTATCCTCTGCCCGTTCCTCTCTTGTTGATGCCCCTCAAACTGAGATTTCCCAATTTCCATTTCAGGCAGCAATTCCACCCTTGAAGATTGCTCCAAAGACTTTGTAGGTCTAACATCTCCCAGAGATTCAGAGACCACTGAATATGAAACTTCCTTAACCTTCTTCTGTTGCTGCTTTTCTTTGGAATTGTATACTGCACAAGTTGTCTTCTGCTCCTCAACCTGGACTTGTTGAGGCCTCTCACACAAAGATTCGCCAGTTTTCATAAATATAGGCTCTTCAAACTGTAATTCTACATTCTTTTCTTCCAAAGCTTTAAACTTAGTAGATGGCGATGCACATACCCCCAGGACCGAAGTATAAAAATCTTTTGCTTGAGAAACAGTATTAAGTCTATAACATGTCCCCAGGTAATTCACCACCATTCCAGTCGGAACATCCCATCTGAATAAAATTTTTCTCTTTTTAAGTTCATTTGCTAGAAAAGCAAACTCCTTTCTTCTTCTTAAAATTTTAGATGGGATCTCCTTAAAAATTATAACATCTTGTGAAGCAATTTGAAATCTCTTCTTATAATAGGCTTGCACAATTTCATTGCGTAAAGATCTTTTACCAAAGTAAATTACCACATCTCTTGGCAGATTCTTCTGTGCTGCCACCACAGAGTTAACCCTAAATAATTTTTCAATTTCACTAAGTATTCCCTCTTTTTCTTTATTCAAAATCAATGCAAAGTCCTTTGCAACCATCTCTTTCAGATCTCCTTGCAAAGACTCTCCCAGGCCCCTAATTCTTAAGGCATATTCCATTTGTCCATATTGAAGCATAAGAATCTCATTTTCCATTTCTTTTTCCATACTTTCAATTTTCCCCTCCATTATGTCCACTTTTTCAGCTACCTCTTCCACATGGGAGTTCACCTTTTCAAGAACAGAAGCAACTCCTTCTAAAGCCAAAACAAAATCTTGTCTCAAGATCTTATTATTTTCCTCTAAAATCTTTTTCATTTCTGCCCTAATTTGAATTATAACATCTCCCATCATGTCTTGCAAATCCTTCATAGTTATTAGCTGACCCCCAGAAGAGGGTGAAACTGTTGATTTAGAAGCTGTAGAAATCCCTGGACGCTTTGGAGCCATCTTAAAGAAAAACCTTTAGTCCTTCTTAAAAAATTATAAAAATTCCTTCAAAAATCATAACTCCCTCCAAAGAAGGTCATTATAATAAAAAGAAAAAAGGGAAGAAAAAAAAGAAGAGAAAAGGAATTTAAAAAAAGCTTTACTCCTTCTTAAAAATTGCAAAAATTAAACAGAAAAAAGTCCTTCAAAAAAGGGTCATTACAATAAAAAGAAGGGAGTTCAAAGAAAAGAAAAGAAAAAAAAAGGGAGAAGAAAAAAAAATAATTAAATAGAAAAAGTCCGTTCCAAAAAAATACTTAGAGATACCAAAAACAACCATTCCAATCATAAGAAAATAAAAAGGGAAAGGGAAAGGAAAGAAAGAGAAACACCAAAAAGCCTGCCGGTCAGCATTCTAACTTCCAGAAAAAAAACACCGAGAGATTTGCCGATCGCCATTTTACTTTCCCTTTCAACAAAGAAAGAAAAATAAAAAGAGAGAATAAAAATAGAAACAAGTCTTAAAACTTAAAATCCAAATAAGTCAAAGAAAGCAAAAACTAAATCCTCTACTCAGCTCTGTCCGTTTATAAAAAAAAACTCACCAGTTCTCTTTAAGCACGGAGGTGTTTGCAGCGGCTCGTTTTGTCCCTGAGGACAAAAACAGCTGGGAAGCGGAGACAAGTCTGAACTCCGTGGGAGCACTCCTTTCACCCCCCCCCCCAAAAAAAACTTGGGGGGTGCAAAAGAGGCTCTACCACTATTCAGACACTCTCTACCCCCCCCTTTGCCCGGGAGGGGGATTTTGAACCGCTGAACAGCTGATGTCTGCTGTTCATAGCGGTTCTTACACTTACCCAGGAGGACGGCTACAAAGTAGCCGCCATCGCGCGCGCAAAATCCACCGGAAGTCCCAATTCATTATTTCTTGTAAACTGGATATATGAGTTCACATATCAGCTTTATATACTGGATATCCAAACATTGATTTAATTCTCTAGTCTTTTAGCTTTCATCTATGAGTGGATTACAGGATTGTTGAAATATAATGCATACATCCATATAAATGAGCTACAAGTAGATATTCTTTTGTTCTTTTCCCCTTGTCCAATATTTCTTGCAGAACAGGAAGTACAACTGTCTTGGAAGATAAAATTGTTGCTGATGTTTCAAGAATGCAGACCTAAGAAGGCTTAAAAAGTATATATTTACTTCATTCAGACTAAGAACGTCCTTGCTTGCAAAACCCTTAAAACTGGCTGTGGGAGAGGAAGACTTCATGTAGAAGTTTCTATTTTTATTTTATTGGGATATTTTTATCCTGTGTTCCCTTTTAGTTTTTTTTTTAATATATAACCTAGCTAAGGAATGTGCAAAAGCAAATTCATATAGTAATATCTGAATAACTTTTTAAAATTCTGAACACTTTAAAAGGAGGGCACTAGTTTTAATTAGAATCTGTATAGCAGCTCCAGAAATTAAGTTAGTTTTACTTTCCAACATAGATCAAGGAACAGCAGCAGCAAAAATCTTACTTGAAGTGTTTCAGAGAACTCAAGAGTTAGGTAAGATTCCAAACAGGTTTTTCATGCCTTGTAATTCAGTCTCTTGGATATTCCACCTGAGTAAGGAACCTCTGCATTTCCAGATGTCTACAATTTCTAATAGCTCCTCCAGCATGAATGATGGCAAAACTGTTAGGAACACAGCAACAACATTTAGAGCAGTGGTTCTCAACTTGTGGGTCGGGACCCCATTTGGGGTCGAACGACCATTTCATGGGGGTCGCCAAACAAGGCTGTCCGCCATTTTTTCCCCCTTTTCTTTGGCCATGCCCCTGGCACCCAATGATGCATAAGTGGTTGGGGGTCACCACAACATGGGGAACTGTATTATGGGGTCGCGGTATTAGAAAGGTTGAGAACCACTGATTTAGAGAGTTTCCTATCCCTCTGCTACACTCTATGCCAGATCAAACACACCAACAAAAAAAAATAGCAAAACATTAACCAGTACAATATTGTGAAATAAAATTAGCAGGAAGGACTCAGTAAAAAAAAAAAAAGTTTAGAATGTATCTACAGCCTATCACAGATATCTTTCAAAATAGGTATTTGTTCACTAGTTCCTGGGAACTGGGAGAGTTTGCCAGCTAATAGAGTGTAAAAACTTAGATGCAAAAAACAACATTTTGCATACCCGGGTTCCTCACTTCAGATAAAAGTGAGAATGAACAACCTGCCTTTTTCAGCTGAATACAAAGAAAGGACTAAGCCTTCTCTGAGTTTGCATGAAATAGTGCAGGGGTGTCAAACTCGCAACGTCATGTGATGCAAGCCGGCAGTTTCACACCCCTGGAATAGTGCCTCCAGGGAGAAACATACTGTCCTATCCACTCAGCAAAGAGAAAGAATTATGAAATCCTTGGTGCTCTTTGTTTGTTTGCTTGCACTTATTTCATCACCCAACTAACATCATCAGTGCAACTGAGTGTGGAGTTTGCTCCCTGTTTCTATACAGTAGCTTGTCCTGCCTATTTTAACCGGGGTGTGCTTTTCTCCTTGATGGTTCCTTGATTTCAGTTGTTTTCTGCTTCTTTGTCTGGTGTTAATCCCTGCTTATCTACATGTTGACTATGGGAGAGGGTGTGTTCTATTTTTTTTGTCTTCTTTTTAGAATTCAAAAAATGCTAAGACAATTAAAAAGTTATCTAAATGTGTTTTATCTCTAAGTCTCTATATTCTATATGTTCTCGTCTATTGAAAGAAAAAAAAGGAATCTAGCACATTCATAAAATCACAGGGACATAGGAAGTCTTCTACTCCAATCCCTTGCCTAGAGCAGGAGCTCATTAGCTAACAAAATACAAGCAGGAAATACCAAGAAACCAGCTTTATGTCGGCCAACCACAACCACTGAGTTAGTAACCTAAAAATTATTAGAATTTTAAGAGCCGTCAGTAATTACTCAGATACTTTATTCTCAAGAATTATTCTAAGCCAGGGATAGGCAACCTTGGTTGTTTTATGACTTGTGGACTTCAACTCTCAGAATTCCTGAGCCAGCCATACTGAGGAGAAAGGGAGAGGTTTCCATGCTGAGCCATGCCGGCTCAGGAATTCTGGGAGTTGAAGTCCACGAGTCATAAAAGAGCCAAGGTTGCCTACCCCTGTTCTAAGCATTCATATAAGGTTGCCCTTTGGAACTGAACCTTTGCCTTTAGGTGGTTTCCAAATTCAGCAGTGCTGGCTTTTCTTTTATTTGCATAGTGTCAGTGAAAGCTGCATTACCAAGACGGATTCTGTTAATGTGGTATGCAAACAGACAGGAATATGGCTCAGTGCAATGCAAAGCAAGCTTTCCCTCTCTCATTTCTATTTATGGAATTATTATTTACCAACCCCACCCCATATGACTAAGGTTTAGTTCCGAAATGCTTATCTAATTTATTACCACTCGTTCTTCTTTGTAGCAAACAGCAAGAAATTCCAGGAGAGCACTTGGTTTTATTTAATAAGACGCCACTAAAAATTGGTGGGATCTTCATCATATTTATGTATAAAACATAGTGAAGAACATTGGAAGCAAAAGAATCTCTCTCCCTATAGGTAGTGGTAATTTTTATTCTTATACAGGCAGTCCTCGACAAATGTCCACAACTGAGCCCAACATTTTTGTTGCCAAGCCAGACAGGTGTTAAGTGAGTTTTACCCTATTTTACGAACTTTCTTGCCATAGTTGCTAACTGTACTTGTTAAATTAGTAACACAGCTTCCCCACTGGATTTGTCTGTCAGAAGGTCACAAACGGTGATCCCGTGATCCCAGGACACTGCAACTATCATAAATATGAGCCTGTTGCCAAGTGTCTGATCACATGACAACGCAGATGTTTCAATGGTCATATGTCACTTTTTTCAGTGCCATTGTAACTTTGAATAGTCACTAAATGAACAGTGGTAAGTCACGGACTACCTGTATTTCCACCCCACCTTTCGTTCAAGAATTCAACTCTATTCACTCCATGGTTTTCCTCCACAACAACACTAGGAGAGCTGTATCATTCTTTGCATCCTTTGCCAATATTATAAACTCTTCTTCAAAGAATAGTGATTGATTACATGCCATCAGGTCATTCTGAACTCTTAACAACTAGATAGATAGGTTTTCTCCATGAAGACCTGCCCTTAACCTGGTGTTTCGGGTCTTCCAATGATGCTTTCATTGCCACTGTAACTGAGCCCGTCCGTCTTGCTACTGGTTGTGTTCTTCTTCTCTTTTCTTCCATTTTTCCCAGCATTAAAGACCCCAGAGAGTTGGGTCTTTCCATAATGTCTGAAACTTGGATCATTTGAGCTTGGTCATTTGTGCCTCAGGTGAGATCTCTGAGTTGATGTATACAATGAATATATGCTCCATATCCAAAGTTTTTCTGTTCTTCCTATAGTCTTGATAAAGAGAAGAGTAGTTTCCAGGCCTTTCAAAATTGTACTTGTTTGCAAAAACATCTACCAAGAACCAAGATTCCCTGGCAGGTTTACAGAAAAAAGGTGGGACCTATAAAATCCAATCAAATACAGGTATGATATCTAAAAGAGCAGTAAAGTCAGCTATAGTGTAAACTCATAAAAGGAACTAACATAAAGATAAAACTTGCAGAAATAAAAAAGAACATATTCCCTGCTCTTAAAGGCTATTGCCTCCTTATTTTATTCAAGTCCTCGTTCACTCAATCATAATGCCACTATCTGCAACTCTGAAGACAAAATAGTGTTTACCAACAATAGGTATGTAAGAGTATCCTTAGAATGCTACCCAAAAAAGGAGTGATTCAACATTTACTCCTTTTTGGGTAGAGAAGAGATTGACACCAGCTTGGAAGATTTCCAAACGTGGATTAGCAGTCACCTGAGACTTCCTGAATCACAGACAAAAACAGTGTGTAAGCATTGAATCACAAGACAGATAAGAGCTTACCAAAAATGTTAATTTATAATCCAGAAAGATGTTAAAAATCCATGGGTGAAAAACTCATCAGTATTATTTTGAAATGATGAACATAATTAAAATTGTTTCTCTCCCTGCAGAACCTGGGAAATAAATTGATAACCTCCTGAAACCGTTTTAGCTCAAAAGATGGCAACTGTGTCTTATAATGTCAATGCAGCATTTAAGAGAAGAGAAGAGAAGAGAAGAGAAGAAGGAATTGAGCTGGAAGGGACCTTAGACATCTTCTAATCCAGCCCCCTCCCCGCTCAAGCAGGAGAACCTATAGTACCATCTCAGACAAGTGACTGTCCAGTCTCTTCAATAGGTACTGATAGTAGAGAATATTTGTAGCTCAGGACTGAACTGTGGAGTCCTTGATGTTCTCTGAGCTTGATGGTGTTTTTGCAGACATTTCATTACCAAACTAGGTAACATCATCCATGCTAGTAAGGAAATAGGGTTTGCTCTCATTTTATACATTAATAGCTTGCTCTGTCAGTGTTCATGGGAGTTGTCTTGTTGGTTCCTTGATTGGGTGCTGTTTATTGTTAACTTGTTTGTCTGAGTTGGTAGTTTCTTGATTATGGTATTGTTTCTCCTTGATTGTTGGTCTACTGTTAATCTTGGTGTTAATCTCTGCTCATTTTTTTCATAGGTAATTGCTCCGAGGTTTTCCTAAGGTACTACTTAATGAGGTTGGCACAAATCTATTAATTGCTCTTTCATATCAGATTGATTTAACAGATTATTTATAAACCTAAATTTAGTTGAAGAGTTAAAGCTACTGAGTCAGCAGTCAAAGGTCGAGGTTTTCAGCAGATTCAGGATGACAGTTTATACAGTAAGTGGATAGTTGGATCCCATTGAGATAGAAGTGGTGAGATCAACTGATTTATAGAAGTGTTTGGAAAAGAGCTCCATTATATGGAGACCCTTTTTTCTAACTTCTGGGTATGCTACATTTTGTAATGCTCACAGAGAATAGTGGGAGTAGCATGTTTGGGAAGGTCTAGCTTTTAGAGAAGAGGTTGTTATAGGAGAGCTAGGTTACTCTATGGCAGCATTAAAAAAAAGTTGTGGCAACTTTCCCAACTAACATAATTTATTAAAAGGCCAAAGCTTTGGTTAGCTGTGGAGTCTTTGGTGCTCTCTGAGCTTGATGATTTTCCTACAGACATCAGTGTATTGATGATACCTAGTTTGGTAATAAAACGTCTGCAAGAAAGAAACCAAGCTGAGAGAGCACCAAGGACTTTACCATTCAACTCTTAGCTACCGTTTTGGTCAGCTGCAGACCACTTTATCAGATATACAATAGACTCGACTAGCAGCAAATCTTCTTCCCATCCCTTCCCTCGACTCCAAATTTAAAATGGGGGGGGGGAGAGACGAGATAAAATCAACCCTATGAAGAAACCAAAGCGCTCCTGAGGAAGTGCAAAGTGTATTTACACGATCGTAAAATGCCTGCTGGGCTTAGCATGGATTCTCAGGTCATCCCGTTTCAAGGACGAGTTTTTATTCACCCTGAAGGGTTAATCGCCATCCGGCCCCACCCCAGACGGGCGCTTCAGACGATCAGAGACGGACGCGCTGGGCCCACGCACTTACTCCGGGACTTACTCCCGAGTAACTAATCCAACTATCCACAGTATCCATTTTATTTATTTATTTATGAGACTTATATACCGCTTTAAGTGCAAGCATTCTCTAAGCGGTGTACACCAGTAAGCAATGTATATATATATTTACATTGCCCCCAACAATCTGGGTCCTCATTTACTCCCGAATAAGGGGACAGACTCCCGATCCGGCTCGAAGGCAGGCCTTGATCTCTGGCTGGCTGCACTTTCCTTCCCACCTGCCCGCCACTGAATTGCATGAGAATTAAAAGCAGTTCCCGGAGCACCAGAAGCAACTCGGGTGGATGAAAGGTGACGCGCGCCCAACAGGAGGCGCGGGAGGCGGAGCTGCCCCGCGGGTGCGGCCGGCAGATTCCCGCGGGGTGGTGGTGGGTGGAAGGGAGGGGCCGGCTGCTGCCGCCCCGCTCCTCCGCCAGAAGGTGGAGACTCGCTCAGCCCCCTCGGCAGGTCCCCAGCCTTGCCCAGCCCAATACGACCCGGCTGAGCGCGGCCCACAACTGCCCGCCAGTCGCCGAGGTCCGCTCTCTCTCTCTCTCGCCCAGCCACCATGGCAGTTCCCGTCTCCAGTTCCGACCCCGGCTATATCCGCACCGTCTTGGGCCAGCAGGTCCTGGACGAGCTGGACAGTTCCACACTCGCCTTGCCGTCGAAGCTGTCGGGCGGGCGACAGAAGTCGGAAAAGTCGCTCCGCATCCAGCGGCAAGTCCAGCAGACTTTGGCCCGGAAGAGCAAGAGCTCCCTATCCAACGGTGAGTGCCTCCGGTCGGCGGGGAAGCGGCTTCCCTGGGCCGTTTCCCGCCGCCCTCCAGCTTTTCAGCGGAGTGAATGGTTTTCTTGAAAGTTTCCTTCTCCTTCGCCCTTAAGGTGCGAGAAACATATTTTCATAACGATTCCGCTTCCTCATTTCACGCGCAGTGTGAGAAACTTTTAAAAAAAAAAATCCCCTCCTTGCGCAGGCCGTTTTGAGTTGCGCCGTTGTAAAACTCTCCACAAAGGGCCAGGGAAGAACCTGATCAAACTTCAGGAAAACTTTGGTTGGAACAAAAAGTGTTGGCTGAGTTTTCTTGGTGTGCTGTATCTAGAGGAGTGCCTATGCTAACCTCTTGCAGCAAATAAACTAACTTTCTGAAACTTTTAAAGTTTGGGCTGGACTGGAGGTGTGTGTGTTTAAAACTAGCAAAGGCACCTGTAATGCCATCTCTTGTTAAAGGGAACTTATAATGTTGTAGAATGTGCAATTTAACAGGTAAATTTTACAGCTCGTTAGCAATTTTGCAATTGCTTTAAAATAGGATTAGGTGTGTGAGAACCAGCTTGGTGTAGTTGTTAAGGCACCAGGCACTAGGAGACTGTGAGTTCTAGTCCTATTTTAAGCACAAAGCTGGCTGGGTGACCCCTCTCTCTCAGTCCTAGGAAGGAGGCAGTGGCAAATCACTTCTAAAAAAAAAACTCCTTGTCAAGAAATCAGCAAGGAAAATGACAGAGAGAGTGAAGTGTATGGATGACAAGGCTATTAATAGTTACTAATTGTTCTGTTAACCCAGTGGTTCTCAACCTTTCTAATGCCGTGACCCCATAATACAGTTCCCCATGTTGTGGTGACCCCCAAGTGGGTGTGGCCACCAATAAGAGGGAGTAGGACAGCTATGGAAAAGGGAACAAAATGGTGGACAGCATGGTTTGGCAACCCCCATGAAATGGTCATTCGACCCCAAATGGGGTCCCGACCCACAGGTTGAGAACCACTGTGTTAACCAAATTATAGGATATAGTGTGTGGACTGTTGGGGAACCCAAGCTGTTTTCTTGAGATATACTGTATGTGTCATAATGTTGTGGGAACATTATGCTGATTTAGGCTGAGGATAAAGCAGCCAATTCTGTAGGTAGATAAATCCATAATTTCTATCCCACGGTATCTTCAGAAGTTTAAAATAGCCCAATTATTATCTTCTTCCCATTGTTCTCTCTTCTCAACAAGCCTGTGAGATGGGTCACGCTGGGAGAGAGCATCTGGTCCAAGTTAACCAATGAGCTTTTTGGCTGAGTGGAGAAATCTGAACCTGGGTCTCACTAGAGTAGGCCAATATTCTTAGTTTGTATCTCTATTATTAGTACAAACTATGAGGATATTATTATCCTCTGTTCCTCCTTCCTTTTTATGTTTTACTGCCTTCTTCTTTCAACTTCATATATATTACTAAGTCACCTTGTCAGAAAATATCCAGAGTCACTGGGATTTGGGAAGCATATAAAGTTAATAAACCATTGTTAACATCGAGGAAGGAACCAGTGTCTATACCAGGGGTATCAAACTCGCAACGTCACGTGACGTGTCGCGATGTATCGTGATTTTTTTTCCCCATTGCCGGCAATGGGGTAGGTGCGGTTTTGGCATGCCTCCTAGTCTATACAAAACCATCCCAGTTTAAGGTGGGTTATTTTAGGTCACTGCAAATCTTTTTAGATATAGTGGGATGGACCATTTTCAAATTTATAATACACCCGAGTTTTATCTTGCATAAGGTCAACTGATAAACATCTGTTATAGAATACAGGCAGCTACACCGCATTGCAAATTTTACTGCTTGCTGTTATATATTTAAAAGAGAAGAGAAAGTTAGAGATACTGAAAAGCTGTGCCCATCTTTATAATACATGAAATAAATAAAACAACTCAATATTAAAAATTGCTTTTAATGTTATTCACTTGTATATCATACATTACATAATGTTATGTGACAAATACAAAGTTAGAAATGAAATACTATTTTATTTCTCTTGGAGTGCAGTTCCCATAGTATCACTTATCTACTGTGATCACTAAGTCAACAAGGACTGCACACAATAAAAGGTTTTCAACCTAAGCTTGTATACATACAATCATTAAAAATAGCCACTTTTCCCCTATCCTAACAGTAATAATTTTAACCTTTAATACAATGATCCATATTTTAGGGTCATGGAGAGTTCTAGTAGTTGTACAGCTAATCCTCGCTTTACCACCACAATTGAGCCCAAAATTTCTGTTGCCAAGTGAGAAATTTGTTAAGTGACTTTTATGATCTTTCTTGCCATAGTTGTTAAGTGAATCACTGCAGTTGTTAAGTTAGTTAAGTGAATCTGGCTTCCCCATTGACTTTGCTTGTCAGAAGGTTTTTATTTAGAAAAATAATTTGCTGCCCACCTCATACCCAATGACTCTGGGCAGCTGACATGACCCCAGACACTATAACCATTATAAATATGAGTCAAGTTGCCAAGAGTCTGAATTTTGATATGTGATTGTGCAGATGCCACAATGGTTGTAAGTGTGAAAAATGGTCTTAAGTCACTTTTTTTCAGTGCTGTTGTTGTAACTTCAAACAGTCACTAAAAGAATGGTTATAAGTTGAGAACTACCTGTATGGTATTAAGTTGGGAAAGGCTGAAGCAGCAGGACCATATTAACATCACTCAATAAAGTGGCTTTTATCACCACCCTAATTTTGGGGGATTGGTATGCTTTCTCCCAGAGGCATCCTCAGGGGAGCCTTCACTTTTGCAGTTGTGAGCACCATCTTGAATTTTTGATGTCCCTTTTTGATCCTTTCCCGCTACTGTTTTCCATGGCCGTGTAAGGAAAATAGCTTCTTTAATTTTCCCCCACATCACCCACCCAAATACTCAAAAAGAGACCACACTAATCAACCAAGTCATCAGATTCTTCCACATTGCCTTGAAGTTTTAGCATTAGGAAGTCAAGTGATATGTGTTTGAAATATATGAATCAGGCCTTTGAGGGTAAGTTCATTTGCAGCTGTTGTTTAAGCCTCCATATTATCCCTTGGCAAATATTATTTTCAGTATGTGGTATGTATTTAGTATGAATGCTTCAGTGAAGAAATCGGAGATAGCTATTTTCATAATCTGCTAAAAACAATGTATAGTATAGAATTGCATGAAGCATGATTGGTGAACAATTGAGTAAGGAATATATTATCACTCCTTCTTACTGAAATGTTTGAGGACTTTTTTTTTTTTCAAAACTCTTTGAAGCTCTGGCTCTTTCATTCAAGAATGGAAGCTTGTCTCTGTTAGCTGTTTCTCTAAACATAGAGACTGAATGTTCCCTCAGGGTAGACAAGCTTATGACTAATGTCTTTCACTAGATAATTCTCAGTCAATCCAAGTATATCTTAGATACACTCCTTGGCCTGAAGGTACCTACCATAAATTAACCTACCTCTCTTTCTCCTCATGTTTTATCTCTTTACAACATAGGTAATTGTAAGGGGTTTGCATAGTATATAGCAGGGATGGGCAATTTTATGATCTGTGGACTTCAGCTCCCAGAATTCCTGGGATGCTGGCTCAGGAATTCTGGGAACTGAAGTCCACAGATCATAACGAAACCATAGTTTCCCTCGCCTGGTATATAGGCTGTTCCCCTGGCTTTATCAGTCTCCCAGGGTTACTATGAAATATTACAATTCATGTTTCCTTCCTTGTTCAGGCCAGAGATGGATAAAAAGATAGCCAAAATATCTGTCGTGGCCTATAGATGTAGATGACAAAACTCTGTCACTACCTCTGACTGGAAAAAGGCAGGTTCCCTAATTCCTTTTAATTGTGAAGTTGAGATAAATTTGTTTTGCGATTCTAGGTTTAGGGTTATTTTATGTGACTGTATGCCATTTGCATGTGTGTTTGATATAGTCACTGGCCAAAATAAAGCAATATTGATTGATTGATATAATCCCAAATTGTAGGAAGAATGCTCTTCTCTTTGCAATATTGCAAAGAAAGTAAATCCCTGCATTTAGTATTTTGCAAACTGGACTTGGATTGTTATGGTTCTTCACTGACGTTTCCTTCTTGGTTCTTATAGTTAGCTTGTATGTAATTTGAATGTCAGATTAGTCTTATCCTAGTTTAAATACCCAATCACGGGGACAATTTTCACTTAGCTTCAGTGTATACTAAATCATAATATTCTTCATTCAGATTCAGGAGCTTGTATGAACACTTCTAATAAGTGGTTTATTTAATAAAGTAGGGTTAAAGACCACATGACCTAGGATAATGTGTGATCCAAATTATCTCTTAAATTAACTTACATTGTAGTGTTTGTTCTAAAGATAGAAAGAACAAAGTGGAAAGGGAAGGACTCATGATTATGATCAGAGAAACATTGAGCTATTAAACATTTTTTTAAAAAAATTAAAAACTGAGATTTCAGTAACTAGTTTTTAGACAGTAATTGACCCCAATATTAGGATTTGAATGATTTGTTATAGTTAATCCAAAGCCATGTATATCACAGTGAATGGATTTAATGTGTGATTCTGAATCCACTGTAAACTTACGTATTATGATTTGTTAGAGGTTCTTCCTTTGTCCTCCTCAGCAATCAGGTACTAAATGGGAAAGTCTTTTTTTACAGTTGCATTAGTAGAAGTCTGTCTTCTTTCTTTGCTGACAGTATTCCACTTCCTCAAAGATTTCAGCCAGCATTTCGTTCGCAAAAGCATTATTTTTAAAAAAGCACGATACTGAGTTTTTATTAACTCTCTCCTGAGCTTTTCAGTACTCTGCCCTTTACTTACCTTTTATTTAATACAATGCTTTTGCATGGTGCATTTCTTAGTGCAACAGTAAGTGGAAGTGCTTTAAGTAAAAGGATTGTCTATTGGCTCATTTAATGATGGATATAAAATTTGAAAGTTACGGAGCACAGGACCTGTCCACCAGTGGATTTCTTAAAGGAACATGTAGCTGTCTGAAAGCAAGAACTATAAATATTATGTCGATAAATCCTGGAAGTAACCTATAAAAGTGGCAGGTTTAATATCACCATTATTATCATTATTATTGTTGTTGTTGTTAATCATGGCACAGTCAGCCAGATGTTCACTGGATTTAGCATTCTTGTCTGCCTGTCGAGCCCTTACCAAGGACCTGGGATAGGCAGATGTGGATGTTTGAATTAATGGTATTACAGATATTGTCGCAGGATGGAAGCTGTTCCTAGTAAGGCTGCCTTTTGCAATTGACTGATGACGAATTTGTCACTGCCAGTGGTGTCCAAGTGATGCTCCAGTGGTTGTGGGATTGCACCCAAGGTGCCTCTTATTATTGGTACTACCCTTGTTTGCCTTTGCCACAGTCGTTTTATTTCTATTTGTAGGTCTTTATTGTTGTTGTTGTTGTTGTTATTTACTGTATTAACGGGTTATGGACATATGATTTCAAGAGTTTTATCTACATCTGCAAAATTTCCACAATAGCAATAGCACTGAGATTTATATATCACTTCATAGTGCTTTAAAGCACTCTAAGCAGTTTACAGAGTGAGCATATTGCCCCCACAATCAAGGTCCTCATTTTACCCAGAAGGATGGAAGCCTGAGTCAACCTTGAGCCAGTCAGGATCGAACTCCTGGCAGTGGGCAGAGTTAGCCTGCGATATTGCATTCTAATCACTGTGTCATCACAGCTAGATAGTATGAAAGGTACTGGGCTTCTATTAAAATGCCATGGGCACATTTTTTTTATTAAATTTATATACTCCCCATCTCACTATTGAAGCAAATCTAAACAGCTTGCAAAATCTTGAAGGTTTTGACACAGAGATAAACAATAATGGTAATTGTGATTAAATGTGCTCCCACCATTGTTTTTATCCTGGCATTATCTAGCTTTGGAATATGATATATGATGCACTACATATTGGTTGCATAGCACTCTGCACTACTCTGATGCCTGCAACACCTAGCTTGTCTTTAAGATTAGTAAAAGAATCTGCTCTTACCATCACAGAATCTTTGTATGAAGTGACCATCAGGATAGGCAGTCTCTGAAAATAGGAGAAAACATTCAAAGGAGACTGGACACAAATTGGTGATTAACTGTTATAAATTATTAAATTATTAAAACAGTTGTCCTTTTGTTCAACTGTTAGGAAGGGATGAATCATATGAGATGTGAGCTGATATAAATATAAGGTGCTGTACTCTCTAGAAAGCACTGAGACTTTTCAATACTGGCATTCTTTGTGATTCTTCTTGACTACAAAACCGGATACAGATAGACAACAATTGGGACCAGAACTGCCATCAGCAGGCAATATGATTGTTAAAATAGTCACACCCGATTTTGCAACTTGTTTTTGCCGTAGTTGTAAATGGCAATCATGTGACTCTTGGGATGCTGCAGTTGTCATAAATACATACCAGTTTCCAAGCACCCAAATTTTAATCACATGACTGGGGGGGATGCTGCAATGGTCATAAATGCCAGTGCAATTGTTATAAGTGCAAGGACTAAGTCAGGGGTCTTCAAATTTGGCCCTTTTAAGACTTGTGGACTTCGACTCCCAGAATTCCTCAGCCAGGCACGCTGGCTGAGGAATTCTGGGAGTCGAAGTCCACAAGTCATTAAAAAAAAGTTCACTTTTTTTTTGAATGGCTAATAAACGAAAACAGTCATAAGCTGAGAACTACCTGTAGTAAAGAAAAATAAGTTGCCTGTTTTGTGGCAATCAGAGGGTATAATTGTCAATTGATTCAGTCTAGGAGAGAGAAGTACATTTCTTTTTTTATTGGACATTGGCGTAACTTTGTGAATAATTCTCCATTGTTTGCAGGCTCCAGAGCAAAGATCATTGAAAAACAGGTCTTTATCTGAGGCTGGCCAATGAGCGTGATTGAACATTGGCATTGGGCCTATAGGAGGAAATAAATCTGACAGAAAGATGTAATATAAATCTCTGTTAGAATATACCTATAATTCAGAAAGTCAAAAAGCAATTTAATTTTCTGTGAAACATTTGCAATTTACTTTTAGTGGCAGAAGCTTTTTGTTTCCTTGTCACTTTTTCTATCTTTTAATTTCGGATCATTTTGCATTGTTGAGAGGCTGCTTTCTGAAGACTGTAACATCCATACAGTAATTTCCTTTAAATGCGAGTAAATGTTTAAAGAACTGTGTAGTGATTGAAGTTCCTTAAGACAGGAACTGCATAATTATACATTAAAGTGTGCTTTATTGCACATGTAGCTGTTTGAAGTTAAAAGAAGTTTGGCCACAACCCAAGACCTGCAATCCTCAAAAGTGATCATCTGTACATGTGAGTCTGTTTCAGGGATTTCTTTATATAGAAATGAATTTTTATACACAGAGATCAGTTCTTTTCCTGCATAATTCTTCAGTTTCTAAAAATGTGACACTGGACTATATATCTGACATTGTTAATTTTCTATACTATGTAAAGAACAAAAGTTTTCTGTTTTATATGAACAATTAATTTCAAATTTACTTGAGCAAATTGTGTATATAATCCCATGAGGACTATACAACTAAGAAATTAATCACATCAATTATTTTTTAGGAAAGTTGCTCTGTTTTCCTTGTTACGGATTTTTTTTGTTCCAATTGTTGAAAATTACATTTTTTTAAATAATTTTTATTCATAATACAATTAAAACAACAGTGGACAAACATGACATTCCAGAATGAAGAAAATTACATTTTTAAAGTAGTATTTTAAATATATTTTCTTTTATTACGTTAAGTAAACTGCAGATTAAATATAAAGTGTTGCTTTATTTTTTTTGGAACATTGGAATGTTTATAGATTAATCAGGCTCCAATTATTACTAAATAATATCTTTTGCCAACAAATCCATCTAACTGAATAAACAAGTGTAGTAAAATAGTTTAAAAATATGTTGTTTTTTTTTGTTTATGAATTATAGTTTAAAAGGGATTTAATTTCTTGATCTCAAATCCATGGTTTAAGAAGGATGAATGAAATGAAAGGAAGGAGAGGATATATTATTGGAGACATTTCTCAGGATTTGCAACAGCTGGATAATAATGATCTGTTTTCTTGTGAGATTAATGAACATAGTTTGAAACATGGAAAAATTTAGACTCCTGAAATTGAAACTTAATGGCAAAATCCCAACATCAAATCCTTTTTAGAGCACTTGTTGTGTCTTGTTGGTGGAATATTATAAGTAACCATTTCGTAGGAACCCTAATGATAGATTTATGGTTTTCTACCTCTGAAGACAAGGCATCCAGCTTTAAACTGATAAGATCCCTTCCTTTTTACTTTGTAATCTAATCTCTCTACTTGCCTTTGTTCTAAATAATTGCTTTTCTCCTGAGTGAGAGGAAAATAAATAAAAGAAGGTTTTCTGGCACCTTAAAAACTAACCGATTTGTGGTGACACAAGCTTTCCCGGAGTGGAAGCTGTTTCATCTGATGAGGCAGATGCTCGTCTTCCCTCCCTCCCCCAAAAAGTTTAATTTCTAAGATGCCATACCAATGCCTGTATGCGTGTGAGAGAGTTTGCTGTAACAGATCAGTCTGCCAAAAGTATTCAGGAGATACTATTGGTATGTAAAGAAAACTATCCAAGTTTTATGCAAAGAAAGTTACCCAAGACCCCACTTACCAGATGCAAAGTGCTATGAACCCAGATGAGTTCGGGATAACCCAATGATTAGATCAGATGCAAGCTCTTGAAAAACTGTCTACTAATTTGTAGATAAATTGCTAAACTAGAGTGGCTAAACCGTATCAAGACAGGAAAAGCCTTGGTATATTTGTAGGCAAACACATCAGCTTATGTTTAAATTAGATCAGGGTAGTTTCATGCAGAGAAGGAAGAATATGAATTGAAGGATAAATGACACCTCTGTGGCAAGAATCTGCTTCTGTTTCCCTTGATTGTTGAACCTTGAAACAATGCAAATAAAGCATCTTGATTGTTTTGTTTTTAGTATTTCCAATAAAGACTTATTTGGGTAATTAATATACAGCTCTCCTTAGCTTTATTTTCATAAGAGAGTTTCATTCTATTGCCTCTCACCCAAATCATATGGTTTGTGCTCTGGCAAAGAGATTGAAATTATTTTAAGAATAATCAATAATTAATCAGTAGTTGCTCCAACAAGAGGGAATACCTTCCTGTTGCTGCAGGTTTATTCAGTCATCACTGACCACCTTTATTAATTAGGGGTAACTGGATCGGAAGTTTGAATAGCACTTGTGGAAAGATATTTGGGCATTTTGCAAATAGTGGACGTGCACTTGCGTATTGTCAGCAACACAATGCTCACTGTATTAGGATGTGTTGCAGGGAAGAGAGCAGTTGTATCTCAGGCGCTCCTCGAAACTTTGAATACCATTTATGTGCAAAAGTTCTTGCACATCCAGCAAACTGGATAGTGTGACATTAAGAGTCAGAAAGAGAAAAAAAGACCATCACTGAAGACTTCCCAGAGGCAAATATGGTTGTGCCTAGAACTAAATGACAAGGCATCATAGACTTACCAGGACACAATGCCAGTGGGCATCGTGCCACTCAAATCAAAACTTTTAAAAACATCAAAGTGAAAATAGAAGAACCCTCATGAGAGAACCAAATCTTAAGCTGTGCTTTGGAACCTACTGGGGTGATTGCAGTAGGTCTGCAAAAATAATTTCTTATTGCCATTTAATGGTCATTTCAGTTGGTGAAGCCAAGGTACAACAATCTAGACTAAAGTCAAATTATGTATGCATATGTATATGTATAATTTAGTTTTGATCTTTATATATTAGCTAATTATAAAGAAGTATTTAGGGACTACTATTGGGGAATTCTGCTTTCTAGGAGACAACCTTCGTCTTCTTTCAGTCAATGATTATACTTATTGCCCGTTACCTTGAATAAGGTAATGAATATTTAAGGTGTAACCTCAAATTTATAATTGCAATGTTGGTTAACCACTATTTATCAATATAAACCTTTCTTAAAAATCTGTACTTTCTAACCTGATGCTAGAAAATCAGAAGCATCATCACAATACCAACATTAATCATTTTGTCAGCCCCTGGCTACAGATAAATAATACGGGCAAACTATACAGCAATTTATTTGCTGTGTGAAATTAGCCACACTATCCTTCATTCAGATCCTGAATATTCCATCTTTTTCCTGTTTTCGAAAATGCAAGATTGAATCTAAGATTTTCCACGTATAAAACATACATACACACACATATATATATACATATACATATATATATTCTTAAGAATGCTAAAAACAAAAAGGTGATTCCTGGGTAGACTCATGTTTAACTAGCAAAAATGCAAGAACACCAGGAAATTATAAAACTATAAAAAGTTTTAATAAGTTAAAATACCAAGCTTTTGCCGGCAACTGCCAGCATCGTCAGGGTAGCTTCCAGTTGATGGGGGAGGCTATTTATGGATATGGCGTTCTTTGTGCCCGGCTCCTGGACCTCGTTGGCTCCCAGCCAATCCACTTGCACTCTGATCGTAGTTTCCGTGTTGCTGATCGTTATTTCCTTGCTTTCCTTGTTTGTATCTATGTCCCCACCCCCCTCCTCATGTGGCCGTGGATTGGGGGAGCCTGTATGTTTTCGCTGTTTGTTTTCCTCATCCTCCTTCCTGATACTCCCCCTCCTCATTCTCCTCCCACCTTCCCTCCTAGATTCCGGCTGAAAGGCAAAAGCAATCATAACAATAGACCAGGTGCTCCATTAGACCGGTTTCACCGGAAAACACTTACTATATATTGTTTAAATTAAAACTAAAACTAATCTAGTTCCATCTTAGGCCCAATACTCTTCAATATCTTCATAAATGATTTAGATGAGGGAATTGAAGGGAAACTCATCAAATTTGCAGATGACACCAAACTTCAGGAGTAGCCAACACCCCAGAAGACAAACTCAGGATCCAAAAAGATCTTGACAAACTTGAACAATGGGCCCTATCCAACAAAATGAGTTTCAGTGTGGAGAAAAGCAAAGTTTTACATTTAGGCAGGAAAAATCAAAGGTACAAGTACAGATTGGGCAGACCTGGCTTAAAAACAGTAACTATGAGAGGGACCTTGGATTCCTAATGGACGATCACTTAACCATGAACCAGCAGTGTGCAACAGCAGCCAAAAAAGCTAATACAATCCTGAGTTGTATAAACAGAGGCATAGAGTCAAGATCACACAAAGTAATTAGTACCGCTTTATAAAACCCTAGTAAGACCACACCTGGAATACTGCAGCCAATTTTGGTCACCATATCACAAAAAAGATGTTGAGAGTTTGGAAAAAATTCAGAGAAGAGCAACTAAGATGATCAAAGGCCTGAAGACTAAAACGTATGAAGAACAGCTGCAGGACTTGGGTTTGGCTAGTCTAAAGAAAAGAAGAAATAGGGGAGACATGAGGTGGCGCAGCAGTTAAGAGTACAGTACTGCAGGCCACTTTAGCTGACCGTGTTCAGCAGGTCAGCGGTTCAAATCTCACCGGCTCAAGGTTGACTCAGCCTTCCATCCTTCCGAGGTAGGTAAAATGAGGACCCAGATTGTTGGGGGCAATGTAAATATATATATGTACATTGCTTACTGGTGTACACCGCTTAGAGAGTGCTTGCACTTAAAGCGGTATATAAGTCTCATAAATAAATAAATAAATAAATAAATAAGTATGACTAAAGAGTTTCATTAATCCACAATTCTGTCCTACAGTTTATCTGCCATGTGTTTCTTCTAGTCTATACAGTTTGCTGGGGTGGAAGATTAAGGAATGCTTGCTCTGTTGGAATTGAAAGATTCCAGAACAGGGAAAGTCATGAAGGATCAATAGCTGGAGTCAATGTAGAATAAGCAACAGTTTAATGATACAAGAGACAGCCAGACTATATCATAATGCAAGAGGGAGCAGACACATTTTTATGGGAACAGGTTTTTTAGTTTAAAGATAGTGATGCATCTTATTTGGGGATGGCTTATGTCCTGCTTTACTACGCTGCAGAACTCTAACTGAAGGCATTGTTTATTTTAGGAGTGAGAAACCAATGAACTTTCTGCTGTCCTGAATCATTGTTTCATCTGCAATATTTCTTGAGCTCAAATATTTAGCAGAAAGGCCACAGAATTTTAAAACCATATTTAATCAAGAAGATCTCAAAGAGTTGGGGTGCCAGAGAACCCTCAAAATAGATGAGCTGATGTCAATATTTTAGAGGCCAAGATATATACAAGCCTCAATAGATATTAGGCTGAATTCTACATTAACAGCTGGATGCACAATGGGGCATACCTAACAGAGCAGACTTCAGCACAATACATATAGACGTAGGCACCATTAATTATTTAATTCAAGACTTTTGCCCTGTAGATCTTAATAACTGTCATGCTTGTTAGCACTGCAAAATGCAAAATATCATTTGCAAAATGATGCTCCCCCCCTCCCAAAACAAACTTTATCCTTCCAGAATGTTAAGGCAAAGAAGAAACTTAATCCATTAAAGTTTTAACCTGAGTAATGCTGATGAAATCAATTTTCCAGGACTGATGATGCATGATAGTGAGAATTAGTTTTTTGTAATTTTGCCATAATAGACAAGAAAATCATTTTCCCTTGTAGAAAGAATCACTGTAACATTTGCATACATAGAATTGAATTAGGTCTATCATCCATCCGTCCGTCCGTCTGTCTGTCTATCTGCCTGTCTATCTATCTAATTTATATGCCACCCATTATGATATCCAAAGCAATTCTTATTGATGAGAAAGGGAGGACCTCTGGTTTTGACAAAGATTTCACAAATGAAATAATTGAAAAGAATACATGCTAGAATATAGCTTTGTTTCAGCTTTTTCTGGATCGGTATATAGCGGGAGTGGTGATCAGCCACGGTTAGCTACTGGCTATTATCCGTAATTTAAAATAAATCAATTAAATCAAATTTAGCTGTTGCCATGTTTGAATTCAAGTTCCCAAAACGCAAATTCAAGAACAAAGGGCAGTTAAAATAAAGAGTCCTAAAAGTCTTAAAATAATTGTACATCTTTCTTTTACTTTGAAGGGCTTTGAGCTCCAAGTCAAACTTTAAAAAAATATAAAAGGAAGAATATGAATCTTAAAGTTGTCCTTGAGTAATTCTTACCTGGACAGCAAGCAAGTTATAGATAAAGTGACTTCCCTATTATAGATAATCAACCGTAGTTTCTACATTTGTATTTTTAGAAATAGGCTGAGATACATTTTACACAAGTTTTTGTTTAGTAATGTAAGGAAAGTATTCCAAGTATGGTTGCTTTGTTATTTCCAATCTCATTAATACAGCATAATCATCATTTCTTGTTCATTGACAAAAACCCACTTGGTGGGGCTTCCAGGTTCTCTGAATGCTATTGTAATATAAAATTTCAAAAGTAGTGCCATAAACTTCTGTGCTTCAGTTTTATTGTGCAGAAATGTTTTGAAAGTGTTACTTGGTGTTTGTTCTTGTATTTTTCCTTGTAACTGTACAGTATTCTTTTGGTACAGTATTCCATTTTGGTTCAGAAAAGATTGTGTGTTCCACTATTGAAGTTTGAAGTTCATATCACTAAAGGGGCTTTAAGCAGCTTTTGAACTTCCGATTGCTTAGATAAAATGAACATAACAACAAACTGTCAAGCAAAGATGCAACGTTACATGAACCTGGAATGCAGTGTAAAAGTTAAGCATGTCAAATGTCTACTGCAATTCAAAGTTATATTGCCTATATCCAACAATCATTGTCGATAAAATGCTGTTTAATATTCTATTCTATTCTATTTGCAAAGGTGGGACTCACACATACCCAACCACAAAGCAAATATTTTGTTTGGCTGATTTCTGCAGCATTTAAAAAAGAAGAAAAGAACTAGATGTAATGTTTTCTAATTCTTTCTTTAAATGTTGAAGTTCTTCTAAGCATGTTAATACAAGTTGTCCTTAGCTTTTGACCACAGTTGGGATGAGAATTTCCATTGCTAAGCAAGGCTTTTGTTAAATGAATCACATCGGTTTTTATGATCTTTCTTGCCATGATGGTTAAACAAATCAGTGTAAATGTTAAGTGAATCAGTTGTAAAGTGAATCTGGCTTTCCCATTGACTTTCCTTGTTGGAAGCTGCCTGGGAAGGTTACTGATAGGAATCACACAATCCTAGGACACTGCAACTGTCACAAATACATGCTGGTTGTCAAGTGCCCAAATTTTGGTCATGTGACTGTGGAGATGCTATGATGGTTTTAAGGATCAGGGCCAGTCATAAGTCACCTTATTCAGTGTCATCATAACTTTGGTCACTAAATGAATGGTGGCAAATTGAGGACTACTTGTATTCTGCTTTTTATTTCTCATTAATCCTTGCTAGGTGATATAATTCAGCAGTTTCAGGTCTACTTTTATTATGTGATTTACTGAAAGTCTATTTTTCCTGCATTTCTACAGGAAATTTGCATCGGGCTAGCAGCGTTCCAGAGTATGTATATAAATTAGATGCATTGGAAACAGACTTTGCTTCAAGACCATATTTTGCAACTTCATATTATCAGTCTCATCAGGTGAGAAAGCTTTAATATATAAAGATTAGGTCTTATCTGTCTGCTTGAATGATAACTTGTTATTAGTGAGAATACCTATTGAGAGTTTTTTCAGGTTTTGCATTTAAAGTGCAAAGATCCTTTACCATTATTATAAATTCAACAGCTAGGCATGTTAGACTTCTATATTAGTGTTTCTCAATTTTAATCTTAGCATCTTTAAAGATGTGTTGACTTCAATTCTCAAAATTCTCCAATCAGTGAACTAAATCTCATCTGGTCTCCTCTCCCTTCTATTCCTTCTCTCCGACCCCCTGTTTCTCCCTCTAGGCTTAGAAACACAAAATGCTCTTCTCTTTGCTCAGGGAATATTAAATTAGCTTACTTTGTTATCAGTGGAAGCTATTTTGAAGCTTCACTGCAGCACAGGAAAGACTCAGGTTTTAAAAGGGGAGGTCACCATGGTTGAGAGAAATATCACTGGTTTGGTGGTTTCCAGTAGCATGTATATTCTAAACCAGGGGTAGGCAACCTTGGCTGTTTTATGACTCGTGAACTTCAACTCCCAGAATTCCTGAACATAACTGGCTCAGGAATTCTGGGAGTTGATGTCCACGAGTCATAAAAGAGCCAAAGTTGCCTACCCCTGGTCTAAACTGTTCACTGATATCATATGTTTGTTTCAAGGCTATGTTTGCTATTGGAGCAGAAAGACATGAATTCAGTAGCTGTGCGCAGATAGTCCTTGACATACAACTGGTTGCTTAGCAACCGTTCAAAATTACAACCAAAGCTACTTTTATGCCCTGGATTTGAAATTCTGATGTCCACCCCTCCCCCATAGTCACATGTCTATATTTTAGTCCATATTTAGAGCCGTGTGTAGCAACCTCACAGTCATATGACCATGATTTATGATGGTTTTTCCGGAAACCAGCGTTTAATTCCAAATTCCTGCAAAAACGCCCCATAGCAGACAACAGAGTTTGTTGAACAACCACTGCAAAAAGATCGTAAAATTGGGACTGGTCAAACAGTGAGCTATTTTATGACCGTCACAATTTCCAATCAAAATTGTGGGCTCAATTACAGCAGTAAGTCCAGGATCTATTTGTACATTGAAGAAATGTGGTTTTCCAAGTTGCAAACGTATACGCCAGGGGTAGTCAACCTTGGCTGTTTTATGACTCGTGGACTTCAACTCCCAGAATTCCTGAGCCAGCTGTGCTAGCTCAGGAATTCTGGGAGTTGAAGTCCACGAGTCATAAAAGAGCCAAGGTTGACTATCCCTGGTATACGCATTTGTTTAGTGTAAAGACATACTTGACTTCTGAATAAACATGTGTAGGACTGCATTGTCAATTGCCCACTTTGCTTGCAAAAGTTGACTCCATCTATTCATTGTTGGCAAATAGTACATGCTGTGATTAAAGGATAGAAAGAAATATTGTTTTATAACAACAATCATTTCAAATTTTACAAATCAATTACTATCTTAGCTATACAGCCAAATCAAGATAGAATCAAAACAGAGCTATTCTAAAAAGGTAATTGCTCTCCCATGCAGTCTCCTTACCAGGAACGAATTTAATCCTCATATCAGACTCTGGGGCTTCTGACTGCACATAAGCCAAAAAGAATTTCATCTTTGTTATTATATTTACCAGGCACAGTGTGGACTCCAACCATCTTGCTTGGATTAAATTGTTTGCCCCAGTTTTAATTATAATGTCTGCATTTAAGTAATTGCTTGCTTTGCCTTGTCATTTTTCCATTATCAGTAATATACTTTGCACCTGCCTAATTCCTCGTGATCTCATAGTATAGAATTAAAAACTATTTCATCTATTTTTCATGTGAGGTTACAACAATTAGGTTACACTGGGAAGGGAAGAATAGGAATGTAATATAAACCTAGGAGGAAGCAGCAAACCGAGTTTTCAGTTTTGTACAAGGTAACTGAAATAACCTCGAAAACTGGATGGCTACTTGTAGAGAATAGTAATTTAATCATGTTAGGCATGATCCTCACATGTAAGCACATTCCAGAAAGCTGAATGCAAGACAAATGGAAATCAAAGATAGGATGGTCAATGAACTTTGCATTCCTACACTTGTATATTCGGAGGAATGCTGGGCTTTGGGTTACCTTTCACCTACTTGATGGAATTCTTTAGGGGTAGCCATTATCTCTCAAATAATCAATTTCAAACAATTTAGGGCTCATAAAAGTGGATTTTGAGTGGATTTCAAGATTGCGGAGGATCTTAAGAGACCAGTAGAATATCAACACTGGTACCCACTAGAATCAAGCTGGAAATATTACAGTCATGTGAATAAAAGGAGCCCCAAGAATTTTCAGCTTTAAGCCTGGATTGTGTATTGCTGTGCCAATATTGGAATCCATTTTTCCATCAAGGGAAAGAGAGAACTGAGGCTACTCATCCTCCTGTTTTGAGTGACTAACATATGGAGATAACAAATTGGAGACTGTATAACTCTCTAAATTCCCAATGGAAAATGAGAGAGATTGCAGTAGATATGTAGATGGTGTCTGGAAGATTTCAGCCTAATTTAATGGGTATAGAAAAAAAAAGTAGACAACTATACACATCAACAGACATTATGAGGATTTGAAATAAGAAGAAATGGAAGAATAAGGGCTAAGAAGAACACAGTCAAACACAAAGAGCTTAAGACTAGACAAGTCTATTGCAATAACAATGCACAAATGTTACTCCCCAAAGAGAAAAAAAATCATTCTCAAACTATTAGAATATTCAAGTCTTTGGGAAGCCAGATACCATGTCTTCTCTTAAACAGAGGGAAAGGTTTGAGAGCTGACTGGGTATAAATTCTTAAACTCTCATTCCCACTCATTAATAAACTTGTCAGCCATCTTATATGGCTACTGTTTCCTGGAACACAGTTAAGTATCCGGGTTTTAGTTATCTTCTCAGTGGGAATCTGTCTGCACCCAAAGACTTCCTTGAGATATGAGTCAATGAATGAACTCAGCTGTGACATGCTCAACACAGTTCCTGATTTAGAAACACATTTCCTATTTCATTTTCACCTTGCCTGTTCCCTATAAGGAGGGGAAAAAATGGATCATGAGCAAAGTGGGCCCCAAACTGTCAGCATTCCTGAAACTGTGATCTCAGCTACATTAGGAGAAATGTTTGATTGCAATATTTTAAGGCAAGGCAATGACTTATACTTTCTATGCATGGGACAGGAAATGAAAACACACGGATATATTATCTTCAGCATGGCTATGCAAATAATATGTGTGGGTGTTTCTTTGGGTTAATTAACAGGAAAATTAATTATAACTTGGAGTGTCATTGCATCCATTCTAGTTGCATAATTTGATTTGAACAGGTAGTCCTCAACTTATAACCATTTGTTTAGTGACTGCTCAAAGTTACAACAGCATTGAAAAAGGTGACTTATGACCATTTTTCACATTTATGACTGTTGCAGCATCCCCAATTCAGATGTTTGGCAACTGGCATGTAATTATGACAATTGCAATGTCCCAAGGTCATGTGATCCCCTTTTGCAACCTTATGACAAGCAAAGTCAATGGGGAAACCAGATTCATTTAACAATTATGTGACTAACTTAACAATTCCAGTAATTCACTTAACAACTGTGGCAAGAAAGGTCATAAAATGGGGAAAAAATCATTAACAAATGTCTCACTTAATAACAGAAATTTTGGGCTCAACTATGGTCATAAATTGAAGACTACCTGTACTGTGCCTATTCGTTATATCGGTAATTCATTCTATACAGCGATGTATTTCTTGAAATGAATATTTTCTACAGATTGAGACACATCCCCCAAAAAAAATTTGCCCCAAAATATTCCTCCTCCAGTTTGTTACTCCTTCATGAGATACATCCTACTGACTGTGCTTTTCCTGGTTTTGTTTAGTTTTACTTTGTTTGCTTTAACAGATAGGCTCCCAAAGTAGCTATGAAAATGGCTGGGGTCCTCGCAGCCTTCCTTACAACTCCTACAGGACCCTGGAAGACAGGTTCCACAGACAACCCTTGAAGAGATTGGAGGTTTCTCCTGAGGGCAGTCCCGACAAGCCGCTGCCCTTCCACACTGACCTGCGCTATAATAGGGCTTTAACAGTTCGACAGAATGAGAGCAAGAGAACCTGCGCCTTGCCACCAAGATATGCTCGTTCTGAAATCCTTGGCTACACAAGCCGCAGTGTTTCAAGCAGAGGACCCAGGCAGTTCTACATTGGGCCAACTAATGAGACGATGGTGGACAGTGTACCAATCAGTCCAGGAGTACCGCTGTATCATCGTGTGGGGAATAGCCGGAGTATGACCAATCTTTTGGAGAAAGAGAATTATCTAAATAATGGGGCTGCAGTGGGGCAAGTCAGAGCTTCTATGTATTCCCAAACTGGAACCCAGCACAGGCATTCGAGCTGGCATCAGAACACCGTCAAATCCCAGAGCACAAGGGAAACCTCCCTGCCAACTTCATTCACTGAGGCAGGTGGGAAGAGGATGACAATGACAGCGGCTATGGCCGCTGCTGGAGCAAATGGCATCGCTGAGCATGAAAGGATATCTGCCAGCAGATCTCAAGTAGGGTATGTCTTTGAAGATACACCACTATTAGCAATGCCCAAGTCTATTCATCTGTTCATAGTGCCGTTTCAGTTCATATTGAGGCAGTATGTAGAACAGGGGTAGTCAACCTTGGCTCTTTTACGACTCGTGGACTTCAACTCCCAGAATTCCTGAGCCAGTTCTGGGAATTGAAGTCCACAAGTCCTAAAAGAGCCAAGGTTGACTACCCCTGATGTAGAACATAAAGATCCTTTAGTCCTCCAAATGTTGAATTATATGTTAGTTAGAATTATGAACTGTAATTCCCAGAAGCTCAATCTCCATGAGCAAAAGTGACAGGTTCTAGGAAATGTAACTCAGGAATATCTGGAGGATCTCAGGTGTTCTCCACCTATCTGGTATATGATATATTTTAGGCAGCCAAATTATGCTCACAAGCCTGGCTTCTGCCTTCATTCATCTTCACTTCTGAAGTGCACAGTACAGTGAGCCTGACTGTAGCTATAGCAATAGCAACAGCACTTAGACTTATATACCGCTCCATAGTGCTTTATAAGCCTTTTCTAAGTGGTTTACAAAGTCAGCATAAAATGGTCCTTATTTTACTGACATGGGAAGGATGGAAGGCTGAGTCAACCTTGAGCCGGTCAGGAGAATTAGCCTTCAATACTGCATTATTCGCCACCACATTCTTTTCTGATTTTTGATAATTCAGAGAGATTGATTTTGGACAATTTTTGATAATGCAGAGAGTTTGTGGCTTATTCAACAAAGCATGACTGGCAGAGATTGTAGTTTAGAATACTATAGGAAGCCAGTTAATATTCTTTGTAATGACTTCCATTAAAGTAAATCAGACAGAATTCTGAATATACACATCTAAGTATGTGTTATTAGGATTGGTTCATTTCCCAAAGGCAGAATGTTAGACTTTATTTTAATTCATGATTAGCCATTGATTCTCATTTCCTAATTCTCATTTCATTTGTTCACTTTTGGAATGCCTGCTGCATTCCACTGGTTCTAAGTGATTGACTTTGTATTTCCTGGAATTAAGTTTGCAGCCGTTAAGGTACACAGTGTCAAGAAGATAGGGGGTTATTCATGTGCTATCAGGTCAGAACAAGTTTGTGGAGTGAGCTAGTTTCAGCTATAGCAACAACTGGATTGAAAGCAACAGCTTACTCTTCCAGGTGATAGCAGTGTTTGCTGACGCAGGATAGAAGCCAGGTATCTCAATCCAAATAGAAACAGCTAATAAATTTCAGACATACGGGAAAAAGATGAGTTCACCTTAAAAAATGTTTCCTGAAATAGAGTTGAAATAGGATTTTTTTTTGCCAATATATTTTGTTAATTTTATTTTTATACAGAAGATGAGTCATTCTCCTTTAAGAAAGAAAAATCCCTCTTCTCACTAAGTTTCTGGTTGTAATCCCTCCATGTTAAATCATTATGTGTTTGGTTTTGTACAGCATGTAACAGCCCAGCAATTGTTAATAAAAAGAATTGTGTTTAACCAAACCTAGGTAAATAATAGGCATGGCTTTAGAACAAATTGCATGAGAAAATTAAGTTTAACAACATCTAGAGAGCTAAGGGTCTTTACGTTTTACGTATATTTGAAACTAAGCAGAAGCCGTGGAATAATTGAAACTGTTCCTCTTTACCAATCTCATATAATAATTATGAGAATAAAAAAGACATCATTGTGCATCTTCAACCCTTTAAAAGAAAGATGCAGTATAATGTAGCAATGAGTAAATAGCATACTTATTTTGATTTAATAGTCGAGTCAAGAGGCTAGACAAATTGCTTGGAGATTTGTTAAAATAATTCATGGTCTGAATCTAGAATTTGTCTATCATGGAAGTCAACATACATCTTGCTAAATCTCAGAAAGATTCTGGTTCCTAATAGACTTGTTCGGACTTGTTCTGGGCATCAAAGAATTGTTAAATATTTTGTTTCTATAGCTTGGTTATATCCATTCATAAAAGCAAACTGTAGGCAAGGCTGATGACTTTGAGGACAAAGATTGCCATCATGTCTAATTATGTTTTAAGATTACTATTCACTAATAGGAAGCAAATAGAAAGACTGAGCTGATACACAAAAGATGAAAAGTCCCTCAAAAATATCTCAGGAAAGTAAAGAAAAGCCTTGTTGTATACTTGTATGATACTGGCAGTTATAGACCTCAGACTAAATTCTGAAGTTATCAGTGTTAATTGAGAGTGGCTAGAAAAATAGACTCATGCTTGACTTACATAACACTGCAGTGCATGGATTAGCATCGTAGTTTTCCAGAGGCACAAACAGAATCACATTGCCTTATGCAATGGATGTGCAATGGAACATCACACTAGTTTTAATATACAGACCTGGCCCTACGGCAATTGAAGCTCTGTTTTTCAGAAGAGAACAACTGGGAAAGATTCAAGAAAAACCATAGAAGAGGGAATGCTACTGATCCTACATCTGTACCTGCTGTTTGAGATAACTAATTTGCTTTGCCTAATAGTAAGGCCAGTTAATATAAAATGCTCCATCAAGATAATAAGTGTGTGGGGATTTCTTTTCTTTAAATCACCTATGGGATTTTTCTTTCTTGCTAGCTAGAGACATTGGTACCTTCCAAGTGATTGGAAGCTTATGGGAGTTAAGTACAGTGTATTTAATGAGTTTAAGGTTAGAAAGGCTACAGTAATATGAAATTGGACATTAGATTATAGAAAAGTGTATGTGTTGTATATAATGACTTCATACAAGAATGGTCTATGAAGGGGCAGAGCAAATGCAGTCTCAAGTGCAGACTGGTTCTGCTTTATTATATATTATCTAGAATTTTGGTTAGTTTTGGTTCAGTGTGAAGTTGGGACTCAAACATTCATTGAGCCCATAAAACCCCATTCTTACCCAGATCATATACACTTTGGGTCCTAGCCTTGCTATTTGGGGATTATGATTCTTGATTTATTTTGCAAGTCCAAAGTGGTCTTAAATTGACTGAACGTCCACATTATAAAGGAAAGTTATATTCCAAGAACTCTTATGAAAGGATCATGAATCTTTACCTTTAATATCATAAATCTATCATCCTTTGCCACCTTTGTCCATTGAAGATGACATTTAATGACAAAGCTGCTATTTTACTAAAGTTTCTCATAAAAAATCTGGTAGCCTTTTAAGATGGCACAAGCCTGCTGCTGTTAACCACTGTAGGTGCTATCTGGGTCAGCTTGGTTAAACAGGATCAGGTCTGCTTGGATGGGAGACCCCCAAAGCAGTAGAAACTAAAGAAAATATCCCAGTGGCAAAAATTTGTACCAGGAAAGCTACATGAACATGATTATGTCAGACCCCTCTTCAAAAAGAGTTTATCTTTGCCTTCTCTTGTTGATTTGGTACGTGTTTGTGTTTGATCATCCAGGAATCCAGAAGGAGAGATGAATCTGGAGCGTGCCGTAAATATATTGCAAAATGAAAATCCCTTGTCTTCTCGAGTTTTGGCAGCAATTGTTTTTATACAGCACGAGAGTTTTCAGAGAGCAGAAGCCAGAAGGAAAGTGAGTGGTAATTTTCTTTCTTTCTGTCTTCAGATTTTCAATATTTCTTGCATATAAAGTCTTGTATGTGGAATTGGCAGAGGGAAATAATGGGCGGAAAGGAATGGGAAAACATCCTGGATGAAATCCTCCGTGGATATTAACTGATTTCCCTCCAGATGAGCCCTGTTTTTCTCAAAGGGATGCACGTAGAAGGGAAGAGAGGAGCAGACATGAAACAAACAAGAAAATTAATGTTCAGGAGCAGTCAACCCAAATAAATCTGTATTGATGCCTTGCCAAACTTGGCTATTTTCAGAAAACTAAACAGTGTTGGATACGGTTGGTAATTGGGATGGAACACTTACCACAAAATACCAAAATAATAGGCTAGATTAGAGATATTGGTAATCCTTGACTTACAACCACACCTGATACAGAAATTTCCATTGTATGTTGTTGCAAGGTAGGTCAAACCAGACCCAATTTTACAACAATGTTTACAATGGTTGCAGTTGTTAAGCAAATCCAATTTCCCCAATGGGAATTTTTTGCTGGAAAGTGGCAGAAAAGTTGCAAATTGTGATCACGTGACTGCAGAACACTGCCACCAGTTGTAAATGTGAGCCAATTTCCAAACACTCCAGTTATGTTTACCTGATCACAGGGGCAGTGGAATGAGTAAATGAGTTGTAAATGACAGTACAGGTCAAAAGTAACATATCTCCAAGGCCATTGTAACTTTGATCTGTAGTTAAACGTAAGTCAAGGACTATCTATAGACAGACAGACAGACAGACAGACAGACATTTTGTGAAGGAAGGCTTTTGCCAAGAATTTATAGGAGGCAAACTTAAAGCAGATTTTATCTCTTTATCTGTAAAATCTATCTCCCATATATACTGTATATAGTGTTTATATGTATGTATGGATGGATGGATGGATGGATGGATGGATGGATGGATGGATGGATGGAGAGAGAGAAAAAGAGAGAGAGGTAAGAGATAGAGATAATAGGGATGATAGGAATGATAGAGAAATAGCTTTTGGGTAGCTTAATTGGCTTAAAAAAAACTAGCCTCCTTAATACATTCAAACTAAAAAAAACCATACTTTTAAGAAAGTTTATTTGGATTTGGTTTGGGAGTTTCAGATCCCATTCAACCACAGAGCTCACTAGGTGATTTAAGGCCTTTCAGCCTCTCTTATTGTAATCTAGTACCCATGGTTGTGGTAAGAATAGACTAGCATAAGGGAAAAACTCATTGGGGGTGGAAATGGGATATAAAAATTAAGCGTGGTCTTGTCCCAAAACCCAACATTTTACTCTAGTGACTATGAACAAGAACAAGAGGAGCCCATGGCCATCTGTTTTGCCACATGATTTCCTGGAGAAGAATCTGTATATTTATCCTAAATATCTCTTGAAGCAAGGTCACCTTTTCTAGTCTGGCGTTCTCTAATGTTTTAAAAATATAACTCCCAGCATCCGACTGTTTCCCAGAGTTGACTGAGTTTCTAGTGTTGTGATTCTAACAGATCTGAAGGACATCAGATTGGACGTGTGAGCTCTTGTCAGACTGAAACGTATTTTCGTTTACCACTTTCCCGCCATAATAGGCGACAGAGCTCTAGCTCTCTCTATTGCTCCCTTATAAATAAAAAATGTCCTCACCTTCCCACAGGACTTTGGGCTGGAAGTCTTTGGGGCACTTTTCAGCCCACACAATTCTGTACCTCTTGTTTCAGTTCTATATTTGGTACACCAACAGCTTTAAAAGAGTGTTATGAAACTGTTTATACAAGGGCTTAACATTATGTAGACAGCAATATCCTGCCCTAATAAAGCCTGAACCACCTTCATATCTCAACAACTGATAAACAAGGAAAAAATACTGATCAGAGTAAAGTGTTGAGCATTCCCCAAATTATCAAAACAAATTCTCTTTCCTTCCTCTTTATCTCCTTTGCACTGAACACTTTGTCACAATCAGAAAACTATTTATGCAACCATTTACTCTAATAATTTAATAAAGATCTGGCTCAGCCAGTGTTTTTTTTTTAATTCAAGGATGCCATACTTTATGGCCGCCATATAAATTAGACTTTCATAATACCACGTTCAAAACTGAAAAGCACCAGATGTACTTCAGCAATATTCAGTATTCAGCAATCTTGGTCTAGCAGTTGTTACTTTCCTAGGTGTTAATTATTCCTGGATGTATGTTACATGAGGTTGTGCTGCTTTTTTTTCTGTGGCCTTTATTTCATTTTTTTAAAGTATGCATTCTTGTGAGGCTTCTAATCAACAGAAGAGTGATTTATAATTAACATTACATAAAATGAGAATTTGAATGATTTGTGTTAATTGTGTGCCCATTTATTTGAAACCTGCCGGTTTGCTAAATTCAGCCTATTAGTTCTATATGGATTTCAGTCGTTGTTTGTGGTGGCTAACATTGGTGAGATTGGGTCCAATATGTTGAATAAACTAAATTGGAGAAGCTGACCTAATGCTCTCTAAAAACATCTTAAGTTGGTGTAGAAGATATATTTGGAGCAAGAGGATAGAAATGCTTAAATCAAAAACTGCTATATAGTACGAATGTGAGAAGCATCAGGTAGGCTGCTGATGAAATCATGGAAAGCTTATAAGGAAAAAATGCTGAGTTTAAACTCATAGGTCTATAAGACAGTGTTTCTCAACCTTGACCATTTTAAGGCATGTGGACTTCAACTCCTAGAATTCCACAGCCAGCAATGCTGGCTGTGGAATTCTGGGAGTTGAAGTCCACATGCCTTAAAATGGTCAAGGTTGAGAAACACTGCTATAAGATGTGGACTGCAGCTCAATATTAGAAAGCAATCAACTGCTTGAAAGAACTACAAGTGGTTCTTGACTTACAATAGTTTGTTTAGTGACCGTTTGAAGCTACAATGGCACTGAAAAGAGTGACTTATGACTGTTTTTCACATTTAGCGACTGTGGAGGCATTCCCATGGTCCTGTGATCAAAATCTGAATGCTTGGCAAGTGACTCACATTTATGACTGTTGCGGAGTCTCAGGGTCATATGTTCCCCTTTTGCAATCTTCTGACAAGCAAAGGCAAAGGGGAAGCCAGATTGACTTAACAACCCTGTTACTAAAAGAAACAACTGCAGTGATTCACTTAGCAAATGTGGCAAGGAAGGTTGAAAATGGGGCAAAATTCACTTAACAAATGTCTCACTTAGCAACAGAAATGTTGGGCTCAATTGTGGTCATAGGTTGAGGACTACCTGTACAGTATTCAGTAGAGTTCATTTGCTTAGTTGTATCTTGCTAGTGTTTAGGAAGGCAGCCAAGAGGGGTTTGGCAATTAGTAATCATCAACTTGTTTTGTGCAGTGAATTTCATAAGTTAATAACATAGTATATGACTATTAAATTAATATTAATGTATCCCCACCCTGGTGTTTTCTTAAAATAGTATTGCACATAGATTTCATATATGAAGAGTGAGGCACTACTGTTGTGGGATGTGACTTAAATATTTACTTTATGAACGAATGTCACCTTTATTTTGTTAAGCTGGTTAACCCTGATCCACACTATTAGATGTATTCTTGTCTTTGAACATATATTAATAATCTTTAATGGCAGCCAGTGGGTTGCCTTGTATCAGTGGTGGCGAACCTAGGGCACAGGTGCCAGAGGCGGCACTCAGAGCCCTCTCTGTGGGCACGAGCGCCATCGCCCCAGTCCTAGGCCTTCAGCTGGGTTTTATAAAACCTTTTCGCTTTAGGCCTCCGCCACCGTGTGCAAAAAAAAAAAAAAAAGGTTCAATCAATCAATCAATATCAACTTCTTGCAGGGGAAAAAAAAGATCTTGCAAAGTTGGAATTGATTGATTGAACTTTTTATTCCCACCCAGTCTGCTATTACCACCACAGCCACGCCCACCCAATGGCCACATCCATCCAGCACCCAATGATGCATAAGTCGGTTTTGGGTTGCAGTTTGGGCACTCGGTCTCTAAAAGGTTCGCCATCACTGCCTTATATGATCTTGCACAAACTAGAAGGTGCATGGAATTATAAGATGCAATATTAATGGAAACTTACAAGAACAAGAGACATACAGAATGGAAGGAGGATGATATTGATGTGAATAAGCTGTCTGAGGAATAGGCAAACTGATAGCAGTGCAAGTACTCCTGACTTACCAACCGTTATGAAGTTATGAAAGTGCTGAAAAAAATTAACCACCATTACAATCAGGATATGTTGTCCTGTGCCGGACCCTTCTCACCCCACCTCACCATAGAGCAGACAGATTGGAGAGGAAGGGATTTCAAGAGTACTGTAAGCTGTTTGCAAAGCACACCTGCAGCTACCAGTCCCAGGTGCGATTGCTTTCCTTTTGATATGTACAAGACAGTAAGCAGCAATCAAGGATTGCAAAGGATTGGAAAGGCAAACAAAAGCCAAAGGTGTAAAACGGATTATAGTATAGTAGTCTTATCTCTTTCCAGCCTGAAAGCACATTCGGTTATGTAATTTGCCATTTAGCAATCACTTTGCCTGATGGCAGAGTTGCCAATCCCAGTTAAGGTTATTAAGCAAGGACTACCTGTAAACATTTAGCTTATGTTGCCCAGACTCTCCTCCAAGCATGGCCAATGATTAGAGGAAACTAATGGTGGCATTCAAATATGTGAACAACCGATTCTCTGTGTGGATTCGGCTTCCGGAAGTCTGTTCTGGGTCTGGGAAACAAAAAATTAGCTACCTGTTCTGCCAAACTGGTGTGAACTGGCTGAATCCCACCACTGGAGGAAATGTACTAAGCCATATTTTATTAGAACATCTCAGATGGTTGGTTTTTTTAAATGAGTTTTGCACTCAGGTAGTAAGTTTGTTTTTTAAGAAAACATTGGGGCTATAAAATCACTGGTATAGTATCCTTACCTCAAGACTGCTAATTTCATCCAACAACAAAATAATCTTTTTGAAGATAAAAACTTACCTGTATGAACATAAATTATCTTCTCTTCACAGGTGTATTCCCTAGTTGGTATTCCCAAACTTTTAGAGCTTCTGAATGTGCAGAATGAGGAAGTACAGAGGGCAGCGTGTGGAGCTTTAAGGAACCTGGTATATGAAGA
The DNA here is from genome assembly GCF_016545835.1 of Crotalus tigris. Classification (NCBI taxonomy): domain Eukaryota; kingdom Metazoa; phylum Chordata; class Lepidosauria; order Squamata; family Viperidae; genus Crotalus; species Crotalus tigris. The sequence continues at coordinate 374,779 of NW_024096636.1, read as the reverse complement.
CAATGACAACAAACTGGAAGTGTCCGAGCAGAAAGGCATTTCAACTCTGCTAAGATTATTGCGACAAACCAGAGATGTGGAGACTAAAAAGCAAATTACAGGTAAACTAATGGGAAATGGTTTCGTGGTGCATACAGATTTTAAAACTGATATCCTGGTTTATTACACACTCGTGTTGTGCTGGGTTTAGTAGGGGTAGTTCTCTAGTATCTTATAAGGCTTGGTAGAACAATTTTTATATTGTGATTTAGCCATCTTGTTTGTATTTTAAGTAGTTTGTTATTTTTAAAAATGCCCTTTATAACTACATAACCATACAATGGATTTTAGCATTTCAAAAAATCATCTGAATCCATCTAATGAACATATATCTTGTGTCTTTTATTCTGCAACTTTTATTCCGTGATAGTTTTTTGGAAGTAAGCTGCTTTTTTAAATCAGTAGGGTGGAATACCAAAATATATGCTTAGGGTCAGTCCATTAAATGAGCAGAATTTACATTTCCAGGGCGAATGTCCCTCTTAGTATTCATTTTTCTAGATCAAGAAAACATGAGATCCCATGTAGACTGCTGTGATAATGGAAGACTGAAGACTTATACCAGTTTCTGCTACCAAGTCTATTCCAGTTTGCCTTCTAGCCCTTTCCAGTTGTGCAGGAGCTGCAGTTCCCATGGTCTTAAGCCACTCTAGCTAGTAATTCCGGGAGTTCATATATCTGGAAATAATAATATGCTTCTTTGGGGGAGTCTGCTGAACTGGGTGGGAGAGCGAGAGTGAGAGCGAGAGAGAGAGAGAGAGAGAGAGAGAGAGAGAGAGAGAGAGAGAGAGAGATTTAGACTATCACTTTTGTTTCTAGCTCCACACATTGCTGCCTTCAAGGCCATCCACCCTTGGTATGCATTTTTTTTTTAGGGGGAATAAAATAGCCCAAGAGAAGAATTACAGTGAAAACAGAAAGGTCTCATTATTGGCAAGCTAACAGCGGTCTTCCCTGAAACTGCATTTCTTCTTTTGAAGCTAAATCTACCAAAGGCTGGAAGAACAATGCCCTTACATGCCTTAGCCCATCAACCACAGACAATAAAAACAGGTCCCATGACTGTGTAACGTCATGGCTTTGCAATGCAGTGATAACAAGCAGAGGAAAATTCTGGGCTCAAAGTTCAAGCCAAACTTCATCCCACTCTTTGGAATGATGACAACCTCTCTTCAGCTTAATCACAACTGCAAATTAGGCGGCCTGTGATGGCGATGCGGTGGTCTGGAAAGTTGTAGAAAGGTTGATAGCATTACCATTTGATTAGCTCCTCTATAGATTATGTAGCTCTTATGTCATTGTTCAGGAATGTTTGGAGACTGGCAGAACATGATATAAATCGTGCAAGAGATTGCTCTTTTGCATTCTCACCATTAGAGATGTTTTTGAGTCATGTTAAAATCTTATCCTTAGCTGGTGGAAAGAAATCTCTTGTTATCAGAGGTTCTGCATTTTAGAGTTTTAGAAGAAGAGTTAAAATCTTGCACAATAAAAGTGCTCAAAATACAGTGGTTGCTTATTCCCAGTTATCTAAATAGCGTCCAGTTTTTCTGGTGAAATTTCCTTCTCTAAACTGTAGATTGTTTCTCTTATCAATGTTTCTTAATTGTTTATAGCGGGTATTATATCTCTATATTATTATGTAAGAACATGAGGAAGAACTTCTACAATTATTACAGGGTCCTGTAATCCACCATAATATTTCTCATTATGATCAGTTAGACATCTGAGAAAGCTTCTGTTTTATGGTCCCTGGAATCCAGTCTCCAGCTTTGATGGAAGTCTGTGCACATTTCTGTGCCTTTCCATCTAATCTATGCATTTTGTGTATATTTTTTCTAACTTGCATTGTTGCACATTCTGCATGTTTATGAACTACAATGCACTGCAAACTTTAAAAAGTGTAGTTTCAACATTTGATGACACAGATTCAGAAAATGTCATTCTCATTGATCCCATCATATTTAATGTGGGACAAATACAGACAATCCTCAACTTTTGTCCACAATTGAGCCCAAATTTTCTGTTGCTGAATGAAACATTTGTTAAGTGAACTTTGCCCCATTTTATGACTTTTCTTGCCATGGCTGTTAAGTGAATCACTGAAGTGGTTAGTAACACAGTTGTTAAATGACGTTGCTTGTCAGAGACTGGCAAAAGGGGATCACATGACCCCGGGGCACAGCAACCATCATAAATACGAACCAGTTGCCAAGCATCCATATGACCAGGGGGATGCTGCAAAGGTTGCAAATATAAAAAAACTGGTCATAAGTCACTTAATTCAGTGCCATTGTAATTTTGAACAGTCACTAAAAGAACTGGTGTAAGTCAAGGACTACCTGTACTTTCAAATCCAAAATAAAGAAAACTTGCTTTTCTATTGATGTTTAACTAATGGCCACATGACCTTGGAAATGTCTTCAGACAGTGCTGGCTGAATGGCCTTGAAATGGAGATGAGCATCACCCCTATAGTGGAGTAAAATCTGCAGGGACTCCTTTACCTTTTAAACTAATGGAATGATTTAAGCATCTTTCCTAAACTCATATAGCTTTGTAAGAACTGGCTGCATTTGCTGTTCCATCAACAGCTCATGTTTTATCCCCAAGGTTGAAAGTTTCCTGAAAGAGAACTCTGAAAGAATAATGGCTAGATTGATAGAAACCAAAATTCTCTTTATATCATGGTGTAAATGTGGCAGTGAGAGAGAGCAGCAAAGCTCAGGCAGCCAAAACTAGCTTTTGAAGGTGAGCCAAAAAGCCTTTGGGGAGCATCTAACCTGCACTTGATCTTGTCTCATAGAACATACATCTAAAAAACGGAAAAACATTCCTTCCACAGAAAGGATTATAGGACAGGCAGGCAGGCAGGCCTGTCACGAGCAGAACATAAATATGAAATGCAGACACACCTCTCTTAAATTAAAATTCTGCCAAGCTGACACTTTTAGTTAGGGACATATGTACATGCCCAGCACAACTATTTCTAAGTTCAGTAAATATCAAGATTTTATCATTTCTTTTTTTTTTCTAAAGGATTGCCAGATTGTCTCTTTTTTATCTCTTTATTTCAGAAAGTCTTCTTTTTTTAAAAAAAAGTTTCTTCTTTGTAGGAGAATAGGTATTGCAATAATGACCAAATCCTACGTGTTACTTATCCCCTGCTCTCCTAACATGACAACACAACTACTATATTGGCAGGTTTCAAAAGGATGATTATTCAGGAGCCAAGAATGAAAAGTATCATGTGGAGATTTAAATGCCATCTGCACATTTAAAAGATGTGTTCTGGAATTTAGAGCAGTGAGCTGAACAATTGTTCTCTTTGTAGAACAGATTCAGCGGGCATGGGATATATTGTCAGATGATACTTACAAAACCTCTTTTTTTAAAAAAAATGGGGAAATGATGTTTTTAAACTCTTAAGGTCAACTTTTACAGATTCATCAAATTCCAAATTAGATCCATACTTCCCTGGGCACACCTTTAATCCAAATTATTAAATTGCTGGATTATTTTTTTAGTATCTTTTAAACATGAAAGAGAAAAGTGACTATATTACTAATAAATTCATCATAGCCCCAAAAGTAAGTTTACTTTTGTCATAGTGCTAGCAAAAGGTCAGGGCTATAACTGGTAGATTAATTATTGCAAACTTTCCAAAAGAATTATTATTTTCAGGAAGAACTCAGAAGAGTTCTTCATATCTACAAAATGGTTCTACATCTTGCAGAGAGTTCCTGTTGAGAAGATGCTATTCCTATTGAAAGAATTCCTGTTGAGAAGCTGACAAAAATAGAGAAAAGTCCTGTGTTGCAGCAGTTTTTCCCCTCTGGGCTGTATTTTATTCCCCCCCCCCCCATAAAAGAATAGCCATCATTCACTTCTGTAGAACAAAAGGATATCAATGAGATGAGGACTTACCTTAGTGACTGCAAAGATCTGAGTTTACTCCTATCTGCATACAGCCCTAGATTTGACAATTATAATAATGGCCCTATCCTGCCTTCTGCTTCTAACTTGGGCTACATTTTGGCAAAATATTAGCAATTACTTTCCACCTATCTGTCTGGGCTCCAAATCTAACCCAGAGGTTTTATTAAGGAAAAAAAAAACACCACTCTATTATTTGAACATCTTCAGAAATATAAGCCCAACTATGACAATGCCTTTAGTAATAACATTGATTCTGTTTAGGTCTCAGTGAAATAAATAAAATGTAAATTCTCTGATCCAAGCAAAGAAACTTTGGCACTCCAGAGATTAGCGAACTACAACTCTTAATAGCCCCAAACAGCATGGCCAATGGCTAGGGATGATAGGTGTTTTAGTTCAGGAACAGTTCACAATTTGTGTATAGTGTACTGTGAAGCTCATGTAGGCTCCTGCATCTGAAACGAATAATAACACGAAAAGTAGAAATTCAACCGGTAAAGCTTTGATGGAGAAAACTATATATATTAACTTTAGATTTATCATCAAATATGTGCCAGGGAAATTCTTTATCTACCTAATACATTTTTGCACTTTGTGATTAAGGAAACATGAAACACTGGGATGAAGTAGTCTGGGATCCAGAATTCAGTAAATTCCATTAATCCATTCACTATCTATCTGACAAAGCCCTATGAAGGCCAACTATGTCATCCTGTTTCTTTAATGTTCTTTGTAGGTTTGTTATGGAATCTCTCCTCCAATGACCAGCTGAAAAATTTATTGATCCGGGAGGCCCTGCAGCCATTGACAGAAACTGTCCTCATTCCTTACACGGGATGGCCTGATAGAGATTATCCAAAATTAAGTATCATCCCTGACCCTGATATCTTCTACAATGCTACAGGATGCCTAAGGTGAGTTGTGTACTGTACATGCCTTGTAATCTAGTTGCAAGACTGTGGTGGAATGTAACCTGGAGTTGTAGGATGGAGGGACTCTTTCCAAGAGGATAAAGAAATACTAGCGCTTGGAATGTCTGATGGGCAGGTAGAGAGCAAGGTTGGACCCTTCCTAGCAATTCGCAAACTATAATTACTGCAGATAACTGCTTTAGTCTAGTAATTCTGTCAGTAGGTGTACAACAATAACGAAACTACTCAGAAGTAATTCCACATGTTGTTCTTGGTTCTTTAATATTAGAAGACAGTCCCAATTCTAGCAGACTCTGGTCAGTGAACAACAAAACATTAACAAATTAAATCATAGATATTCTTATGAAAGACACCGGGTCAACTAGGACCAAAATCATGTTAGAATAATATATTTTACCTGTTTGAAAAATATAAGAAAGGCTGAATATATTCTGAAGGAAGAGTCCCCCTCAGAGTATATTGGCTGTCATTAAGAAGGGTTATCGCATATCCCATGGACTATGCAGCTCTTGAGAAGACGGGTATCTAAACAGATCCTTTAGACCAGCAGCACCAGGGACTGGTTTTGTGGAAGACAATTTTTCCACGGACTGAGGAGGGGAAGCGCAACCTAGATCCAATTATTCTAATATCCATAAAGTGGTTAAATTGAATATTTCCAAATGTGATTAGAAAGTGAGTTAGGCTGACTTAATGGTCTTATGCCACCACTGAGAACAAAAATATATCCCTCAGTTCCTGATACTCAGACTCATGAGAGACCTCTGTTTTACAGTCTCCTTGAAAGGAGCTGACAGTCAGAGCACTTGTGGGCAATCTCCCATTTTCTCCTTCTCCAGAGAGCTTTGAAGGACCAAGTTACTCACTGGTCTTTTGTTCTATGTAGCGGTAGTTTTCACTCATTCATGGAAGATGTCTTCTGTCAACCATGACTCACAGCAGATGCCCCAGGAAAACTAATTTTGATGAACTTAGATAAAATAAGAGAGCTTTGTTTATGATGGTAAAATAGTTGTGACCATCTATCTTCATTATTGGGAATATGTGGTGGGAATGTACTCTGGATTCTCAGGAGGGAGGGGCTGCATTCCAGAGGGCAAAGAGAATGCAGAGTTTGGAATGTTTGGTCAGGAGGAAGAGGGTTAAAGCAATTCCTCCCTAGCATTTACCAGAGTATATCTGTAGTTGTGCAAATAATTTATTTAATCTGGCAAAATTCTGTCTATGAAACAATAATACAAGAAAAACAATAATTAGTACTCAGAACTAATTCCACCTGTTCTTTGTTCTGGGGGCTTGAATGAAATAAGTAACCTTGACACAACTGAACTTTGCAAGAACAGAGAATTACTTGTCACGTATTCCTGGCTGTTTAAAGTATAACCGTGTCACATTCCAAAGATCATTCAATGACTTTATTTTCTACAATCTGAGAGGTACCATTACAAATTTATCCTTTGTTTCTGGTACTGTTTTTCTGTTGCACCCAAAATTCACAGCAGATCAAAAGACTTGGTACCAAGCATAGAAAAACTGAGGTTCTTAACATAAAGCATTGGAATCATGGCATCTGCAATACATATAGATAGCATCAACAGTCTCCAAAATTAAATTTGTATTTATTTTCAACAAGGCAAAGATCTGGGGTGTCAGATTTTGGATAATTTTAAAATCTGAGAGGGTGTCCAAACACTTGTGTGAAAGTGTGCAGTGAAGTTTGGTTCCTGAAAAGGTTTAAATCTCTGCTTTAGATCTACAAGAGATACTGATTTATTGCATTGCTTTGTAGTATGTGGTCACACCTGCAACTCTAATCCATAAAGCAAACGATGAATAACGTAAAACAGATGGCATGTGTTATAAATGGTTAATCTTTTTGTTTTGTATCATAAAATACTTGATTTTACAGTGCCTGGCAAGTACAATCTCCACTTTCCATAATTAATTGATAGAATTAATGGGAATAATGTATAACATCAACACTATAGTTCAGAACAATTCATTTTAGAAAGAAAATTCATTTAAATGATACTGCCTTACCAAATAGCATGTATCATGGTAGAATCAACAGTATGAACCAGCCTTCTGCAAAGCCTTCTGCAAAGTTGGGGCTTCTAAAAACTAAACTTACCTTGAAAAGAGTACGGTAAGCCAGTTTTCTCAATCCTGGCAACCTGAAGAAGTCAATTCCCAGAAATCCCTAGCCAGCATCGACACTTCTCTAAATTGCCAGGTTGAGGAATACTGCAGTAGGTTGAGGGAAGCTATTATAAATCTTGAAGTATAATAGAAGTAAAATGAAGTATATAAAGAGCGTAGTGGGTCATGTGGTTAGGACACTGGATTGGAGGTTAACAAGCCCCCATTCAAGACTCAAGTGCTGCTGCATGGTGGGGTGAGCTCCTGTCACTCGCTCCAGTTCCTTGACAGGAACCTGAAAGGAGCCCCCATGGGCATCCCACTGGTAACTGATGTTACCAACTAATCCTTTCAACCTGGAAGTTCCTTAAACAGTGCCTCCAATACGAATGGGATAGGAATGAAGTATAAGTTGGGTTGAATCCTATAACTTCCTTCCCATTGCCAAAGACTTTAGAAAGATCTGAAATGTGTTATTTTTAGCTCAGGATTGAAATGGGGGGGGGGTCCTTGCTGGTCTCTGAGCTTGGTTTCTAGCCCTGATGATGTTGCCTAGTTTGGGTAATGAAACACCTGCAAGAAAGCACTAAGCTCAGAGAGCACCAAGGACCCCCTCGTATATTTTATTTTTTTTCTTCCTGCTTCTTTTTTGTCTATTTAAGAGAGCCAGGGGAAGGTGGGGTTAGAAAGCCTGTGATTGGGGATCAAGGGCTGTTAGCTTTGATGGCAGAGCTTAGTTTGAAGGCCTTCTGCTAGGAGATTAATGGGCTTCCTCATGCAATTGGTTGGCCACTATGAGAACAGGCTGCTTGATTAGATGAGCCAGAGATCCCATTATTATTCCATACACGTATTTGTATGATGTTGGTTGTCTTCACAGATAGCTTCTTTTCCTGCAGGGTTTTTTTTTTCTTCTGGGTAGAGAAGAAGAGCAAGTTTTTGCAAAGTGAGGCCACTAACAGGGCAGTTGGGAAAATAATTTGCCTAAATGCTTGTACATCTGCCAGATCACCAAGCTTAATTTGTTTTTTCCTTTTGTAATGCTTACAATGCTGATGGCTTGGGCGCTTCAGGAATGCAGCCTGCAGCCTATAATATAGAAAGAAAGTTTTAGTGTGTAGTTATTTATACAAAAAACTCATCTGATACTTTTAACAGAGTTATATCATTTGCAGGAATATTAGAACTGAGAGAAATTATTGACTCGCTTGATGCTTGGGGGAAAGCAAAAAAAAAAGATAACCAAAGACTTGTTTCATTGCAAAGCATGACAGTAGAATAGAATAGAATAGAATAGAATAGAATAGAATAGAATAGAATAGAATAGAATAGAATAGAATAGAATAGAATAGAATAGAGCTGGAAGGGACCTTGGAGGTCTTCTACTCCAGCCCTCTGCTTAAGCAGGAGAACCTATACCATTTCAGACAAATGACTGTCTAGTCTCTCCTTAAAAATCTCCAGTGATGGAGCGCCACCAATTTCTGGGGGTAAGCTGTTCCACTGGTTAATTGTCCTCACTGTCAGGAAGTTTCTTCTTAATTCCAGGTTGCTTCTCTCTTTGGTCAGTTTCCAACCATTGTTTCTTGTCCTGCCCTCTGGTGCTTTGGAGATGTCCTCTTCCTTGTGGCATCCCCTCAAATACTGGACTACTGCTATCATGTCACCCCTGTTTCTTTTCTTTAGACTACCCAAACCCAAGTCCTGCAGCTGTTCTTCATATGTTTTAGTCTCCAGGCATTTGATCATCTTAGTTGCTCTTCTCTGAACTTTTTCCAATGTCTCAATATCTTTTTGTGGTATAGTGACCAAAATTGGTTGAAGTATTCCAAGTGTGGTCTTACTAGGGTTTTATAAAGCGGTACTAATACTTCGGGTGATCTTGATGCCTCTGTCTATACAACCCAGGATTGTATTAGTAAGATTTTTATACACTCTCTCCTCTGTTTAGGAAGAACATTATACCAAACTATGATTTATTGTTTATTGAATAAACCACAGGTGAATTTAACACAATATGCTAAATGATACCATACTTCAAAAATTTGGTTAAGGCACCAGGCTAAAAATCAGGAAGTTATGAGTTCTAGTCCCAACTTAGGAGTGAAAGCCAACTGGGTGACCTTGGGCCAGTCACCTCACAGGGTTGTTCTTGTGGAGAAAATAGAAGAAGGAAGGAGTATTCGATATATTTGAGTTATTTATAAAGTAATAAAAGTATCTAATAAATACAAAACAAATTATTCTCATTGATTTTATACAATGTGCTAAGCAAAACTCACTCACAAAATCTCTTTCTCTCTTTGAACTAAGTTTTGACATTGCTCCAAACCTCAGGTCAGCTATAATAAATAATGTGTCACCATTCTTCTATGAAATATAGCAGCGGAAAGAAGAGGCTCAAGTGTTACTTCAAAGGGGATTGTAACAGAAGGAAGCATTGGTTGGAGCAGTGCTTCTCAATCGTGTCAACTTTAAGATGCATGGATTTTATGCTGGCTGGAGAATTCTGGGAGCTGAAGTCCACACATCTTAAAGTTGACAAGGCTGAGAGTGGGGGGGGGGAGATATCTGTTCCTAAACTCAGCAAAATCTCAGGAGTGTGCTTATGTAGGGGTATGGTATATTCGGGGAGTGATTAATGAACTTCACTTTTGATGGATGAATGGTGTTGTGACAAAAACTAATCTAATTGAAATCAGATTTAAATTTAATTAATGTAGTTCCTGTGATTTCCATCTGTCACTTTAATATTTCCTGTTTGCCACAATGACATATGGTTGATTAAAAAAAAGAGGGAAGGTGGATTTTCCCATTCTGTGTTACATATGGTGGGTGAGATAAAATTGCTGCCTGAGATAAAGAACAAGATCACTCCTTCCAACATGAGTATGCTAATGTATACACAGGAGAGAGGGAGGAACAGTGAGAGGGAGGGAGGGAGGGAGGGAGGGAGTGAAGGAGAGGGAAGGGGGGTGAGAGGAAAAGAGAGAGAGATCACACAGAAAAACTCAATAGACCTGCAACTGAAACTTTTCAGTGCTGGTACTGGGAGAGCTTCCTTCCTTCTAGTTGTCTGAGGACAACTAGAAATCTAAGGAGATACAGGGCAAGACCTTTCAATTGACGTAACCTCTTTACCTGAGGCAATTGCTTTGATCTGTTTAAGACAGGGCCAACCCTCTACACTTCTTCACTCCTCTTCTTCATTGCCTAAAGGGATAATAAACCAACAAGGGGATCATGAAAACTTTCTTTGGAATTTCCTGATGGAAATAATTTCTTCATGTTGCCTCATCCTAAAGTTACCCTTGTTTGTAGTACCTTTGTTTGCATGTCAGAGGTCCCAGGTTTAGCACCTGTAGTCAAAAGGTTATCACTGTTAGAGGATGACCTTTTGTTTGAGATTGTAGATGAGCTCCATGGAAGCTAGCATAAATAGATATAGAAACATATGCCATTCATTGTGTATAACATTTACCTAAGCTTTAGATGATCCCCTTAAATATTAAAGCCAGTTTCACTTGGTTGTTTGGCAACAAGCATGTCCTTTTTATCTTGACAGGTTCCTGAGAGCATATTGTCATCATATTTTTTCCTATTAGTTATAGCTGAAACTTTATTTCTAACAGTTCACTTTCTGATAGTAGCTGGAACAGGTTTCTTTAGACTGTTATCATTTCTATAGACCAGTGATTCTCAATCTGTAGTCCCTGAGGGTCCACAATGTCATCATAGGGGGTACACAAAGGCTTGAATAAATGTTATGATTTAAATATTGAGTTAAATCTTAGTAGTCCATGGCCATGATCCATGGCCACAAAATGTATTTAAAGGAGGTCCAAGGTGAAGAAAAGGTTGAGAACCCCTGCTATAGACTGTTACCATGTTAACATTGTTCTGTCTGCAGCAGAAATAAAGTTGCAGAATTCTATACTTCTTTATTTCTCGTATATAAATTAAAGGTAAAGTCATATCCAATTCTAGGGCATGGTGCTCATCTCCATTTTTTTTGCCGAGAGAGCCAAATGTTGAACAAAGACAATTTACATATATATAAATTTAAATATAAATTTCCATATTTATATAATGGTTTTCAAATCCTTACAATAGGTTTCCTCAGCTTTCTCCATAATTCCTGGGCACACATCTTGGTTTCTGAGTAAAGGTCAGAATGAGGATACTGAATGTATTCTTAATTATTATATATATTGAAATAAGACATAGTGACTATTCAGTGATTAAGGAGTAAAATATTTTGCTTTTTGCTTTCCATGGACCCATTGCCCATTTAGGCAGGCTTTATTTACTCTCTTGTCTGTAAAGAAAGTAATATCTATATGCCATCTCTTGACAAAGTGTTTATTGAGTTTGCTCTATGCAGCTAGTTTTTAATTATCATTTAGGACTTATATCTTATTCATCTAAATATCCACTGCATAGCAGTAAAAGACTCTCAACATTGCTTCAGGTGGATTTCAGACCTTCTTATCAGATGTAGGGAAATGACTTGAAGTTGAACATTGTAATAGTAATTGTGGGGACAGGACATAAAATGAGATTATTTCTTTCATGCAGAAGATGATCACTTCTGCTATGTTCCACCTCCATTTTCTGCTCCTTCTAGACAGTCTGGTCATGGGGATTTTCTGTCCCCTCAAGTGGGCAGCTGGGATAGAAAGTCTAAAATATTTTGACCAAGACTACTCTTCTGCACAGGAGTGGTCATTTGGATTAATGTGACTGTCTAGAACAGGGGTGTCAAACTCAATTTCATTGAGGGCCGCATCAGCATTGCAGTTGCCCTTGGGGGGCCAGGTGGGTGTGGCCAGGGTAGGTGTGGCCTACTGAGTGGGCGTGGAGGGAGTGGGTGTGGCCTACTAGTGGCCATGGCCAGCTCTAAATTGTTTGCGTCAATGGTGCCTGTGGGGGCCTGAGCAGGAGTGGAACAGATCTGAGGGTCTCTGGCAGAAGTGTCTCTGGACCAAGGCATGGTCCACTGGAGGAGCCTCACTGTTCCTCTAAGGCCATGCGGGGGAGCTGGATGGTGGTACGGTCTGTCCGGAGCCTTGGGCAGCAGAGGTCAAATGCCCAGCCTGGCCCTTGAGCACCCGTGGCACCAATCCCAGCCCCACTTCCCCAAGGGGGCGCCCAGCTGCACTTACTTCCTCCTCAAAGCTGCTGCTGCTGTGCTTGCTCTCCTTAGCCAAGTTGTTCATGATGGGTACCAGGGCAAAGTCAGAGGGAGACTGAATGCATTTCAGCATAGATGGCCACCACAAAATTGTACATTGGCTCCCAGCCAGGAAGCCTGGGCCAGGGCCAAGGCAGTGGGGGCCGTTCCCTCACTGTTTCCAAGATGGTTTCGCGGGCCACATGAAACCAGGTTGCGGGCCGCATCAAACCATGTTGCGGGCCGCATCCGGCCCTCGGGCCTTGTGTTTGTCATGTCTGGTCTAGAACAAATGTTCTACCTCTGCTTTTAGAACCTTTTATGGGGAGATTGCAGGTCTGATCTTGGGAAACCATCTGTACCAAAAAAATATGGGCTCTATTTCTAACCCTCTTTTGTTTACCTAAATTACAAGGGCGATTCGGAAATAAACCTCCAGATTATTAATGACACACTCGCAGATACAGAACTTGTCATAACATCTTAAAGGTTTGAAATTCCTTAGTAGTAGTTGCTCGGCACCAAATCTGAGCTATAGAGGGGGTGATCAAAAATATCCTAATGGAATAGGCAAGCATTGTCATGAACCAGCACCACACTGGAAGTGGTGCCATAGAAAATCTCACCAAATGTGAAGGTGCCGAAGGAGTACTGCTAGTGAAGTTCATGGAGCGTGGTTCAACCAGAAGTCTGTTGTGAAATATTACGAAAACTCAGACGAGCCATCTATAACAAACGTCAGGGCATGCTGACTTCTGGTATAGTGTTGGTTCATGATAATGCTCGCCCGCACACCACTAGATGCACCCAAGAACTTTTGATGCAGTTCCGTTGGGATGTTTTTGATTCCCCCCCCCATAGCCCAGATTTGGTGCTGAGCAACTACTACTAAGTAATTTCAAACCTTGTAAGACATTACGACAAGTGCCTCAATTTGAATGGCGATTATGTCGAAATGTAATGTAATGTTGTAGTTTTCTAATGTGTATAATAAAAGTTCTGTATCTGCGAGTGTCTGTCGTTGATAACCCGGAGGTTTATTTTCAAATTGTCCTCATAAATTGTGATTACCCCAGATCTCGCTTACTTTATTTCCCTGCTGCACAATCCAAGTTGTCAGGGCTGTACATGGTAGGATGTTCCTCTCTGGACAGCAAAAATCCATAGGACCACGACAGTAGATGAAGCCAGTGAGATTCAGAAAAATCAAATGCTTTGCTTCCATCTAAGATTTTTGCAGCCCAGGTATGAAGGTCTAGATCATAACATCCCCAGACCTCAAAACACTAAAACAAATTATAGGATTAAAAAACTTTGCTACCCAGTAATAATATGATAGAAGCTCAAAATAATTAAATACATGAAAATGAAAACTAATTTAATTGCCCACTGCTTTATAATTGTAATATCTGACATACCACTTAAAAGTTAAGTGCAAGCTTTGGTCTCCAGACATGACCTTCCTTCATCACCTAATTCAGCCCATTATTCAACATACAATTTACAATTTTCTACATTATTTCAAGCAATAATAACATGAACAAGCAATCATTAGGTTGCTAGTTGTAGCATAATTAGGCTACTGAAACTGCCGAATATTAATTTTCTGCTGGTTTCACCTCTTGAGAATAATAATAAGACACAACTCCCTGAAATATTTCAGCACCAACTACTTCCTTGATGATGTATTTTTGTATGACATTTGTGTTTATTACCACCCAGTGAATAGGACCTCCTATTGTGTTGTGAACACTAAAGGCTCTGATTTTCCATATAACATGAATTAATCCATTTACGAGAGTTTCTTTTTCCTTTTGTTCTTTGTTGGCCATGGTATTCTCAACTATAGCTATCAAACAAGCAGCTTGATACAAATCCAGCTCTTTCTCTGATGTGCAGATGTTGCATCTTAGTTCTGCAGCCCAACAATTCTCTTAGTACCAGGACACATTGGAAGTCACATGCCATCTTCCAGCTGCTTAGCTGGGTCAAAATTGTAAGATTTTGCAAACATTCATCACTGATTTTTCATCTTAGAAATAAGTTAAAATAATCTTAGAAAAAAGTTAAATAATAGATATACGAGGGCAATTCGGAAATAAACCTCCATTTGGTTATCAATGACAGACACTCAAGATACAGAACTTTTATTATACACATTAGAAAACTAAAACATGATATTACTTTTTGACATAATCGCCATTCAAATTGAGGCACTTGTCATAATTTCTTAGAAGGTTTGAAATGTCCTTAGTAGTAGTCACTTGGCGCCAAATCTGGGCTATGGGGGGGGGGGGGTTGATCAAAAACATCAAAACAGAACTGCTTCAAAAGTTCTTGGGTGCATCTAGCAGTGTGCAGGCGAGCATTATTGTGAACCAACACCACACTGGAAATGGTGCCATAGAAAATCCCGCCAAATGTGAAGATGTCAAAGGAGTACTGCTAGTGAAGTTCATGGAGCGTGGTTCGACCATCAATTCAGAAGTTTACTGTGAAACGTTACGAAAACTCAGACGGGCCATCCATAACAAGCTGACTTGTTGATTCAATTAACAATTGTAGCAAGAAAAGTCGAAAAATGAGGCAAAGCTCACTTAGCAAATGTCTCACTTAGCAACAGAAATTTTGGGCTCAATTATGTTCGTAAGTCGAGGACTACCTGTATTTATAAAAATGGTGCTTTCCCATTAAAGTTGAATTGCTCAAAAAAATCTGAACTTCTACAAACCACCTTTCTTTGAATGACTAACACTGTAGAGCAATGGGTCTGTATTAGACTGAGCCATCATTTTTAGCCAGAATTTTGTATCTGTTTTCATACTGTACTTGAGTATTTCCATGTTCATAATTTGTGTCTTGTCACTGTGAGCAAAGAAAATAGAACCAAAAGTTTCTGTTCCAACAGCAACTCTGACTCGGTCAGTTTAAGCCTAGTCTGGGATTTGAAGACAACAGATAAGCGCTACTTCTGTATTTTATTCTTAGAGATAAAGGCTTACTACTACAGGTTATTGAATCATGGCAAATTGTAAGTCTGCAAAGTAAAATGATTGCACTATGTTACTTTATTTGCACAGCTATTTTTTATTCTAACTTTACATGGTAAACAAATAGCGTAATCTTTTCTACAAGTACTTTACTATTGATGTGTTTGATTATTGTTTTATTTATTTATCAAGAGACCCAGTGCTATCAGACTGTTTTTCTCTTACTTTACCAAAAGAAGGAAAAATGGGAGCAGAAGCCAGAGGCTTAGCTAAAGAAGCTTAATAAAAAGAGATTTAATCATGTACAAAGGAAGAGGAGAAAAACAGATGTCAGGGGAAAAAAAGTCATATCTGAGAACAGAACCAAAGGCCCTTTTGACAGAATTGTTGGATCTGTTCTCAACATTCAAACTATGCCTACTGGTTCAAAATAATTAAGAATTCTTGTATTTGACAAATGAAGAAAAATCAAGACAAAAAATCAAGAAAGAAAGAAGTTGTAGGAAGAATGAGATACTATTAGCATTTGGAATTAAGAAGAATAAAATTATATATCAGCCAAGAAGATTACAAATGGTGATCAAATGACTCCTGTGCAACTGTCATAAATACATGCCAGTTGCCAAGCACCCAAATTTTGATCACGTGATCATGAGGATGCTGCAATGGTCGTAAGTGTGAAAACTGGTTGTAAGTCACTTTTTTCATTGCCATTGTAACTTCGAACAATCGCTAAAAAATGGTCACAGACGATCTGTGCTAAGTATGCCATCCCAGCTTAGCTTTCAGACCCAGGCAAGATCAGCAAGGAACTTCTACTTTCTAAAACTTACTTTCTTTTCTTTTCTTTTCTTTCTTTCCTTCCTTCCTTCCCTCCCTCCTTTCTCTTTTTTTATCTTTTTCTATCTTTTCTTTCTATCTTCTTTCTTTCCTTCCCTCCTTTTTCTTTCTTTTCTTTCTTTCCTTCCCTCCTTTCTCTTTCTTTCCTTCCTTCTTTCCTTTCTTTCTTTCTTTCTTTATTTATTTATTTTTATAGCCATCCATCCATCTCAAGTCATTCTTTCAGATTAGACAATATTCAGAATTATAGTTTATTCTGTTTATAGAATTTGTCATTCAGATCTTTAAAAAAAAGCTTGCATTTAGGTGAGATTAAAAACAAAAGGTTATATGAAGAGCAGTATGCAGCCCTCGCTTCAGGCATCCATTCAAGGGATAAAGCATTTTGCAAAAAGGAGCAAACACATTTTTCAATGTCTTAAAAACTTTGAAAAATGGAATGAAAAAAGGTTTGCACCCCTTCTTGACAGACTTCCACCATGGCTGCTAAGATCACAAACAACAATCCTGTTCTATTTATCCAACATCAAATAATTTCCTTTTGCTAGGGCTGCAGCTGTGAGGTTTGTTTTGAAATGCTCTTCTTGTGCTCCAATCCAAGCAATGGATTTGAGAATTCCACCCTTATCTCTTTTGTTTTATTTAGCTCTCGCCACACAACTATTTCTATATGCACAAGAAAAGCTGTTGCAAACATGCTACCGTCAACAGTGTTTGCAAACTGACGAAAGAATGAACGTGCAGTTTCAAGTGTAGTCATAGCTTTGTAAAACAGCATAATCACTTTTTTTTCCACATTAATAATGAGCCAGGAGCTAGTTGAGCAAGAGGAAACAGCTTTGGAGCAGGCAGGAGAAACCCAAAACCAGAAGCTGTTTTTATTGAGGTTCTGGTACACATTCTCCGCTGCCTCCAATAATCCCAGCTAAAAAGCTATCCTTTGTACTGCAAAAAGTAATAGATTAAAAGGACTTCCTGGGTCTATCATGCCTGTTTTTCAATATACAGGGAAGATGGTTTTATCTGGTAGGGTTTTGAGTTTATCTTTCTTGTAAGATGTTAACTTGCTGCTGCTTGAATGCTTACTTTTGCTTGATTTGATTTGCTTCTTTTATATTTAAATTGTGAATGTGTTTTGACACAGAAAGGTGATTTTTTTTATATAATCTCTCCTCCTCTCTCCACAATTCAAGGACAAAGTCCTGCTTTTATTGTGCAACACAACTGTTGGGGGAAAATTCTTTGGAAACTTTGGGGAACTCCCACCATTTGAAGAATCAAACATCTTCAAAGGGAATTACTTCCAGCCCCCTCCCCAGAAAATACTCTAGGGGAAACTGTTCTCACCAGCGAATGAATGAGAAATGGAGGGATGGGGGGGGGATACAGGTAGACCTTAACTTATGACCATAACTGAGCCTGTTAATTTATGGCCAAAGGCATGATGGTCATAAAATTGATCATCATATGACTGGATCTGATTTTACAACCTTTTTTACGGTGGCCATAAAGCAAATATTATGGTTATTAAGCAAACACCATGGTTGTTAAGCACGACACTATGGAAAAAAAATTTTTTCCCAGGAATTGAATGTAAACAACCAGTTTCTAGACAAAATGTCATAAATCATGGTCATATGACTATGGGGCATTGGAAATGGCCGTAAATTCTTTAGCGTTCAAAATGCGGTCACATGGGGAAGGCCAACATCAGAACTTCAAAATTAGGTTGTAAGTAGCTGTTGAGGGGTCCGTCATAACTTGAAGGGTTGCAACATGAGGACTACCTGTGTGATATCGGCAAAGAGGAATGAAATACAGTAGAATGGCTGGAATCTCACAGAGCAAGCACTCCATGCAACAAACTTTTTGAAGCTTATTTCAGCTAATGCATGTCTCTTCTCATTTGCTGAGTTTATGGGAACAGTTACAAGGAAAGATTAAGTAGCAGTAAATTATGCTTAACTCCTCCTGTCCATGCACACATATTCTCCTTTGCTCTGGATAACCAGACAGACAGACCTATGGATTTTGGAGAGAGAAATGAAAAACTAATTATAGAGGGCGTTTATAAGAGAATGTAGACAGTCAGAGGAAAAGCCCCTCCCTGCTCGCAGACTCACTGTCAAATCAATTCAAAAGAGAAAAAGGATGCAGAAGGAGGAGAACATCAAAGTGATTCAATAGTAATATAATTTTATTGCAATTTTTAAAAAGAAATACAGAGAAAACTCTATACAAATACAAATTTAAAGAAAAACAGCAAAGTACACCCATTTAACAAATAGTATGATCTCCAACCTGCTCACTGTTATATAAATGGGTCAATTTCTGAAAATGCTTTTATTGATATTCAGTTATGCAGTGTACAAGCAGTTGTTCTTCTTTGAGTTGTCTAAGGCCTAACAAAAACCTGGCTCAGAAAAATCATAGTCCCTGTGCACAACACTTTCAAATGTTACTATTTATTTAACAGATGGGTTTTAAACATGTCTAAGTCAATTAACCGGGGGTACATCTAATTCTATATAGATTTGGGCTGCCTAGTAAGAGTGCGCGCATCTGTCATTTTGTAGCTGGTTTGCCGCTCTGCAAGAAAAGCATTAAATTTGCTTTCCCCTGCGACTATCGAAGTGGTTTCCTTGTTTCATAAATTGGAGCTAATGAGCAAATGTTATTTATTCTCTGCTTAAGATAATTGCCAGAATGTACAGTGAATGATTATGGGTTGAAAAACAAATGTCTGGCAGTGCGATCTTATACTTGTCTATTCAGAGGGTAAAGTCTGCCTGTTCAACAAATATAGAATTACAGTTTAATTACAAGAGATGAAAAATAAAGAAAGGGGGATTTTTTTATCAAAGAATCTGTTGTCTGTAAGTTAAGCAAAACTGTCGAGTAAAGATCTATCTACTTACCAGTTATAAATCTCCACTGAACATATTTCTGAATAAATGCACTCCACATTGTTCTTAGAGGATGAAGCTTCATGTTAACTATGAGTAAATTATTAAAGTAATAGATGTTGATCTGGAGTTTGAGAATCTGCGTCAGTTGATTGAAAATTTTAAACTAAATATATTTTAGTAGCTTGTGAGTTTTATACCAAAATCTTTCTCACCTAACAAGGCATTCAGAACAATTGAAAGAACTTCACCTCATAGAGGTTAAGGTAGTTCTTGCTTAATGACCCAGTTGGGGCCAGAATTTTCATCACAAAGCGAAGTAGCTGTTAGATGAAACAGTGTGCAACTGCATCACCTAGTTATGGTAGTCCTGGTTACAGTCATTAGATGAGGGCCTCCTGCTTCCCTACCCTGCTGTGCTCATCTCTGCTTCAGTTTTTCCACCCACCTATCTTCCCCCCATCTCTGCTCTTTTGGCCATCCTATACTTCAGCGCTGCTGCATCCCCAGCCCAAGCTGACCTACACTATCTTCTTCCTCCTGCTGACAACAAGGCACATCTGGATGAGACAGCTGCTGGTCCTCGGTGAGACCTCTATACTGCCTTCATGGAGGCTTCACCAAGAGCTAGCAGCTGCTTTGGCTGGATGTGCATTAATGGTGGTGGGAGAAAGAAGACACTCCTATGACTCACAGTGGAAGGCAGTGGCGGTAGAGCTCAGGCGAGCCAAAGAAGAGAAATGGAAGGGGGAATTGAAATGCACCCTGCAGTCCTAAATGTGGACAGGTTGCCTAGCACCCAGATTTTGATTGCTTGACCATAGGGGAGTTGCAGTAGCTTTAACGTTGAGCTGTGGTGGCAGAGTGGTTAGAATGCAGTATTGTAGGCTAACTGCCCACAGTCTGCAGTTCAATCCTGACCAGCTCAAGGTCAACTTAGTCTTCCATCCTTCCAAGGTTGGTAAAATGAGGACCCAGATTGTTGGAGGCAATATGCTGACATTGGTAAACTGCTCATAGAGTGCTGTAAAGCACAATAGAGCAATATATAAGTCCAAGTGCTATTGCTATTTGTGTTGTTGCTATTGCCTCCATAAGTAGCATTGGTTCAGCACCATCATAACTTTGAGTATTCGCTGAATACTCATTAAGCCAGGACCATCTGTCGTCTATCTTCTATAAAATAAACTGTTTCTTAAACTGACATTTTCTTAACTTATTTACAGAAACATGAGTTCTGCTGGCCCTGAAGGGAGAAAGAAAATGAGGGAATGTGATGGATTGATTGACTCTCTGGTATATTATATACAAGGAACAACTGCAGATCGTAAACCAGATGATAAGGTAACTTTTCCAAACCGTTGGAATATCTAGAATTAAGATAGAGGGCATTTATTTTTCTGGCACTGTCTCCAAAGTGTGTTAATATTCATCCTCTCTTTGGAATTTTTTTAAAACAAGTAAGAGATCAAAGGCCAACCCATATTAAGAGAGTTTATGGGGTTTTAGTGGAATTAGATTCAGAACTTGAACTAGTTAAAGATTGTATGATTAAATGGGCACAGAATATTGGTGAAACGATTTCAATGGATACTTGGGAACTTATTTGGATAAGAAATGTTAAATTCACACAAGCGCAAAATTTAAGAGAGAATTTTTATAAGATGTTTTATAGATGGCACCTTGACCCAAAGAAAATGTCCATTATGTACCCTAATCTACAGCCGAAATGCTGGAGATGTGGATATTTGGATGCTACCTATTACCATATTTGGTGGACGTGTAAGCATATAAAAGCTTTTTGGATTAAGATATGGTGGAATATTCAAAGAATTTTTAAAAGAAGGGTAAAATTTACTCCGCAATTATTTTTACTAGGTATTGTTATTGACTGTGATGCTAAGGAGGTTATATTGATGTTAAATTTGATTACAGCCGCTAGGTTGTTAATAGGACAATATTGGAAGAAGGAATCTTTGCCTACTTTACAAGAATGGTTTCATAAAGTTTCGTATTTGGCAGAAATGGCAAAGATTTCGGCTTTCTTAAAGGAGCAATCTCAAGAAAAATTTTTTGCGGTATGGGAAAAATGGATAAATTTTATACAACATAATTTGGATATGGAAAAATATTATTTAGCCTTTTTATAATTTGTAATGATTGTTTTTTCTTTCTTTCTTTCTTCTTTTTCTTTTTTATATATATACATTTTTAATGTATTATTATTCATATATTTTTTTTTTTTTATATATATATATGCTTTATTTTTCGTCTACTTTCTTCTTTCTTCTTTCTCTCTCTCTCTTCTCTTTTTATTTTTTATTTTTTTTTCTTTTTTAGTATATATTATTCATTTTAAAGTTTATGTTATGTATATTATTTCTATATATATTATTACTGTGATTTTTATTATTATTATTAATTATTTTATAAATTGCAAATGTTATTTTTAAAATATTTGTTAAATAATCCTATATTCAGTTCTGGGAAGTCGGGGGGGGAGTGGGGTGGTTGGGGAGGGGGGGGTGGATTTTTATTTGTAAAACTTTTGAAAAATTTCAATAAAAAAAAAAAAAAAAATATTCATCCTCTCTTATAAATCTTCTAATGACTTTATGATGCGAGTTTTGGGGACATTGTGATGTTCTAAAAATCCTTGAAAATCCAATTGTTTTCTCAGACTTTGAGGTAGGGTGATTGCTGAATCACTGTAGCTTATTCTCCTCTGGATATCCATTAACTCTTTCTTATTATTGTTTCTTACTTTTAAATTGTAAACTGCCCAGAGTTGTTTGAAATCAGGCAGCTGCTAAAGAATCATAAATATATTTCCAGTTATAAAATTCTTAGTCCCATGTTAATATATTCTGCTGAAAACAACCCGCTTGAGATTACCCAAAAGCACCCCAGCAAAGCACAAATACAACAGATGCTGAAATACTACCAAAGATCTACAATTTTGCATCCTCTAGGTCAGTGGTTCTCACCCTTTTTAATGCCACGACCCCCAACCGGTCGTAAGTCGAGGACTACTCAACCGGTCGTAAGTCGAGGACTACTCAACTGGTGCAGCACCGTTTGCAGAATGGGACTTTTGGCGGGCTCAGCAGGGCAGAGACAGCCTGGACAATTCCTATTGGCTTTTGAAAGCCAATAGAATTAGACTCTATTCAAGAGAGTCTATTCTATTGGCTTTCAAAAGCCAATAGAATAAAAGGGAGTAGCACAGCTAAGGAAAAGGGGGGAAAAAATGGCGGACTGCATTGTTTGGCGACCCCCGTGAAATGGTGTTCGACCCCAAATGGGGTCCCGACCCACAGGTTGAGAACCACTGCTCTAGATGCTGCTCTCGTGTTCTCAGCCATAGTGTTGGTAATAGTGGGAGTTGCTGTGCAACATGTCTGGATGGTGCCAAATTGAAGAAGTATAGACAGTCTTATCAAACCTGGACTTTTGGCTGGGCTTGTGCACTCCAATATTGTCTTCACTTTCTCTTTCTGAATTAAAAGGAAAAGTTTAGAAGAGTTCACCTCTGTTGTTGATTAAGTATAAAGTGTCCGTCCTCCAGTTCTAGAACAGTAGAAACTGTAATAGGTTAAGTTTTAGCTTAAGAGATTTAGCTTAACTGCAATAGATTTAAGATTTAAACAAGTAACATTTAATATTTGTAAGTTCAACCCTGTGTGGCAGTTTATTCAGGTATGAAATGAATTAAAATTTCTCATCTTTTACTAGTTGTTCTAAGTGGATCTAAACACACAACTCCATTCATCCATCCATCCATTCATTCATTCATTCATTCATTCATTCATTCATTCATTCCAGTGATTTGAAACTTAAAATTTGCAGAAAGATTGCTGCTATGCACAACCTACTAAGAGCTATAAATTAAGGCCAATGGTTATCTGCATGCTTGAATCTACAGTATATTCCAGATCTTTTCCATTATTTACATAGAGTAATATATTTGTTCATTTTTCCAGGCTACAGAGAATTGTGTGTGCATTCTTCATAATCTTTCTTACCAGTTAGAGACTGAGCTCCCTAATAATTACACTGAAAAACTCTATGTGCCAAAAAGAGATGATCCATCCGGGAACAACATTGGATGCTTTGGAACAAGGAGCAGGAAAGCAAAGCAGGTATCCAAGATGTAAGGAAGGAACAACAGTTTGTGATAGACTGCCCAGCGTCTCAGAGAAACTTTTATCTGCAACTCATTAACCACAATCAGATATCCCTAGAAGGATCTTACTGGGAATCATGGAAATTTTAGTCCCAATAGATATGATACTTTGACGGTTGGCTAATATAGAGTATATATGTAATATGCAAATAGGCTAGGTGAAAAAGATCACTTAAACATTAAATAGTATTCATAAAATAAAGATAAGCAGTCCTTGATAGTAAGGAAAAAAATCTGAAAAATACAGATGGAGATTATTTTGATGGACGGATAATTGTCATTTTCTCTTAGCAGCTACATAGACAGACTTTCTCCAGGATGAAATATTTTGTTAGGACTAAACCAGAATGCTATAGAAAGCTTGCTAACTTTATAGAACCATTCATCAGGCCTGATAGTATAAAATTAAGGTATGAAATTGTGACCAGGTTTATAAGATTTCAAGACAGATTTGTTAATCTAGTTTCTGGTGTCTCCCCACCCCTAATGTTCTGTGGATCTAACAATTATTTAATTGCCAGAGTAACTAACAGAGAGATATTAAATCATATAAAACTAGACACATCACTGAAGGCTAAAATAATAAGACTATTTTTGATTTATTTTGGCCATGTTATGCTTGCAAATTCATTGGAGAAGGCAATGATGCTAGGAATAGTTAGTGGACAAAGAAGAAGAGGCAAATAAAGAACATGCTGGCTTGATAACATCAAATCTAATGCAAAGCTGAACAGGGAAAGAAGCTGTGCTTGACTGGGTAGCATGGAGAGCATGTGCCTATAAAGTCACCAAGAGCTGGACACAACTAAATGGTTAAAAACAACCTAAAGATGGATCACTACCTTATAGAAAAATATAGCCATTAGATGTTAATTTCTTTCCTCTTTAAAGTATACTGTGTTTTGGATGAAAGTAAAGTTGTTCATCCCCAATAATCATGAGTAATCAGCAGATGCAGCAATAATCTATTTCCTCTGGTTGTTCTTAATGATTAGGCTTTACATGGTTGCTCAAATAGGGGTTACAGAGGGTTTATGCAATATTAAACCCACACAATGATTTGCAGGTAGGCATTAATCAAAATTTAGGACTATTGGTCTCTATATTTTACTAGTTATCATTAAGGAGCCAGACTAACTATACTCCAAGAAGACTTTGATTCTTTCTCACTTCATTTCTGAAATATTAATCTGTTTGCCTTTTTAGAAGCAACAAGATTTGCCTCTTCCGGAAGAAAAGAGTAACCCCAGAGGCATTGAAAAGCTCTGGCATTCCACACTGATCAGGATATATTTGTCTCTAATAGCAGAAAGCACTAGAAACTTCACTCAAGAAGCATCTCTGGGGGCTCTGCAGAACCTCACTGCTGGCAGTGGACCAGTAAGTATCTGAGAAGGAAATGGATGTAGCTGGTATTAATGCTGTTATTTTACTATTGTTTCTCTTGGATAAACTCAGACCAGCACATAGAGAGAGAAAAAAAACGTACAATGGAGCCATAGGAAATAGAACAGAATGATGAAACCAGTACAACATTAATCTAGTCAACAATAAAGGCCTGGATAAGATTAGTCAGTGGACATTTACAAATTGCCCTGCTGGTACCTAGTCTCATTTTATTTTAATATTTGGGAGGTGTCAAATATCTAGAGGAGACTACAAAGGAAGGGCTGGTCTCAAGTTGTTGTTTGTCTTTTAATTGTTAAGGATATCTAGGGAACATTGATGCCTACCTTTGTTTGTAACAAAGATGGCTGATATATTTCATTTTGGGTTGCTCCTAGACAAGGAGGATGGAAAAAGAAAGGATAGAAACCATTTTATCTGGAAAACATGGAATTGTAGATGGCCCAAGAGAGCTGAGAATGATTAGCATAGTGAGACAAGGAAGCAAAATGACCGGCTAGCCTTGCAAAAGGAAGATAAAGAGAATAAGCGAAGAGTTTGCAACTAAGTGAAGTTAACAGGACATCCTAGGAAGGTCCACCAGCACCAAAATCTGCTATACCAAGTTGGGTCTCACTTTTCTTCTTTCACGATATTTCTGTAATTTGAGTATGGCCTTTGGTACCTAGCTTGTGATGCTTCAGCTTCGTCTGTAGTCAGACATTTCTATCGATACCAACAACACTATTTTTGAAAAAGAATAAATTGACAAAGCATCATCCACCTGAAATGTATAATTGGGGTGTTGTATAATTGTATAATTTGTATAATTATATAATTGGGGTGTTGCTTGGTGGGCGCTTTTCTTTATTTTTGCACATCATTTCCCTTTAAAAACAAAACACTTTAAGTGAATTCCTGTGCAGTTCCAAGTCTGGGTTAAAGGCTTCAAGGACATTTCTACATCTGTTCTCCTAGCATCCTTTCCTTCCCAAGGAAACCTGGAGTTCCTGACACAGAATTCTTCTTCGGAGGTGGGGATGTTTTCTTAATACTTGAAATGCCTTTATTCAGGGACTGACAATAATAATAATCCCCTTTCTGGAAGAAAATTATGCACTGTGTGCAATGCTATGATATGGAGTGGTGAATTCCCTAAGTCTGAAAGCTGTATGTGTTTCCTGACAGATGCCATTTGGGGTGGCTCATATCATTATCAAGAAGGCCAATGGCCTCCCAAATATTCGGAGCATGCTACACGTGAGCAACTTAAGCGTTAGGAAAACAGCAGTCTCCCTACTCAGGAACTTGTCTCGTAACACCTTGCTGCAAAATGAAATAGGTAAATACACACTCTTAATGGACATTATTTGCATGGGTTTTAATTGCATGATAGGATGTTAATGAAGTTGAACTAGACTTTTAGCAGAACAGTACCACTGTTTCTTCAATAAGCTATCAAGGCTGATTGTGAATTGCATCCAATTTAATTTTTTTTTTTTTTGAGGTAATAAGTTTGATGTGTATTGGCTGCAATTGCTAGCCACAAGACACTTTTCAGTTGTTTGGGAATCAGAGTTGGAAAGGTATGGTGGTGGTAGTTTTTGGCAAATTGTGAATCTCCAAATGTGTTGAGGGCCCAAATCGCAGAAAATCTGCAGTCATTTGAATTTTAGAATTTATCAAGCTCTACAAAATTTGGAGGGCTTCAGATTGTGGAAGATTGGCCAACGCTGTTATCCAATGACATGCCTTCTCTATCACTGCTTAGTGTTCATACCAATTTAACTGTTATGACCCAGATAGTCAAGGCGAGGCAGGCCTCTAGAGCAGGGGTGTCAAACTGCTGGCCCACAGGCCGGGCGCGTCACACAGAAGTCATGCCCACCCCATTGCTGCAATGACAAAACTGTCCTGATACGTTGTGTGACATCACGTGACTTCGCGAGTTTGACATGTCTGCTCTAGAGAGTCCTTTATTGCTCTCAGTAAATGTTCCAACAAACGGCCCTCCAGCGACCAGTAAATGTTCCAACAAACGGCCCTCCAGCGACCCCACATTACCCTGCAGACAGCCACCCTCAGTCCCCCAAACAACAGCCCATATATTACAAAGAAAGTCCACAGAGTAGGAGCACCCTCAAAGGGCAAGGTCAGGGTCCCAAGTCCAGTCCAACCAGCTAAGCAAGTCCATGAGGCAAGTTGTAGTCCACAAGGCAAGGTAAAGGCACAAGTCAAATGGCAGTCCTTGGGGCTAAGAGACGGTACAAGGCTAAAGGCACTTCTCAAGGCAAAGCAAAGCAAAGGGCAAAAAGCAGTCCTCAAGGCAAGAAGGGCAAGGTACAAGACAAAAAGCAGAAGGCAGTCCTTAAGGCTAGGCAAAGCTAAAGGCGAAAACAGTCCTCAAGGCAAGAAAAGGCAAAAGGTGTGAGGCAAAGCCAGGTGAGTGTAAACCAAAACAAGCAATTATTCCTGGCAAAGACTAAAACCCCACTGTTTCTCCTTAAGTCAACCCACTCCAGGTGTTCCCTGTGAGGAGGGGTGGGGCAACCTTCTCCCAAGTAGCCTTGCAGCCCTTCTCTGAACTTGCCTACACTCCGCTCTCCATGCTCCAGAGGGGAAGGCAGCTGTTCCTCATCAGAGGGGATCTGCTGCCTATCAGCACCACTGCCTGTCAGCAGCTGATGTTCCCTGTGTCTGTGAGGGCAGGCAGCTCTCCATCCAGTTGACAACCTCCCCAATGCTTGAGGGCCTGGGACAGCATCGTCCTCAGCCCCTGGTCTCTCCAAACATTCCCAGGGAGATGTGTGGACAGTCCTGGTTTCAACTTCTCCGAACTGAGCTCCGATGGGGCCATGACATTAACCTTATTACAGATGGCAATGTGTGGCTTACCATGTACAAAATGTATCTGTATATTCTGCACAAAGTTCAGGAACATAGGTCACATTAATCAGATGGGTGCATATAGTTATTTAGAAGTATGTGCCTTGTGCAGTGGTTTATCTGTACATCATGGTTTTAAAAGGCATAAATTGCTTAGTTGCTTTGATTTCTGAGTATTAAGCTTCTCTATGTTAAGCCTGCAAACATGTTAGAACATTGTGCTGGTCTACATAATAAATGAGCATGATCTTAATCTCTCCCTTACACACAGGGTTTGAACATCAGGAGAAAGACACAAATCCAAGTAACTCTCTTTTGTAGGCACAGAATAATAAATTCTCTATATAAACTCAACATTATGCTATGAGAGGAAAACTAAACTCGAAACAGTTGCATTTTCCCTCAGTGCGGAGAAACTAGCAAGGGTGGTATGAAGTACGGGAAATGTTAAAGCAAGAAATTCTTACTTGATACTGCAGAGGTGGAGGGGGCATCCAATTGTTGAAGTAGCAACCAAAGTTCCAGTAGATTTGGTTGATATAAATGATGGGAATTTATCAGGGGGCATAGACATTTTATTTTTATTAAACCATCACCAAGAGAAGTAAATTTACAGTGAAATGTTATTGTGGAGGTATCTTAACTACATTGGGTGGACTTCAGGAGTTATGTCTTCCAATCCAAGTAATTAAGAAAGATGAGTTCTGGATCTACTGCAATGGAAATAGCAGTGGCATAAATCCCAACGTTTTCATGAAGTAAATTTGCAGGAAAAAATGGGAAATTTTCATTAGAACTAAATATTGTATCATTTAGATACAAGCATATTTCAAAGAACATGTGATAGATATGTTTAAACTTTAGAATAAGGGCACATCTTGGTTATTTTTCAGCCAGAGAACTATTGCCAGAATTGATTGCCATACTGCCAAATTATGCCCCAACATCCGATGTGGACAATGAGACCACGGCTTCTGTTTGCTATGCTTTGTACAACCTGACTCAAAACAATTCCTCAAATGCTCGACTTCTCTTGAATAATGATGGCATTTCAAAGATTATGGATATCAGCACAAGTGACAGGTAGGTATCCATTCCTAAAATGAGTATCTGTACTACTAAATTTGCAGCAAAAAGTTGCACGAAGGAGAGAATTTTTCTGTTCTTGATTTTTAAAACATGTTTAAAGGGAGTCTGAAAATACATATTTTCATGGCTTCTGATCTCTTCTGCCTATCCTTTTCCTGTGCCCTTCATTTGGACCTTTTATTATTTCCCTACTAGGTTTCTTTTAAATTGAAATTCTGTGAAACATTTTGTTCTTTTCAACTTCATGCTGGTACGATGCTGAACTGCTTTAAAAGTTGTTTTTATTACTGTTGTTCTCAGCAAAAGTGGTAGAGCTGCCTCGATTCTCTTGTATTCTTTGTGGTCTCATGCTGATCTCCATGGTGCTTACAAAAAGGTAAGCTAGCAGACAAGATGGGAATTTTTTTGAAACCTTTTGTTTTTCCACCTTGGTATCAGTTTTCTTGGTTTTTAAATGAATGTCATACTTTAATTTATTTTTGTTATTAGAAATATTTTAAGACTGAGCCCTAATTAACTCTATTAGAGATTTGGGATTGTTAATTAAGATGGAAATGGATTTCATGTACTTTTGTTAGGTTTGCCATAGTACTACACCCTATCATAGAATGTGCTTTTGTGAATAGAATATGCAAAAACATTTTTTTTGGCTAGACTAACACTTTCTGCTTCTGCATTCTTTCAAACAAGTAACACCTGTTTTCCCCCCTTAATCCTTTTTATTTTTTTCAAACAATGGGAAAGTCTCCTAGAGACAATACAACTAACACCTCCCCAAAGTCTTCCAAATTGTTGAAAGATTTCAGGCTGACCAATAAGCAAGAAAGTCCTCCTTTCCATGTTAGGCTTCTCAAATACCCCACCTTCAAATTAGAGGGTCATAAGTTGAATTCCCAGGGCTGCACTCCGATGTAAAAGTCTTGGGGTCCCAAAGAAGGAATGATCAAAGTGTCATTCGTAATGTGACCAAAAAAGAAAAACCACTAAATATATGACAGGGAAGCAACCCTATCAAATATGTTGAAATTACAAGTAAGTGTGAAACTGAAAAGGAGATTTTTTTTTTATTTGTCCTGGACAAATTTTAGAACATAGCCTCCACTATACCAATCAAAAAATAATTGTGGCATTTGGCCCAACAGAAGTTGCAGGTTCCTGCTTTAAATTGTAACATTCAGTTTGTTTCTGTAAAGGGCAACAAGCCCATTTAAATTAATGGAAGTTTTCCATATATGTAAATACAATATATACCATCAATCAGTGTCAAATTAAATAGAATTTTAATTTCATGATTAACTTCTATGTTTACTTTTTTATGTAATACTACAGAAGGTTGTTTTCATAGGGATCATAATGCATTGCTCCCTACCCCATCACAATCCTGACAAATACATATTTTTATATATTTGTTTATGATCAGGATAACAATCTAGGCTAGTTGTCTCATATCTGGTATTCCCAGAAGTGTTGCGATTGCAGGTCTCCAAATTCCTAGGCAGCATGACCAACAAATTGAGGCCAATAGATATAAATAGTTGGTCTACATCAGTGGTTCTCAACCTTTTTAATGCCGCGACCCCCAACCGGTCGTAAGTCGAGGACTACTCAACCGGTCGTAAGTCAAGGACTATTCAACTGGTGCAGCACTGTTTGCAGAATGGGACTTTTGGTGGGCTCAGCAGGGCAGAGACAGCCTGGACAATTCCTATTGGCTTTTGAAAGCCAATAGAATTAGACTCTATTCAAGAGAGTCTATTCTATTGGCTTTCAAAAGCCAATAGAATAAAAGGGAGTAGCACAGCTAAGGAAAAGGGGGAAAAAATGGTGGACTATGTTGTTTGGCGACCCCCGTGAAATGGTCGTTCAACCCCAAATGGGATCCCGACCCACAGGTTGAGAACCACTGGTCTACATCTTCCTGAGTCCCAACCTAATTTAAGTATCTTTCAGATCCACACTAATTTAAATCATTTAAACCAACCTCAAACCAATCTTAGAAAAAATGAATTGATATCCTTTCTAGACTCCCAAAGTACCTTCAGTAGGATATGCCTCTCATTCCTAATATATGTTTGATAATTTATCTTTGTGTATCCACTGAGAATTTACTTCCGTTTTTCTGGAATTGTAGTTAACTATGTTCCATTTCCTTTTTTTGTTTTTACTTTACAGGCTGGATATAAGAAAACGGATTTCATCAACAATCGAACATTAAGAGCCTATAATTCACTGAAAGACTGAAAACCTGGAAAGTTCTTAAAGATCTGTATGGAAAAACAATACAGACGTATTATCATTGTTCACTCAGTACCAAGAACTGGGAAAGAGTGAAAGAGTGTTTTATTATTTACAGCGGGTGTCTGGAATAAAGTGCTGATCCCTATATTATCTGCCATTATAGCCTTGCTTATTGTTCCTCTTAAAATCCAGACTCATCTATAAATGTAATGAAATCCAAGCTGAAGCCTAGCAAATAATTTTAATATCAAGCCTGAAACTGGCAACCACTGCACATATTATACTAGGTCAGTTTGAGGGCAATTGTCCATATCAATGTCTTCATTTTATATCATGGGAAAGTAATAACCAAAGAAGATGAGATATGGGAATTCTTGCTGAAGTTTTGTGTTAGTTTTCTTTTTGCTAAACTTATTATAGTGAGTGCTTCATGCAAAACTGCCTCTTATCTGCAGATATTTTCTGAATATACAGACTTTTGTATAAACTGCTTTTGAGTAATATTTTCCTAGGTTGTAATTTTTCAGTATAATCCTCTTCATGCATGTATGGTTACTGTTTTTTTTTAACTGAAGTATTGTTGAAGTTATTTTTAAAATTCTTTATACCCACAGCCTAAATTTACCAGTGCATGAGACTTTTCAAAATTTGTTGTGTAAAATTTGTTCAAACAATGCCAAGTTACTACTTACAGTGTGGTCTGTTTTATGATCGCTTTGACCAGAAGAATGCAATGTTTCTCATGCTTTTAACTTTAACATTCATCAGGAATGGGTATCTGCGCTCTCTCTCTCTCTCTCTCTCTCTCACACACACACACACACACACACACACACACAGAGAGAGAGAGAGAGAGAGAGAGAGAGAGAGAGAGAGAGAGAGAGAGAGAGAGAGAGAGAGAGCATTTGTGATGCTGTCATCATGGAAAAGATGCAGTTAATGCATATTGCATAATTAACATCATTTGCACAATTATGTCACTTAGGTGAGAAGGAAAATAAATAAACTACTGTCATGGCACAGGTAGCTCCTACCTGACAACTATTGACTCTGGAAATAGCATTGCACTACTCAATTTAGGACTGGTCCTCCCTTAGGTATCCTAAATAGTTGTGAGCTGGTGAGCTGGACTGTGTCGGCCAGTTCCTCTTTTGCCAAAGCAGCAGGCAAAGCTCTGCTCCATTTGCAAGTTCAGATCCACGAAGAGATAATGTGGGCATGAGAAAATCAGATAGGTCTGTGCTGCCTGTAAAAGCAAAGGTGAAAGACTCCAGCGATAATCCTGACAGAGGGCTGAATGGCAGCACTTGTTAAGAATGGCTCAGTTATTTTTATTACTCAGACATTCATAAAATGTCCTTGTTTATTGTTTAAATTGTATTTGGACCCTGTGCATGCTGCTCACTCTCTGAACAGTTTAGGGCAGTGGTTCTCAACCTTTCTAATGCCGCGACCCCATAACACAGTTCCCCATGTTGTGGTGACCCCCAACCACTTATACATCACCGGGTGCCAGGGGCGTGGCCAAAGAAAAGGGGGAAAAATGGCAGACAGCCTTGTTTGGCGACCCCTGTGAAATGGTCGTTCGACCCCAAATGGGGTCCCGACCCACAGGTTGAGAACCACTGGTTTAGGGCAACTTGTTTCATGTAGCTGGGATCCGTCCCTCTCTCCACTGAAATGACTCTACAATCGTTTTAAGGAATACGTGCAGGGGAGATATTTATTTAGCCTTCCCACACCCATCTCAACAATGCATTCTTTCTAGGAGAAGCAAAGAGACTCACTAAAGGGTGTGACCTTCTTGGTGTTACTGTGAAATTCTATTTATTGTTGCAATGCTCAACACTCTTTGCTTGTGAAAGGCAAAGAGGATGTGTCAACTCCATTCAAACTTTCCAATTGCCAATTCTTTCAGTGTTGTTGTTTTTTTTACTTTAGTGTCTGCAGAGACTTTAATATAGCATCAGATCTAGATGGACTTAGTAACTAAAAACAACATACAGATACTTGAGAGGGAAGCTTTTCTGAAAAATTAACTTGGGTTGTTTAGGTTAAGTTTCTGCCTGGTGTTCCAAAACATCCTTGTATTATTCCTACATTGTAGATTTAGGTGTGTAGTTAAAAAATATGCAATCATAAAAATAAAGTTATGTAATCTTACTCCACATACAAGAAATAATTTTTGCCCACAAAAGAGAGCTTGCTGCCAGGTTAGCCTATTCTTTGAAAAATAGTTAATTTTAATATGGATATTGTACTTTGGGAAGCTGAATTGCTCATATGGGCTCCAGATAATGCTGATGCCAGTTCCCATCATCCCTCTATTTGAGCTGATTGAGAATTATAGGATTTGTAGCCCAGCAATATTCAAGATCCCAGCTAAGTGCAGCCTGATGGTGGAATAAATTTTTGATGTCTGCCCAATTTTCTAAAGGTGACCTGGAAGAAGATGAGCAGTTTTCCTAACCATGTTCCAGAAGAGGTTTACTATTGGTTGAGATGATAGGACAGGATGCAGGGGGGAGCTATTGATTTTAGCTTTCAGCCTTTTGGTTTATTATAGTTTTCCATTCAATATGCAACCGGTTGTGTTGTTTTGTTTGTTTCTGAAATCTCTAGGTCTGTATTGTATTTAAACCCAAATTGTAGCTGTTATTGTGAAGCTTGGCTCAAACTAAAATCTTGCTTTGCCCCACAGTTTTCAGATACTACTAGAAACTCTGTTCCTCTTTAACCTTAACTGTGTTCATAATTATTCCTTTGCTGTTGGATTTATGACCCTGTAATCACTAAGTAAATAACTCTAGTTGAGAAGGGCAGGGCATACTCAGGCCTTGTTAGAAATGCAGATTAAGTTAGAAGCTAGTACTTTTCTTTGCTTCTCATTCATTCTCTACTACTGATAAAAGGATCATTTAAAGGGATTGTTTTAGAAGGCTTAATGATTCTTGGATACCCTACTGGAGACTTGGTTGCTTGGTTAACATTCTGGAGAAGAATTCCCTTGTCAGGTTCTCTAGCAAAATCTCCCAAGGGATGTGAGCATGAAGACATATGGCTTCTATCTGCACCTTTCACGTCAGAACATATTAAATGCGAATTCAGGTTACACTCAGCTGATTTGGGCAACCCTGTTATGGCTTTACAAACTGAAAGATCAACAAGTGCTTTTCCTTATTCATATAGACCCCTAATTAGAAACAGAGAGCTTTCTAATGAACTATTTAATCTGACCTAGAAATGTATAGAACAGTGGTGGCGAACCTTTTAGAGACCAAGTGCCCAAATTGCAACCCAAAACCCACTTATTTATCGCAAACTGCCAGGGCCGCATCAGCATTGTGGTGCCCTTGAGGGGGGGAGGGAGGCACCTCTGAGTGCTGCCTCTGGCACGCAAAAACTGGGGGCACAAAAATGGGCCACTGTGCTGCAAGGTGCAAAAACGACCATACCGTGGGGTGCAGATACAAGGTGCTGCACCATGCAAGAATGGGGCAGGGCTAGTATCACACAGGCACTAGCCCCACCCCATTTGCAGCACGTGCGTGCTCGCAGTCCCGTGCACGCATGCATGCATGTAAAATGCTTCCCCCTCCCTTTTCTTCCAGTCTACCAATCAACAATGGTTGGTGACTTCTGCTCTACCACCTCTACTTGAGCTTGCTAGTTGGCCACTTCGTCTCCTTTGTGCTGGGCGGGGCTCCTGCTTTGGGTGGCAGTGCTGGCCTGATGCACCTGCTGCTGGCGGTGGTGGTTCGTGTGCCAACAGAGAGGGCTCTGAGTGCCGCCTCTGGCACGCGTGCCATAGGTTCACCACCACTGGTATAGAATCTGTTTCCAAATGTGTCTTTAACCTAAAGAACAAATGATTTGATTTTTTTAAAGAAAGTCAGAGAAGTTATTACAGAGTAATTAAACAGACCATGCTATAAAACCAACTGTTCATACTTACAAGATGGAGAAATGTTTTCAATCTTGTACAGGTAGTCCTCGACTTACGACCATAATGGAGCCCAAAATTTCTATTGCTAAATGAAGCATTTGTTAAGTGAGTTTTCCCCATTTGATGACTTTTCTTGCCACTTTTATTAAGTGAATCCCTGCAGTTGTTCAATTAGTAACATGGTTGTTAAGTGAATCTGGCTTCCCCATTAACTTTGCTTGTCAGAAGGTCGCAAAAGGGAATCACATGACCCCGGGACCCAGCAACCGTCCTAAATACGAACCCGTTGTCAACCATCTGAATGTAAATCAAATGACCATGGGGATGCTGCATTGGTTGCAAGACACTTTTTTTCAGTTCCATTGTAACTTTGAACGTTCACTAAATGAACTGTTGTAATTTGAAAACTACCTGTAGAAGGGTCAGTATCCTGTGTTAAAAATAAATTGGGGCAAGGAGAAAATGAATGGGTTCATAGGAAATGGTTGTTTTCCTGAGTAAAAAGTAGGTGTGAATTACTAGTCTTTTAAGTCACGCAATCCCCAGAAACACACATTTTTCTTGAATTTCCACATGCCAGAAACTGAACGTGCCACTTTTCAACAGCAGTATCTGCAGCAGCCTCACGATAAAAGAGTCAGGAGGGATCAGAAAGTAGAAAGGCAAGAAAAGACCTAGGGGCAGCTTTTGCAAAACCAGGAAGAGGAGAGTGGTAATTGGAACAATGTACAAGTATGGGGGACAGAGGGGATCTGACAAAAATAGGACAGTCACAGTGGGTTTTGTGAAAAGGGCCAAAGGGAGAACAATCTTCAAGAGCTGTAAATAATCAGTGGCATATATTAGTTCTTTGGTGCAGCCCTCAGGCTCCAGGAGAGTCCATGGATATTATGCCTTATTAAGCCTTGCACAGAAGAGGAGATGCCAAGAATCTGGCCTTTCTTCAAAAGCTGATGAGCCTTGGACTCTCTCTGATTAGAAGATAGTCCATCCCCACTGAAGTCCTTGAGGCCATTATTAGGTCTATCACATTCTTGCTTTAAAAGTCTGGATTGTCGCTACTTGGCAGCAGAGAATATTAGAAAACTCTCTGCTGTGATGTCATCGTTTCTGGATTTTTTGCAGTCCTGACCTTATATTCCTCAGCAAGAGTACTTGCTGAGCCTGGTTTTACTCTTAGGGAAAAGTCATGCTCTCAATACCCAGAATAATATTTTATTTCTGTATACCCTACAGAAACAAACCAACTGGTTTTACCAGTCCTGGAAATGACGACAATAACTTTAATCTGCCCACGCTCGTAGATGATTTATTTTCCATGATTCTACTTTTACTTTTGAATCTAAGCCAGACAAAGCTTTAACCTGATATAATTATATTCACAGGTGCAGGGGAAGATTTTTTTAAAAAAAAGATTAATACAATTTAAATGTATTAATATGTGAGGTTTCTTTGTTCTACTGCTGCAGCTAGGAAGAATATCCCAATTGAGGCATATTCCTACAGCCAACAACTTCAGCCAAGTCCTCCCAGTCATTTGAGCTGCCAATTAATGTCTCTACCTTAAGTTTTGGCTTAGTATGTTGTATTCAACAGGGTTATACCAATTATGAGTTAACACAGAGTTGAGCCCAGGATAAGGCAGCTCCCTATGCACATAAACCATGTTCAAATTCTCGAATAGCAGCCAATTAAAACTGGGGAAGTCAAATAGCAGGTCCTAACATCACTTAACTATGTCGTTCAACTAAAGCGGAATATTCAAAGTAAACTAAAGGATTATAGCAAAAGCTATTTTATCATCTCACCTGTAATATAAATGTCATGCAACCGATACCTGTAAAGAACTACAGCTAAAGATTAAAGCTTTGTGGATGAGAAGCTAAATGTTTTCAAAGAAAAACCAAGAAAGTCCGGTTGCCTTTTTGAAAAGCACCTTTGGGACAACCATGACCTGAATGATTTGAGAATCTCCATAGACATGGCACATCATTGTCATCATTGGACCCCAAAGGATTTAAACAGATGCAAACATTCCATAAGTAACAGAGTTTTGGAAGGAAACACAATCTTTAAATCCATTGCAATGAAGGGAAAATGTTGGAGTCTAGGAAGATTTATTGGGCCACTGCAAACATTGGTTAACTATTACTTGGTCAGTATAGCTAAACTTTTACTTCAGCCTGGATACCTTTCCTCACCTTTCCATTCTCCCCAACTTTTTTATGGCTTCTTTATAGCTGATATTATCTTGGGAGAGGAGCAAAATGTATTGACTTGGGTTGCTGAAATGCCATGTATGTATCTGAACACTTCTTCATGGGAGTCCATGCATGACTTAAAATCAGTTCTTCACTGGCATGATCCTATGCCATCTGTGTTGGCCGATGGTCCAAATTCATCCTGATTCAATGGTGGTGTATTTGCTATAGCAGAAACAGTAGCCTTTAAAAATAATACTGAACGTCTGTAGCATTAATAAGCAGTTTAGTTCCACCTTTCCAGAAACTGGAAATTTCACACACCATCAGGACTCCTGATGTGCAAGCAGTTCTTTCAAGAGAAAAGGAAGGCTTAATGACTCAGCTTCTGAAGACCTGGGGAATAGAAATTGGGATAGTATGAAAATGCCAATTGGGCTTGCATTCTTCAGCAGTCACAAGTTTCAACACTGTGATCACCATAATTCATGTAAATGAGATCAGTCCTCAAGGTTTTCCAACCTGAATATCTACAGAAGTCAGACATATAAAATAGCAGACAGCTTATTGGCAAATATTGCTCCCTGTTCATGCAACAGCCAGTTTTCATAACTGCATTTAATGCTAGAAGTTATGTAGGGGAAAAACTGGGTTGCAGATATAATTTTGACATTTCCACACATAATAAGCTTATATTAGAGAATATCTAGTAAGTAAATTTGTTTCTGGAAGGAGTGAGATGTGATTAATGGTTAATTTGGATCACCTCATAGAGCCCATTGTCCACACAGTTTACAACTGCTCAGTTACTTCTGTTCACCAATGTAAAGAGGGTGTAAGACCGAATGTAGCAATCGCCACTTCAGGTTTGGAAGAGAACAAATTTCAGGTAGTATCTATATCACACTTGCTTAAATCATCAGCCAAGGTGCTTATCTAGCTGCTCAGAATTCAGCCCAGCACCTGTTCATGCACCACAGTTCTATTAAGAATTGTTAATAGAAAGGCTTTGCTACAGGGTGTGTCTCAAAACTGGACTTTTGAACAGCCTAAGGGAACAAGCTTTGTTTTGATTCTACTGTTGGCACATCCACTCTGTACAGCATAACAGGAGCCAGCAACCTGTGCAATGAACCAAGATTTGCAACATGTTTATCCACTTATTTCCTCTTTTTGAATATTGGACCACTTCCAAGTCTTGCTATATTCTTCATTTTTTAGGCAAACTGTCTGCCCAGACAGACCTATATATCAATGCCAAATTTCCCCAAATATATTAGACCGGATGCTTGTAAAACCATGTTTTATAGGTATACTTCAGTGCAAAAATATGAGCTTTTTTTTTCCGAAGAGGTATGACAAATCAAACTGTCTCCTTCAGCAATAAGGAAAAGATAAATCTCGTATGAATTCAGTTGAATTCAGGTTTAGAGTAATAAAAACCTCCCCAAGGGCCTGGGAATATAGCAACATCTGTGCTCATCCTAGCTGGGAATTTATTAGAAAAACACTTGAGTGTCTGTTTATTGGAGTGAACTATCATATTTTGTGTTATGAGCTCACTATTCTGCATTGTGTATTCATGGGCTTTGTGCTCAAAAGTATAACTGCAATGACCAATTCATCCAGATTTTATGATCAAAAAAAGATTCTTCCTGTGCAAACCTATATATAAGAGATTTCAGTGACATGGCTGGCTAAAATTCATACAATAAGAAATGGAGCTGGGTTTTAAACTAAACCCAGCTGTTTTGCATTATGTTTCAACAAACTACTTGCACAGAATTCAGTTTACTTTTTTGGAAAAAATAAAATATAAAAGACTTAAGACTTAATTGTTCTTGGAGGAAAGAAAAGATAAGGAAAAAAGAAAGGAAAGGAAATAAAAACTAAATACAAAAGTATGCTAGGTTTACACCTTCTGCTAATTTATTATTTATTTTAACTTTAATTTCACAGGCCATAATGTGGGTGGTTGTGATTCACCATAATGTTAAGTATCTAGTCTCCAGACAAGTTTCTCCTGGCCAGACCACATGATACGATGGAGGATAATATATAACACAGATTCCTATTTTTGGGAATACTTAAGCCTAAAAGATTGAATAGCTTAACAACAACCTATGCAACCTGAAATCAGCTGAAAAAGCTGAATTGTTCTGCTTTCAGAGTTTTATATTCCTGTTTCATTAGTTATTGAATCATTATTTCAGTGATTATCCATTTCCTTCCTTTTTGAATCACAAACTAAATATGTTGAAGTTTGTCCTTAAAGTGGAGTACCAATCTGTTAGAGTTATGTTATTAGACTTTAAAAAATAATAATAATATTCAATTATTAAATTAGGGTCTTAAATAGTCTTGATCTTGATCTGTATTCTGTAGAGACTGTCAATCTTACATGGGCCATCAAGTTTGCCATGACATCTGTTGAGTCCGTGGCGGGAAAATAGACACGAGAAGCAGCTGGAGTTCTCAGTTTCTTTTATTCAGCGTTCAGCTTACAGGAAGATGGCTTCAGCCTCGCCCAAACGCCTCGCAGCCTCTTATATAGGCAACTCCCGGGTAAATGGGTTACTTTTCCCGCGCCAGCACCCGCGCATGCGCACGGCGCTGGCGACAGCCTGTCTGGTCCCGGGCAGCTTTGCACCTGCCCGGGACTGCCTGCAAACGCCCGAGCCGTTTGCAAAGGCTCGGGACATAACACCCCTTTCCCCCGGGCTAAAACTACTACCAACATACAACATTTATTTTATACGACAATTTGCTCCCCAGTGTTCCCACTGTTTACTGGCTTTTGCCTTGCCAGCAATGTTATGTAATCTTCTAGGTACTTAGGAGATTTCTTTGCTCTCTGTGACCTTCTTAGCTCTGGGTTACTGGCATAAGTTCCCTGACTGGAGGGAGGCGTGAGCCTGTTCTCTCTATTGTGCCCTGGTGTCTCCCAAGGACTGTGCCCCGATGCCTGGCCTGCTTGCTTGCCCACCGGGCTCGTCAGGCCAGGGCTTCTGTTGCTTTGTGACCTGGTTGTCCTACCTAGCTGTAGACCCTCAGGCCCCTTGAAGTGATAGCTACTGCTGGGCGTCTCTGTAGAACCTCCTAGGTCAGTCCAAGACCTGTCAGGAGGCTGTCCATTCCCTGAACCCCATTCTGTGCTCGGGCTCGTGTGGGTTTCTGTACTTTCCCAAAACTCAGGTGTTCCCTGATTTGTGCTAGGGGTGTTGTAGTCGGGACTTGGCTCCTCGACTAGCTCTGTGTATGTTTGACCCCCTGTAGGATTTGGGGTAAGGTCAGGCCAACCTTGGGAATTGTGTGCCAGCTCTCTTGCAGGGAATGATTTGTTGGGATGCCCCCGGGTATCCTCCGTTGCTGGAGTGCTGTGTGATGTGTGTGGAAAGTGAGTATGCCCCCGGGGTGACTCCCTGGCTGGAGTAGGCGTGAGTGCCTGTTGTGTGGGTAAGCTCCATGACTTTCTTTTCGGAGCAATTGCGGAACCCTGGGATGGGCCGTTTGTGGCTCCCTCAGTGGAGATGGGCAGTAGCTCTTGCCCTTCCCTTTGCTCCAAAGGGTCCCCCTCCCCCCCTGGAAAAGACCCAGGAGTCTCAGCAGAAAAGTCTCGCCTAGAGCGAAGTTGGTCGATGTGCCGACGCAGGACACGACCGTTGTCCAGGGCAACCTCGTAGGAGAGAGGACCTGTGATCCTGGACACAGAAGCGGGGACCCATGTATGACCAGGCCCGTAATTGCGAGCCCAAACCGGGGCACCCACAAGTAGTTGTCTAGGTGCCCTAGGATGTGAGGTAGATGAAGGCAGTCTGTCCGGATGCAACCGGTCAAGTCTAGTAGTAAGTTGGCGCCCCCAACGAAGTTCAGCTGGACTTCTCCCTGTAGAAGTGGACGGTGTGGTGCGATAAGAAAGGAGAAAGTCAGCCAACCTGTGATGCCAGTCCCCGTAGGTGAGTCTCTTCAAGGCGTCCTTTGCGATGCGCACCATGCGTTCAGCCATACCGTTGGTGGACGGGTGAAAAGGCGCAGACGTGGCATGACGAATCAGGTTTGCCTGTAAGAAAGCTTGGAATTCGGAGGAGGTGAATTGAGGGCCGTTGTCGGACACAATGACATCTGGCAGCCCGTGTGCAGCAAAAATCCCCCTCAGTACCTGAATAGTCTTTGCAGTGGTGGTGGATGAGACAGGCACAACCTCAAGCCATTTTGAATGGCTGTCAACAAGGACCAAGAAGAACTGGCCCTGAAAGGGCCCAGCGTAGTCAATGTGCACCCTAGACCATGGGGACTGTGTTTCCTCCCATCTATGCACAGGAGCTTGGGGCATCTCTGGGCGAGATCGTTGGCACAGGTGGCATGCGTGTACCGTAGCCTCAATACCTTTATCTAAACCAGGCCACCACAAGTGGCTTCGTGCAAGAGCCTTCATACGAACAATGCCAGGATGACCCTCGTGGAGGGATTCTAAGACCCTAGTCCTCATTGAGGTGGGAATGACAACTCTGTTTCCCCAAAGCAGACAACCCTGAGAAAGGGACAGCTCATTCCTTTTGGACCAGAAACTCTGAAACTCAGGACTAGGGCAGTGCTCAGGCCACCCGGACAGGACCCAGGAGCGGACACGTGAAAGTGTGTGATCTGTACCTGTTTCAGCGGTAACATCCCTGGCACTAAGAGGGAGCTCGGGCAAGGCTTGGATTGATAGAATGTTGACAGCTGGCGCGGGGTCAGCTTCTACTACTGGCAGAGGCAACCTACTGAGGCCATCAGCATGGCCCATTTCTTTCCCAGGCTTGTGGAGTAATGAAAAATCATATGCAGACAAAAAAATAGACCACCTAAGCATTCTAGGGGAAATGATGTGGGGAGTCTGCTTACGTGTGGTAAACAGTCCCAGCAGAGGCTTATGGTCAGTGAAGACCGTGAAATGCCTGCCATATAGAAAATCGTGGAATTTTTTAATTCCAGCAACAACAGCCAGAGCCTCCCTGTCTATCTGAGCGTAGTTGCGCTCGGCAGAAGACAGTGTTCTGGAGTAGTATGCAATAGGAACCTGAGTTCCATCAGACCTGAGGTGACTCAGGACAGCTCCAACCCCGTAGGGGGACGCATCACAAGCGA
Source organism: Crotalus tigris (assembly GCF_016545835.1). Taxonomy (NCBI): domain Eukaryota; kingdom Metazoa; phylum Chordata; class Lepidosauria; order Squamata; family Viperidae; genus Crotalus; species Crotalus tigris. Next base: position 332,763 of record NW_024096636.1, on the reverse strand, counting down.
TGCACACAGGAAGAGACTCGTTGAAATGTGCAAGAACACTGTTAGAAGTGAGCAAGGCCTTGACTTCTTTAAAGCAAGCCTCATGTGCTTGTGACCACAGCCACACAGCTTGTTTGTCTAGTAGCCTGTGAAGAGGCTCAGCTACACTAGCTTTATGTGGAAGAAAAGAATTGTAGAAATTCAGGAGGCCTAAGAAGGCCTGAAGTTCGGCCTTAGACTTTGGCCTGGGTGCTTCTAAAATAGCAGTTAGTTTGGATTCAGCAGGATGAATCCCAGCAGCATCGATTTTGAATCCCAGAAATTCAGTAGAAGGCACCCCAATCTTGCATTTGTCTTTTCTGAGCTTGAGGCCTGATTTCCTGAATCTTAACAGGACAGCCCTAAGCCTTTCAGCTAGAATGTGTGTGGAGTCTCCTGCAATCAAGACATCGTCAAAGTAGGGGCAGACCCCTGGTATACCTCGTAGTGTGTTTTCCATTACGCTTTGGAAAATCCCAGGAGCGACATTCACTCCAAACTGTAGCCTTTTTACCTTAAAGGCTCCCCTGTGGGTCACAATGGTCTGAGCTATAGCAGCATCATCATCAACAGGCAGCTGTTGATATGCTTGAGCTAGGTCAAGCTTTGCAAAAACACGCCCCCCCTTGAGAGAGGCCAGGATGTGACTGACCACAGGAACTGGATAGGCATGTTGCTGCAATGCCTTATTGAGTGTGCATTTGTAATCAGCACAAATACGAATGTCCCCATTTGCCTTTAGAGGCGTGACAATGGGGGTCTCCCACGGGCTGGAATCAACAGGTTCTAGGATTCCCTGTTGGATTAGTTTGTCTAATTCAGTGTCAATCTTACTTTTTAAAGCAAAAGGGACCCTTCTTGCTTTAATCCTAATGGGAGTGACAGTGGGGTCTAGCTTTAAGGACACAGGTGGTCCTTTGAATGTGCCCAGCTGGGGGCTGAAAACATCTGCAAATTCTTTGCAGACTTCCTGTAGGTCGAGTGTTTGTAAGCTGTTGAGTCCTGTGACGTGTATCCCCAGGGCCTCAAACCAATCGAGTCCTATGAGACTCGTTTGTTCACCCCCTACTACTAATAAGTCTAGTGGACCTTCAAAACTCTTGTATTGCACGTTAAGGGTGGCCTCCCCCTTAACACACACTCTTGAGTTCTGAAAATCTGTTAATACAATATCAGAAGGCCTTAACTTGGCCTTAGTCCCACTACTGGAACAAATCTTCCTAAATGTATGCAATGAAATGATGGAAAGGGCAGACCCTGTGTCTAGTTCCATAGATAATGGAACCCCTTGTAGCTTCACGTTGAGTGACAGCTTTTTCTTCATGGGCTTGTGTGTGCCTGTCCTACAGATGCTTCTTCGCGAAGCGCAAAAACCTACCCTATTCTGGCTGGGGAGTCTGGTACCCTTCAGGCGTTCTTCTTGGGGTTGTGCCTTTCGTCGGCCCAGACACACAGCTGCAATGTGCCCTAGTTTGCCGCATGCCCGGCAGGTAGCGGAGCGGAACTTGCAGTCGGGTCTCCTGTGGCGACCTCCACAGCCGATGCACTTGAGCGGAGCCGAAGAGCTTCCCTTCTGGTTTCCTTCCTTCGCGGGGTGTAGACGGTCGACTTCCTCGTCCGGATCCTCCTCGGAGTTTCGTTGGACGTCTTCCTGGTGCACGGACGCACCCTCTGCACTGCTTCTGATCGGCCGCATGTTCTTGACGGCGCCGCCTGCTGCTTCTTCTGCGGTGACTTCCCTTAAGGCGTCTTGGAAGGATAATTCTTCCTTAGCGAAAAGTCTCTGTTGTAGCTCGCGATGCCTTAACCCGCACACGAATCGGTCCCTCAGTCGTTCCTCGAGGTCCTTGAACTCGCAGGGCTTGGCGGCCTTCCGTAACGCGGCGATGTATTCCTTGGCTGACTCACCGGACCGTTGATCCCTTTGTTCGAAGGTGTGGCGCCATGAGATAACGGACACCTTGGGATGGAAATGCTCCTTCAGCAGCTTCTTCAGGTCTGCGTAGCTTACAGACTCTACTGGGACAGGTGCTGCAAGGTTTTCTGCGATTTCGAAGGCGTCTTGGCCGCAAACGCAAAGCAGGGTGGCAGCCTTCAAGCTATCTTCCGTCACTTGGTTTGCCTTGAAGTAGTTCTCCATTCTGGATATGTAGGACTCCCACCGCTCTGGATGTGAGACGTCGAATTCTGAAAGCCTTCCGATTTTCGCCATCTTCGGATCTTCAGGAGACGGGTCTATCAGCCAGCCTACCCCCGAATGCGCACCGGATTGGCGGGCAGCTGCCGAGTCGACGCCGTTCCTCTTCCGCCGCTCAGGACTCCTTGGGTAAGCTTACACTTTTTCCTTTCCAGGTAGTGCAAGGCATCCCACCTTCGTCGCCAGTGTTGAGTCCGTGGCGGGAAAATAGACACGAGAAGCAGCTGGAGTTCTCAGTTTCTTTTATTCAGCGTTCAGCTTACAGGAAGATGGCTTCAGCCTCGCCCAAACGCCTCGCAGCCTCTTATATAGGCAACTCCCGGGTAAATGGGTTACTTTTCCCGCGCCAGCACCCGCGCATGCGCACGGCGCTGGCGACAGCCTGTCTGGTCCCGGGCAGCTTTGCACCTGCCCGGGACTGCCTGCAAACGCCCGAGCCGTTTGCAAGGCTCGGGACATAACAACATCATTACCAAAAAGTGATAAATTGCATCATTTGTACAATGATGCCATGTTAGACATGTTGTTATAATGGCTACTACTGGAGGCCTGCAGTCAGCATTTAGGTTTAAACTGGAGTTTGGTGTGTTGGTTAAGGTTCTGGCTTAGAAATCAGGAAACTATGAGTTCTAGCCCTGCCTTTGGCATGAAAACCAGCGGGGTGACTTTGGGCCAATAATTCTCTCAGCCCGACTCACCTTACAGGTTTGTTATTATGGGGAGGAGGAAGGAGAATTAGCAATAACAATAGCAATAGCACTTAGACTTATATACCACTTCATAGTTCTTCAGTGGTTTACAAAGTCAGCATATTGCCCCCAACAATCTAAGTCCACATTTTCCATCCTAGGAAAGATGGAAGGCTGAGTCAACCTTGGGCTGGTCAGGATCAAACTGCTGGCAGTGAGCAGAGTTAGTCACCATGGCTCATAAGGCATTAGGTATCTTCGCTACCTTAAGTTACTTTTAAAGTAATAATGGTGGGATAAAAATCAAATAAATAAATAAAAACAGCTATATGTAAGATGACCAGAAATCAAAGAAAACACCATCATATCTCCATGTGATCTCTCTCACACAGAACATTTTTAGAAAATTTCCATAGAATTTTATACTGTGTGAAATTCAGCAATATGCACTCTCCTGATTTTTTTTTAAACTTGAACGGACAAATTACTTCCTTAGAAGAGCATATAAAACTTGTGACAGACTGTAAACGGCAACCTTCATAAAGGTACATTATATTATTCAAAGTCTTCTAGGCTTCCAGTATAAGATTCTTTTTCTTCTGAACCCAGTTTATTGAATTTATTGCAATGGTTATAGCCCTAATTAGCCCATAATCAGGCCTAAGTACATTTTGTAAGAATTGCATACATGCAAGATGTGGTGGCTTCAGTACAAAGAAAACTATATTAGTGTTTTTAACACATTAAAAAGATCTTTATATATTCCAAGGAACATGCAGATAGGAGGGCTTAGGCACACAAGCCTAGATATCAAATAGTTAATTAGTCTTGCCTAGTAATGTCCACTGTAGACTTCTCCAAATTATGCTTCCAAATGTACTGGGAATATAACTCAGAACCTCCTGACCCATTATAGCTCATTTATCAGAGAAAAAACTCTAATCTGGTCTCCCTAATCTGATTCTCTCCATGGTATTATTTGTTGGCTGTAGATCTAAGAGATATTTCACCTGTTATGTCCCGAGCCTTGCAAACGGGCTCGGGGCGTTTGCAGGCAGTCCCGGGCAGGTGCAAGCTGCCCGGGACCAGACAGGCTGTCACCAGCGCCTGTGCGCATGCGCGGGTGCTGGCGCGGGAAAAGTAACACATTGACCCGGGAATTGCCTATATAAGAGGCTGGGAGCTTTTGGGCATTGCTGAAGCCTTCACCTGTAAGCTGAACACAGAATAAAAGAAAACCTGAGAACTACAACTGCTTCTCATGTCTGCTTTCGCCACGGACTCAACACTGGCGACGAAGGTGGGATGCCTTACATCGTCTGGAAAGGAAGAGGTGTAAGCTTACCCAAGTGAGTCCTGAGCGGCGGAACGGAGTTGACTCGGCAGCTACCCGCCAATCCGGTGCGCATTCGGGGGTAGGGTGGCTGATAGACCTGTCTCCTGAAGATGGCAAAAATTGGAAGGCTTTCGGAGTTCGACGTCTCGCATCCAGAGAGGTGGGAGTCCTACGTAGCCAGGTTGGAAAACTACCTCAAGGTGAACCAAGTGAGGGAAGATAGCTTGAAGGCTGCCACCCTGCTGTGTGTCTGCGGTCAAGACGCCTTCTAAATCACGGAGAACCTCACAGCACCTGTCCCATTAGAGTCTGTCAACTACGCAGATCTAAAGAAGCTACTGAAGGAGCACTTCCAGCCTAAGATGTCCGTCATTGCATGACGACACACCTTCGAGCAGAGGGATCAACGATCCGGAGAATCGGCCAAAGAATACATCGCCGCATTAAGAAAGGCCGCCAAGCACTGCGAGTTCAAGGACCTCGAAGAACGACTGAGGGATCGATTCGTGTGCGGGCTAAGACATCGAGAGCTACAACAGAGGCTTTTCGCCAAAGAGGACTTGTCTTTCCAAGATGCCTTGAGAGAGGTCACCGCAGAAGAAGCAGCAGGCGGCGCCATCAAGAACATGCGGCCGATCAGGAACAGTCCAGATGTTGCATCCGTGCACCAAGAAGAAGTCCAAGGGAACTCCGAGGAGGATCTGGACGAGGAAGTCGACCGTCTCCACCCCACGAAGGAAGAGAACCGGAAAGGAAGCTCTTCAGCTCCCCTCAAGTGCATCGGCTGTGGAGGTCGCCACAGGAGAGCCGACTGCAAGTTCCGCGCCGCTATCTGCTGGGCGTGCGGGAAACAAGGACATATTGCAGCTGTGTGTCTGGGCCGACGAAAGGTACAACCTCAGGAAGAACTGCGCCTGAAAGGTATCAGGGTCCCCAGTCAGAATAGGGTAGGTTTTTGCGCTTCGCGAAGGAGCATCTTTAGGACAGGCACACAGAAGCCCATTAAGAAAAAGCTGTCACTCAAGGTGAAGCTACAAGGGGTTCCATTAACCATGGAACTAGACACGGGGTCTGCACTTTCAATCATCTCCTTGCCTACTTTTAGGAAGATTTGTTCCGGCAGTGGAACTCAGGTCAAGTTAAGGCCTTCTGACATTGTGCTAACAGATTTTCAGAATTCGAGAGTGTGTGTTAAGGGGGAGGCCACCCTTAACGTACAGTATAAGAATTTTGAAGGTCCACTAGACCTATTAGTAGTAGGGGGTGAACGAACGAGTCTCATAGGACTCGATTGGTTTGAAGCCTTGGGGATACACGTCACGGGGCTCAACAGCTTACAAACACTCGACCTACAGGAAGTCTGCAAAGAATTTGCAGATGTCTTCAGCCCCCAGCTGGGCACATTCAAGGGACCTCCTGTGTCCTTAAAACTAGACCCCACTGTCACTCCCATTAGAATTAAAGCAAGAAGGGTCCCTTTTGCTTTAAAGAGTAAAATTGACACTGAGTTAGACAAACTGATCCAACAGGGAATTCTAGAACCTGTTGATTCCAGCCCTTAGGAGACCCCCATTGTCACGCCTCTAAAGGCAAATGGGGACATTCGCATTTGTGCTGACTACAAATGCATTCTTAATAAGGCATTGCAGCAACATGCCTATCCTGTTCCTGTGGTCAGTCATATTCTGGCCTCCCTCAAGGGGGGGCGCGTTTTTGCAAAGCTTGACCTAGCTCAAGCGTATCAACAGCTGCCTGTTGATGATGATGCTGCTATAGCTCAGACTATTGTGACCCACAGGGGAGCCTTTAAGGTAAAAAGGCTACAGTTTGGAGTGAATGTCGCTCCTGGGATTTTCCAAAGCGTAATGGAAAACACACTACGGGGCATACCGGGGGTTTGCCCCTACTTTGATGATATCTTAATTGCAGGAGACTCCACACACATTCTAGCTGAAAGGCTAAGGGCTGTTCTGTTAAGGTTCAGGAAAACAGGCCTCAAGCTCAAAAAAGACAAATGCAAAATTGGGGTGCCTTCTACTGAATTTCTGGGGTTCAAAATTGATGCTGCTGGGATTCATCCTGCTGAATCCAAACTAACTGCCATTTTAGAAGCACCTAGGCCAAAGTCTACTTCAGGCCTTTCTGGGCCTCCTGAATTTCTACAATTCCTTTCTTCCACATAAAGCTAATGCAGCTGAGCCTCTTCACAGGCTGTTAGACAAACAAGCAGTGTGGCAGTGGTCACCAACACATGAGGCTAGTTTCAATGAGGTCAAGGCCTTATTCACTTCTAACAGTGTACTTGCACACTTCAATGAGTCCCTTCCTGTGTGCATCACTTGTGATGCTTCCCCTTACGGGGTAGGAGCCGTCCTGAGCCACCTCAGGTCTGATGGAACTCAGGTTCCTGTTGCATATTACTCCAGAACACTGTCTTCTGCTGAGCGCAACTACGCTCAGATAGACAGGGAGGCTCTGGCTGTTGTTGCTGGAATTAAAAAATTCCATGATTTCTTGTATGGCAGGCATTTCACGGTCTTCACTGACCATAAGCCTCTGCTGGGACTGTTTACCACATGTAAACAAACTCCCCAAATCATTTCCCCTAGAATGCTTAGGTGGTCTATTTTTCTGTCTGCATATGATTTTTCCTTACTCCACAAGCCTGGGAAAGAAATGGGCCATGCTGATGGCCTCAGTAGATTGCCCCTGCCAGTAGTAGAAGCTGACCCTGCGCCAGCTGTCAACATTCTTTCCATCCAAGCCTTGCCCGAGTCCCCTCTGAATGCCAGGGATGTTGCCGCTGAAACAGGCACAGATCACACACTTTCACGTGTCCTTTCTTGGGTTTTGTCTGGATGGCCTGAGCACTGCCCTAGTCCTGAGTTTCAGAGTTTCTGGTCCAAAAGGAACGAGTTGTCCACTTCTCAGGGTTGTCTGCTTTGGGGAAACAGAGTTGTCATTCCCACCTCAATGAGGACTAGGATCTTAGAGTCCCTCCACGAGGGTCATCCTGGCATTGTTCGCATGAAGGCCCTTGCACGCAGCCACTTGTGGTGGCCTGGTTTAGATAAGGACATTGAGGCTAAGGTGCATGCATGCCACCTGTGCCAGCGCTCTCGCCCAGAGATGCCCCAAGCTCCTGTGCATAGATGGGAGGATACACAGTCCCCATGGTCTAGGGTGCACATTGACTACGCTGGGCCCTTTCAGGGCCAGTTCTTCTTGGTCCTCGTTGACAGTCATTCAAAATGGCTTGAGGTTGTACCTGTCTCATCCACCACCACTGCAAAGACTATTCAGGTACTGAGGGGGATTTTTGCTGCACACGGGCTCCCAGATGTCATCGTGTCTGACAACGGCCCTCAATTTACTTCCTCCGAATTCCAAGCTTTCTTACAGGCTAACATGATTCGTCATGCCACGTCTGCACCCTTCCACCCGTCCACCAACGGTATGGCTGAACGCATGGTCCGCATAACAAAGGACGCCTTGAAAAGACTCACCTATGGGGACTGGCATCACAGGTTGGCTGACTTTCTCCTTTCTTACCGCACCACACCGTCCACTTCTACAGGGAGAAGTCCAGCTGAACTTCGTTGGGGGCGCCAACTTACTACTAGACTTGACCGGTTGCATCCGGACAGACTGCCTTCATCTACCTCACATCCTAGGGCACCTAGACAACTACTTGTGGGTGCCCTGGTTTGGACTCGCAATTACGGGCCTGGTCATAGATGGGTCCCCGCTTCTATTTCCAGGGTCACAGGTCCTCTATCCTACGAGGTAGCCCTGGACAACGGTCGTGTCCTGCATCGGCACATCGACCAACTCTGCCCTAGGCGGGATCTTCCAGATGAGACTCCTGGGCCTTTTCCAGGGGGGAGGGGGACCCTTTAGAGCAAAGGGAGTGGCACGAGCTGCTGCCCACCTCCAATGATGGAGCCACAAACGGCCCATTCCAAGATTCCGTGAGTGCCCCAAACAGGAATTCTAAGAGCCTATCCAGCTACCAGGAATTCACGCCTACTCCAGCCAGGGAGTCACCCCGGGGGTACAATCACTATTCACCTGCACAGCACAGTACTCCAGTCAGGGAGGATCCCCGGGAGCATCCCAATAAATCATACCCCGCAAGAGAGCTGGCACATAATCCCCAGAGTTGGCCTGACCTTACCCCAAGTCCTACAGGGGGTCAAACATACAGGGAGGTGGTCGAGGAACCAAGTCCGACCGCAACACCTCTAGCCCAAATCAGGGAGTAACTGAGTTTTGGGAAGTTACAGAAACCCACACGAGCCCGGACACAGAACGGGGTTTAGGGATTGGACAGCCTCCTGACAGGTCTTGGACGGACCTAGGAGGTTCTACAGAGACGCCCAGCAGTGGCTATCACTTCAAGGGGCCCAAGGGCCTACAGCTAGGCGGGTCAACCAGGTCACAAAGTGACAGAAGCCCTGGCCTGATGAGCCCGGTGGGCAAGCAAACAGGCCAGGCATTGGGGCACAGTCCTTGGAAGGCACCAAGGCAAGATAAGGAGAACAGGCTCATGTCTCCCCTCAGTCAGGGAACACCTGTCAGAAACCCAGAGCTGAGAAGGTCACAGAGAGCAAGGAAATCTCCTAAGTACTTAGAGGATTACATAACATTGCTGGCTAAACAAAAGCCAGTAAACAGTAGGAGCACTGGGGAGTAGAACACTGCATCAAGAAATAATTGGATGTTGGTAGTAGTCTTAGCCCGGGGGAAAGGGGTGTTATGTCCCGAGCCTTGCAAACGGGCTCGGGGCGTTTGCAGGCAGTCCCGGGCAGGTGCAAGCTGCCTGGGACCAGACAGGCTGTCGCCAGCGCCTTTGCGCATGTGCGGGTGCTGGCGCGGGAAAAGTAACACATTGACCCGGGAATTGCCTATATAAGAGGCTGGGAGCTTTTGGGCATTGCTGAAGCCTTAACCTGTAAACTGAACACAGAATAAAAGAAAACCTGAGAACTACAACTGCTTCTCGTGTCTGCTTTCGCCAAGGATTCAACATCACCCATCATTGCTTTGGTAACAGAACTTTAATATCTCCATCAAGGTCATCTTTTTTACTCTCTAGAATTTCCCACATAGTCATATAAATACATTTTTGCCATATTTATTTCCACTAGCATAATTCTACTAACTTATATACATTTAACATAAAGATGGTTCTCAGCTTATGACCTATACATGTAATGACCATTGCAAGAATGCTGAAAAAGTGACTTATTATCAGTCTTTATACTTACAACTTTTGTAGCATACCTGCAGTCATGAGATTGAGATTTGGGTGCTTGCAACTAGCATGTATTTACAACTGTTGCAGTGTCCTAGGTCATGTAACCACCATTTGCAATTTTCCCAGCAGGCTTTTGATGAGAAAAGTCATTGGGAAAAGCTGGATGGTTACCAGCGTCAAATTCCTGGGTGTGCAGCTAACGAGTAGGCTGACTTGGTCACTCAACAGTGAGAAATTGGTGAAGCGGGCACAGCAGCACCTGCATTTTCTGCATCGCATGAGAAAAGCATACCTTCCTTCCCCTGTCCTGACCACTTTCTATAGGGGGACGATTGAGAGCATCCTGTCATACACCATCACAGTCTGGTTTGGAAGCATCACTGCTTCAGACTGGAAGACGGTGCAGAGAGTGGTGAGAATGGCCGAAAAAATCATTGGCAGTTCCCTCCCTCCCATCCAGGATATAGCACAGAAGTGCTGCTTGAGCAGGGTCCGTAAGATTATCTGGGACACTACACATCCTCTTCACGACTGTTTTCCTTGTTACCTTCTGGGAGGAGGCTTTGTGGTATTCATAGCAGAACATCCAGATTCAGCCATAGTTTCATTCCATACAGCATTAACCTTGTGAACTCTCAAGCTTCCTCCTTCCGTTATATATTCAAGACGGACAGTATTAAATATTTATTTGCTACATATATGTAGGGACATGGGTCTATACATATGTTGTTCATAGGATGATTAGGTGTGCGTCATGTATGTGTTTCACTTTGAGAGCGGGCAACTAAATTTCATTTTTGATGTGTGCCGTTGTGCCCACAGTAAAAAAATGACAATAAAGGTTATCTTATCTTATCTTACTTAACATGTGATTCACTTAACCATGGCAAAAGAGGTCGTAAAATTAGATGCACTCCCCTCAAATACCTCACTTAGCAACAGGGGGTTCCAGTGTCAGTTGAGCTCATAAGGTGAGAACTATCTATATTGGTCTGTACACTTATGTTCATGTCAGCCTAATGCACAGAATAAGATAGCAAATGTAACTAAAGCTTAAAATCAGCATGTATAAGTGAATAGCAGAATAAAACAATATAAAAAAGAACAATCATGTAAAACTTTGGTACAGCAATACCCAGCATTCATCATTCACTTAAAAACAGTAAAATTCATAGGAAGAGTTGTCTGTTGCCCAAAATTTTAGAGGCTGGTAATAAGCAAATATTTCCAAGGGATAGCATAGCCATGGAAAATCAGTAAGGATGATCTGAATACCTTTAATATTTTAAAAGTTCTATCCTTTCAGCAACAAAATGCCTTCTAGTGTTTCAGAGAAATCATGGTCATGAAAGATAATATGATTTTTTAAAAAAACTGGTATTAGCCAACTCAGTATGTGGCAAATTAAAATAAAGAATTGCTATCTCATTGATGGATTCACCATTTGAAGGGAGAGGATGGAGCAACTGACCTGCACTGAAGAATGGTGTAAATATTTCACTAACAGTGCCAATTCAGAACATAGATTGTTTTCATTCTACAACTACAAAGCTTCTTAAGGGATTAGTCAGTGGCAAACATGGGTTACATTTAATCAATCATTGCATTTAGTTCCAAATTAAATTTGGAGCCTGCATATTTATCTCCATCTGCTTCCACCCATCTTGATTTCTAGTTATTTTCACACATCACTAATTTATTCTAAAGTAACAAAAGTAATAGTTTGTAAACTGCTGAGAGCTTTTGTGGAGTCAGTGGAACAAATGTGCTATAAATTAATAAGGATGGTGCTTTGTCAAGGTATTCCAATTATTTCCTAGTTCTTCTGATTTTATCTCTCTCTCTCTCATTAGGTAATCAGTCTAAAATATTAAAAATAAATAAATGCAAGTGTCTACATTCATAAACATTTAAGAAATCAGAAGGAACTTTCCAAGGAGGTAGGAGAACATATAATTTTTGATTAATTAGAAAGTTAAAGAAGTGAGGAAACTTACAGCATAAAGCAGTGTTTCTCAACCTCAGCAACTTTAAGATCTGTGATCTTCATTTCCCAGAATTCCCTGGCCAACATGCTGACTAAGGAATTCTGGGAGTTGAAGTCCAACATTTTAAAGTTGCCACAGTTGAGAATTTCTGGTATAAGGAGACAGTCACAGTACTAATATGGAATTACTCAAAATCTAGCTTCTTATCTGATCTAGACAAAACAAACCATAAAACTGCCCCAAATCTGATTTTGTTGACCAATGACTATTGCAAAACTATTTTTCACAAAACTGCCTTTTCAGGATCCATTCTCCAGACTGAGATGGCTTTTTATAGGTTTTTTTTTTTTTTTTTTTTTTTAGCTTTTGAAAGATGTTTTACTTTGCAAGCTGTGTGACTGAAATTATGGGTCTTCACAAAAAATTTTAACTTCACATTTACAAGTATCAAAATTTATTCAAAGAAGGATCTCGCCTTTGTGCCCAAAATGAAAATATAGTAGCAGGGTTAATCCCAAGACTTCATTTTGTTTTCTATGATGATTTTAAAAGAGAAATCTTATCATTTTTAGGGCATGATTCAGATTGAATATGCTTTAATATATATTTTTATTTATTGGCTATGAGCTTTCAGGTTGCTTCAAATCTCACATATATCAACCAGGTCATGTACTTGAAAATCCCAGCTTGTCATTAGCTAGATATTAGACCCCCTTATCTAGTCCTTAGAATGTCAACTCCTCTCTTAGTATCTGCAATATGGAATTAAAAATATTGATATGTTTTCATCACCATCATAAAGAATTACTAACATCCATATTTGGCATTGAGACATTCATGAGATCATGGTGATATTCCTCTTGTTCCCATAGTATGGGAACATCTATAGAAGCAAGGGGTTAAAACCTCTAGTTTTTGATGGCTTATCTCCTACCTCTTTGAGCACTACTAGACTTCTATTTCACTTCCTAGGCACATTCATGAAGATTCCTATAATATTTTACCTTGGAATTTACTATCTGGATAGGAATTATTTAATTGCAGTGAGCAGCAGTACATGTAGATGGAATCAGGGTATCTTGGTGGATCAAGCATTACATGAACCAAGTAGGTAATTCAGCTGCAAGCAAAGGAAAATTCAAACCAGGATGTATTAACAGAAATATGTTAAGATCAAAGGAAGCCAATATTTCTCTCTTTCTGCTAGTGAGACCTACAATATAGTGCAGTGGTTCTCAACCTTTTTAATGCCGCGACCCCCAACCGGTCGTAAGTCGAGGACTACTCAACCGGTCGTAAGTCGAGGACTATTCAACTAGTGCAGCACCGTTTGCAGAATGGGACTTTTGGCGGGCTCAGCAGGGCAGAGACAGCCTGGACAATTCCTATTGGCTTTTGAAAGCCAATAGAATTAGACTCTATTCAAGAGAGTCTATTCTATTGGCTTTCAAAAGCCAATAGAATAAAAGGGAGTAGCACAGCTAAGGAAAAGGGGGAAAAAATGGTGGACTGCATTGTTTGGCGACCCCCGTGAAATGGTCGTTCGACCCCAAATGGGGTCCCGACCCACAGGTTGAGAACCACTGTTATAGTGTAATGCACCTGATTTTGGACACCAGATTTTAGGAAGGATATTAACAAACTGGAGTGTGACCAGAAGACCCAATCATGATGATAAGGAACCTGGAAGGAAAAATAATTGAGGAACAATTAGAGACATGGAGCATATTTAGCCTGGAAAAACATACTTTTTTTGTAACTGTTCTCAATTATCGGAAAAACTGTAACATGGAAATCAGGGCAAAATTGTTCACAGTTGATCCAGAACAAGAAACAATGTAATTGTTAGCAGGGCCTTTTTTCTCATAGAACGCCCAAAACAGAGTTCCGGCACCTTTTTGGGATGGAACCTTGTAGGGTAGGCAAGGCGGGTTGTATGACGTGTGTTAGTTCTGGCACCTTTTTTTTTTTTTTTAAGAAAAAAAAACACTGATTGTTAGCAAGATCAATCACAAATTTGGAATTAAATGCCACAAGTAGGCAAATGAGAATTATGGTACATCTGGAGAAGCAGTTAAATCTGCTTAATTACAAGACCAGCAAGTTATGTTCTGATAGTTGATATTAGACTGAACCATAACTGTTCTCCTTAACAAGGGCTGGGCCTGGAGCTGCTAAAGCCATCCAAACTTGCTTGACGTCTTTCATATTAAAAATGAAAACAAACAAGAGTATTCCTTTTTACAATAAAATTGGTTTCAACATGAGGAGTGCCAGTCTCTATACCTTACATTGTCATACTCTGCTGTGTTTTCAAGACACACATTAACTAGTTGCATTTGACCTAGGTTTGACCTACCAGAGGTAGGGTGTAAACCTATCCTATATGACTAGTTTACTGTTTAGTGTAACTATAGATGGATTAACCATTGGTAAACATACAAGGCATGCACAGCCTCTCTCATTGCAGAGACCTCTGATTCAACTCCATTTCTTTTCTTTTTTATATATAAATATTTTATTAATTTTCTAGTTTTACAGTCAAATATTTAATAGACAACATGTTGTCTGGGTCCATTAGTAATTCAGTGGTATATATTAACTTCTTCAGTCTACATCCAATATTACATCATCAAATGTTTTCTTTCTTCTTCCGGTAGTACCTGTTTTCCCACACTAGGCAAATACATTTTTTATTGTTATTAATAAATATACAATTGAATGTCAACATCTTTGTTACATTTTTCTCATAATATCAATAATGTCAGTTTTAGATAACTTTTCTAACCAAAACATATCTTAATTGTATTTGCACTTAATATCCATATATTCAATCAGTATCCTGTTTTGGTTTTTTTTTTATTTTAATTTCCCATCAGTGTTCAAAATGTCTCTATTGTATATAATTTCAAAGTAAGTTATATTTGGGTAACCAAAAGCTTCCCTTATTCAAATCTCTTGGCATTTTTCTGTTTCCCTATCATACCAAAATCTAATACACTAATTACAAATCTTATCTTTCTAGTTATGATAATTTCTAGCAATTATCTGTTCTCCACCATATTAGTTAATATTCTCCACATCTAGTTAATAATATAGTATCCCATCTAATGGATCAAAACCTCTGTTTTCTTCAGTCTTACTCTAGTTTTTTTCCTTTACCAACTAACTTTCCAAGTCAATGCATTTGAATCATCAAGTAACTTTTCCTCTGTTTTTGTGTATATTGTTTGGACTAAGAAAGACCACGTGATTAAAGTATTTTTGGAAGAACAAACCCATTGATATTCATTAAACAGCCTCCCTCCTTCTCCAATTTCCCACAGATCTCCTAACAGCTCTATCTTCCATTCAATCAGTTCTTCTTCCTTTTCCTCAAATGTGTTCTGAATTCTTGATTGATGTTTTTTCCATTTCCAATATTATTACTCCATCTTCTAGTTCTTCAGTTGTCTGGATCTGTCGGTTAGTTCCTTCCTTTAGGTCCTCCATCTTTGGATCTGCTTCCTCCAGTTTTCCTTCTATTTTCTGGGTTGCTAGTTCCTTCTTTGTAGTCATGTTCTGGGCTTGTAAATTTAGATTATAAAATTGTTCTTTTATCTCCTTTGTGTTGTTTTTAGTCTCATCATGAGCTAAAGTAATAGTCTCTTTTATTGATTTCAACATGGAGAGAATTTCTTCCTGATCTTCATCCATATTTTCTTGGTGGTATATCAAACTGATATACTGTTAGAGATGGTTTTTTACCATTTAAAGCTGAGTATGGGACATCCATTTCATTTTTTGTAGGTGGTCTTTATAATAAAAATTGTTCATCAATCAAAGATTTGTAATCCAAAATATTCCATCATCTCAAGCAATGATGTGTTTCTTCTGCAGGGAAATAGTTCCACAACACATCTCTGAAAGTCAGTTAATATTTATATTCGTAGTTCAGACAGGCCCGTTTCAAGGTAGTTCACTGTCTCTGCCACACCAATATGCAGTCCAAAACTGAAAGTTGCAGTCTTCAAAAGTGAAAGTTCCAAGGACAGCAAGAATCTTATCTAAATCTGGGCTTCAAGCCAAGCTTCCTTTAGGCATAACAAATTGTAGTGCCATAATTCATCACTAGATGTCATTAGTGCCATTTTCCAGCTTTTTAACTCCAAACTTATATTACAAGCTTTTCAAATCTTTTATTTTAAAAAAAGTCTCAAAAACACTTTTAGTTCCCAAATTTCAAAGCCATATATGTATTAATTCCAGATTAATCTTGTAGTTTTCTGTTTCTCCCAATTAACTAGTTTGCCACTTTTCTTTTCATCAGGGATCATAGGGTCTCACCCAGTTTCATCCATGTTGCTGAAAGTTTGCTTATTAGTGCTCATTGTCTTCCATTGTCAGCAGCTTCTGATTGGCTACACGAATGTAGCCAGTTTTTTCTGTCGGTTTGGAGGGCTTCCTCAGATCAAACAGAAGGACTGCCATCTTCCCATGATCAACAAGGGTCCCCTCGCTTGTTGCCTCTACAGGGCAACTTTTGACCCTTTCCAGGGTCCCTAGCAGGGCGAAATCAAATGCGAAAGACGGAGCCCCATCTTCCTGCACCCATCTAGCCGCAACATCAAACCAAAAGCTGATTCAACCTCATTTCTGATCTCAGATTTGAACTAAAGGGAGAAAACTGAACTAAAGGGAAATCAACTTCTCAGCTCAGAATTGAGCTAGAAAGAGAAAAACACTTGAAGCAATTGAGCATTGTGGAATAATGCAAGAGTTCAGCTCTTCTTTGTGAAGATGAAGTCAGCAAAGCTAATATTTAGACTGAGCTCAGAATGTCAATGAAATGGGAAATAATAATATACCAGCTGTCTAATGAAGATGGTAAAAAGATATTGAATAGTAAAAATTAGAACTAGTTTCTACTTTGATTCTGTCCTCTCTAAGAAGATATGCAATCCCATTGTAAAAAGTTTGTTGAAAGAGCAAGATTCCAGCTTAGAGAGAGAAGCACAATCAAGAAACATAACCTTGAGGGGAAAAAATACTAAGAGAGGGATACTGAAAGTTTAGATCTATTCATATTGCAAATAGTGCAGGATATGAGGTAATGGATTTAAATGACAGGAAGTCCAAATCCAGTTGAAATTTTTTAAAAAATTTCTAAGTGTTAAGAACAATTAAACAATAGAACTGACCACTAAGGCAGATCATAATTTCCCCTTTGCTCAGGAATGCTTTCAGGTGAGTTCTTGTATGACCAAGGATTGGATTTAATATCTTACATGGCCCCATCCAATTTCATGATTCTATATTCTAGACAATCCTACACTGAGTATATTAAAGGGAAGATATGTAAAAATGAACATGGTGGCTACAATAATATCTGAGTTGACTTGCAGATTGTAGACTCCTGTTTAAGGATGTAGTATCTGCAGCCTTTCAAATTTTGCTGAATATTCATTCTCAGCATTTCCCACTATTGCTCATAGTGATTAAGACTCTAAGGGGCTATAATTCAGTCACATCTGGAAGGGTATAGTGTAGGTTTTCCACCCCTGCAATAGTGGACTGACTCTATGCAGGAAATAATTACTTTTAAATACACAGGATAACCCAAACAGTAAAGGGATTTCCTACTGGCAGCCTCTACATTGAGATAATCCAGTTATAATAGCTTTTGAGAAAGCCAGCTGACTTGAACTAACCTTTCTAAACATCAGTGTTGCATCTAGAATCACATATTCAGTTGAAAGACTTCCAAATCCATTCATAAAGCTGTAACTCTTTTGTATAAGTTGGTATCCATCCAAATGTATGATTTTAAATTGCTGAAATTAATGCATAACCATGTCATAAAAAGTGGAAGTCCAAATATCAAGAGAAACTACTTCTTTTTGCTTTGTACACACACACAAAATAGCACTATCACATTGTCATCACTGCATTTTATCCCATTCTTCTCCTGTGTCTAAGAAGTTCAAATTCCGTGCATATTTTTGATTCTCACTTTGATTCTCCTAACAATCATTTATACCATAGCTTTATGGGTTGGGCTTAATTGATATTCCAAGGGTATTGTGTAAACCAGAAAGTTTATCTGAAATTATAGACCACGTCTATAGAGAGAATAGCATCATTAAGACCACTAGAACTGTCTTTGTAGACCACAGGAACCACAGGGACAATTCCACTGAGATCACTAGTATGTGCTCAGCAGTTCTAAAATGTACCTATACTTCAACTTCAATTTAGGGAGGATTCCTCCTTCTCAATTCCCCTTCCTCAAATATTTTGTATTTTTACAGCCCAAATTCTCCACATACTATGTATTGTACAAAGAAAAGAAGTACTGCATTTTCTCTGCTGTGTTTCCTAATTAGACCCAGGATTTCAGGAGTTCATATGCTTCCTTCACAATAATAAGTAGCAGAAAGGTGATGCAAGTGTTCTCTTAAAGCAGCGGTTCTCAACCTGTGGGTCGCGACCCCATTTGGTGTCGAATGACCATTTCACGGGGGTCGCCAAACAACGCAGTCTGCCATTTTTCCCCCTTTTCCTTAGCTGTGCTACTCCCTCTTATTCTATTGGCTTTTGAAAGCCAATAGAATAGACTCTATTCAAGAGACTCTATTCTATTGGCGTTCAAAAGCCAGTAGAATCTATTGGCTTTCAAAAGCCAATAGAATAGACTCTCTTGAATAGAGTCTAATTCTATTGGTTTTCAAAAGCCAATAGGAATTGTCCAGGCTGTCTCTGCCCTGCTGAGCCCGCCAAAAGCCCCAGTCTGCAAATGGTGCTGCAAGTTTTCTGCAGCTAAGGTGAGGTTTCTGGACATTTCCACCCCTCCCTGCTGAGCAACTACTAAATGTAAGTAAAAAGAGGGCCAGGGGTGAGAGGCCAGCAGGCACAGGGAGGGTTGCTGGCGCACGTGGGGCCCGGCGGGTGGCTTACCTCCCTTGGGCTGGGCCAGCTGGTGGCCCAGCTGGTGGTTGGTCTGCGCCCTCGCTGCCATATGCCATGGCCGCCCAGGAGCACCTGGGCTTGCCTGCCACCGCACTGAACGTGCGGTGGCCAAGGTAAGGCTAGCGGGGCAGCGGTGGGCGCAGGGAGGGTTGCTGGCACACGTGGGGCCTGGCAGGTGGCTTACCTCCCTTGGGCTGGGCCAGCATGTGCGGCGCTCCGGGCCGAGGCGGTTGCTGGGCGATGGCCCACGTGCAGCCGCAGGAGAGGAGGCGGAGCATGCGCGCCTCCTCCTGCCCCGCCCACAGGGAAATACAGGTAGTCCTCGACTTACGACCACATGGTTGGGGTCGCGGCATTAGGAAGGTTGAGAACCACTGTCTTAAAGCCCTCTTTGTTCAACAGACAATCTAATCAGTGACTTAAATAATTCCATTTGCTTTAGTGTTCTTTAGAGCTGGTTGCAGGGAAGATATTACCCATCATTTGGTGGCTATCAGGCATCATTGTGCAAATAATTATAAATACTCTGCTTTGCAATGTTATGCTGTTAATATTAATCGTCAAGGGGTGATATCTGCAACTTTGCTCTTTTCTAATATACTTTCCCATTTTGATTCCTATGTAGATAGACTTACTAGGGGTTCCTTTGCTCCTAGTCATTTCCCTGGGATCAAAATGCAGTCTGTGACTTCATTCAAACATTCTTTTAGATTACAAAATAATAATAAAAACATTACCAAAACTCATCCCTATCAATAAGTACAAATTGGCCAGCTCCCGAGCTGTTTTTTTCCCCCCAAATTGAAAGGAAGACTTAAAGTATGTGAAATGCTTTCATCAAAAACCTTCCATCTATTCAATTTTCTTATCATGTTTTAAATATTTGCTAATACACCCTCTGATATGAAAATGCATTTAATACTAATAATGGGTAGGATCTAGGACTAATACTTTTGCAGCATTGAAGTAATACCCATATGTAAACACTCTCTAATATGATTGGTGCTAATCTATTGCTGTAAACAGTAGATATGGGAAGCAGGGCTCTGGGGAAAAAAACTGGTGGGACTTTAAATTCAGTTATCTTAACTGAACGGCTTTGGGTTACTCAGCTCGTTTCCAATTTATCATAAGCATTTTATCTTTGCTTTTTCCCCAGTAGAGACACATTCTCCTTAAATTCCTTTAGGGCTTGAATCTGAGATTTAAAGCAGATTCAGAACTAACTTTTTTCCCTGGGGTTAAAGTTCAATAGTTTTATTTATGTAGGGATATATTTATTGTCAGATGCCTTCATACTCCTGGAACCAGTCCTTCTCTAAAATAATGGATGATCAATCACTGGTAATGCACTATAGACTTTTAGCTTATGTGAGTCCTAAGATGTAGAATTTGGAGATGAAGAAGAGGAAGAAAAGTGCTTTTGACAAGGGGAAATTATCTTTTTTTCAAAAGGTAACACAGGAATGTTAGATGATTAGATGATTTTGTGTACAAATCATCTAATCATCTAATTCTTCAGATGCTGTTCTTCAGATGCTGCTTCTAGAACAAATTGTGCTTCCCTGTCTTTGAAGCAGGGCTTTGAACGTGCTTTTAAAATATAGAGTTTGTTATTCTTTTAATGCATGACATCTCCACCCATTTCATTCTAACATCCTGATCTTTCACGTCTTCCTATGATGCACTCATTGCCACAGTAATTGAATCTGTCCATCTTGTTGCTGGTCATCGTCCTGTTTTCTCCCACCTTCTCCAGCATCAAAGCCTTTTCCAGAGAGCTGGGTCTTTCCACAATGAGTCCAAAGTAAGATAATTTGAACTTGGTCATTTGTGCCTCCAATGAGAACTCTGAGTTTTGTTTGATGATATATCAGTGTGGTACTTTCAACTGCTGATAACAACACATTGCTGACATCTTGGTAATAACTGCAGAGGATATTATTCAGATGTTACAGCTAGTCTAGAGGGCATTCATGTAACTGAAATGGCATGTGGGAATGACCTTAAGAGACAAGAACTAAAGACTGGGAAATCAGCAGATAAAAGATGTCTCCATCCATAGAAGGACACTGGGCATGAGGGGTTTCAGAAGGGATTCTCCCTAGTTTTTTGGGGAAGAAAAGAAAAGAGGGGGAATAAATACTTTCAGCCTTGCAAGTTTCAATAAGGGGTCTTTGGTGCCCTTTGAGCTAGCTTGATTTCTTGCAGATGTTTCATTATCGAAACTAGGTAACATCATCAGGGCTAGTGTTCATTACCTAGTGTGGGTAATGAAACATCTGCAAGAAAAACAACCAAGCTCAGACAGCACCAAGGACCACTCGTTTCAATCCTGAACTACAAATATTCTCCTTTATTGGAATCTATTAATATAAGTTATAATAGAGTTAGTATTCATGATTGTGCTTCTTGTCTGGACTACCTTGAAATGCTAACATTAATACCATTGCTTTGCAAGCTGCAACGGGCTCCCAAATGAAGTTCAAGGTGCTGAATTTTTCCTATGAAACCTTTCCTGGCACAGGATGTAGTGATCCGTAGAATCTCCTGTCTCCAATTAATTTTGCCCATCCAATAAAATCTGATAAGTTGGGCAGGCTCCAGATCCCATCACTTAAGTAATCCTGTCTGGTGAGACCCAGGAGACTCTCTTCTCTGTCAACATGCCTGCCAAATGGAACAGCATTGCTAACATTCAGATGGTCTGGAGCTTGCCTGATTTTCAAAAAGCATTGAAGACCTGTTTTTTCTCCTAGGCACTGGGCGGTGAGGTTTTTAACTCTTGTCTTGACAGTCTCTAATGATTTCTGCTATGTGTTTTGTTGTTTGAAGTTGTACGGGTGTGATTTAATTTAATGATTCTGATCATTTGTTTTCAACTTTGCACATCACCCTGAAAAACCCTGTCAGTCACACATCATTTGGGCAGCTCTACTGTATAAATTGATCTAAAGAAAAAATAATAATAATTACAAAATAGTGTCATATTTCCAGAATGCTTCTAGAGGAATTAAAAACAATAACTAGTCTGCATTATGTTTATCTTATAAAACCTACCAAGTACCCCAAGTTAGATCTAAAAGGAGCTAATTGGTACTTTTAAAAGCAGAAAAAAATCAGAATCAGAATGTAAGAGTGGAAACAGGCAATGTTTTGTCAGTTGAAAAAAAAAGGTTTTGGCATACCTTTCAAACAAGGATTTGAAACTGTCTAAAGAAGCATCTAATAAATTTAACAGTATTTTAAAAATTTGACATTTTGACCTCAAGATACTTGGAACAGAGATTAGCTCATTCCACAAGCAACCAGATCCATTCATGCACATTTTTTTAAAAAAAAAATCTTATTAAATAGAAACATAAATTGGGATGAAATAAAAAGATCATTTTACTTTTAAAAAATAGTTCAATAACAATAGACAACTTGTCTATAATAGAATAAGCTTGTCTATTCATAACTTTAATCCTACTCAGATAGATTTCAAAAATATAAGTTTATAGTTTAACTGTAATGTTTTGACAAGCAAGGCTTAAAATACTTATGTTACCAATAGAATCAATGTATTGATGTTGGTCTTTTAAAAAAATACTCCATTTTTTTAAGGATTTTGCTCTTACCTTCTGTGAGACCATTGTGACAATGCTTTGTCCCTGAAATCCTTAGGTTCCCCCCCCCTTTTTTTTTTACATGTAGTCCTTAAACACTAGTAGCCTTCTCACTCCTGCAGTATACAAGTTTTCCCCCATATATAAAATCTGCTTTTCAGTTTCCAGAATTCTCAGCAATGGCCATTTTCAGACCTCTTGAAAATGGAAAATGACCCACTTTGAAAAATACCAATCAAAATCCAAAAACTTTGTCTTCTTCCCTTGTTCTTGCCATCCCACGCTTTGGATATTTTAGAACTATGGAACTTTTTCCATCATTAGTTGGAATTAGATTTAAAACAACAATTCCATAGAGCATGTAGTATTTTATTATGATTTGTCTTAAAAATCTAGCTATTGCTACCAATGAACAGAGGGCCAGTTTTGTGTAGTGATTAAGGCACCAAGCTAAAAATTAGGAGACCATGAATTCTACTTCTGCCTAAAGCACAAAACTAATTGGGTGATCTTCAACCAGTTATTCTTTCTCAGGCCTAAGGAGGAGGCAATGGCAAACCATTTCTGAAACACCTTACTAAGAAAACTGCAGGCACTAATTTAAGCACTCTCCAGAAGTCAATACTGTTTTGAAAGCACACAAAAACACACACACATGCACACACACACACACACACACACATCTTAAACTACCTGCAAAAGAAGATAAATGAAGGTTATACAATCCCATTCCTTGTTCAGATTCTAATTCTTTTTCTTTTCACACAGCAAAATGGCATATCTTGGCTTGATCTTATCACAACCACTCTCAGAAGAAAAAAAAGCCACACAAGACACAAGTTTTCTAACAAAGAAATTCTAAATAAAACTTTTAGCAACAATTCTAAGTTTTAAAACCGCACTGGAGCATAAACTAGCTTTATTTGTATTGTATAAGTCTTTGAGAATTATTCTGTGCTCACTCCATTCTTCATGGAACAAATGGTTTTATTTATTTTCTTTACCTGTAGCCGCCCATTTCAGACAAGTAACTCTGGGCAGTGAACGATAATGAAGTTCTTAACAATGTGCTTCAACATTAGTAGAGTATAAAAGGTATGTTGACACATTTGCACTATGCTACTTATAACTTTTTCCAAAAACTCAACTACTTTATTTTCCAAAGCACCAGAAGGCAAGACAAGAAACAATGGACGGAAAGTAATCAAGGAGAGAAGCAACCTGGAATTAAGGAGAAACTTCCTAACCGTGAGGACAATTAACCAGTGAAAAAGCTTGCCTTCAGAAGTTCTGGATACTTCATCACTGGAAGTTTTTAAGAAAAGACTGGACAGCCACCTATCTGAAATGGCATAGGGCTTCCTGCATGAGCAAGGGGTTGGACTAGAAGACCTCCAAGGTCTCTTTCAGTTCTATTCTGATTGAAATTAATATATCTTAAAAAATCAGTGATTAGGGTCCACTAAAACTATTCTGGCATAATTAGAGGCTCAGTGCAATACTGCCATCTCCTGGAAAGAGATTTGGAGGCTGGAATGTCTCTAGATCAGTGTGTTTTTCCAATTTGGCAACTTTAAGACTTTTTAAAGTTAGTGCTTTGCTATAATGAGTTGCACTTGTATATCAGCTTAAGATTTAAATAAATTGTTCAAGCTGGGATGAAGCATGCTCCGAGTCTTCATTGTGAAACAATGTCAAGTGGTAGGTCCCAGAAGTATGCCTTCTTTGCCCTTTGCAACCCTGAGAAACAGATGGCCCCCACTATATTGACCTTTCAGAAGGCTGTGAACACCTGAGTCTTCCATAGGCATTAGTGCTGGGATGTCAATCATAATTGCTCTGGCATGGGTATATGTGGTCAATAACTACTGGGCTTCTTTTGGATTCTTGGCTTGGTTTCTTTTGATTTTAGTGTTGCTGCCTTTATTATTTTTATGAATAACTCAAACATATCCAACACACTTTCCTCCTATTTTCCTCACAAGAACCCTATTAGGTGAGTTGGGCTGAAAGTTACTGGCCCAAAGTCACCCAGCTGGCTTTCATGGCTATGTTGGGACTAGAACTCATAGACTCCTAGCCTGATGCCTTAACTACTAGACCAGACATGTCAAACTCACGA
Organism: Crotalus tigris; assembly: GCF_016545835.1. Taxonomy (NCBI): domain Eukaryota; kingdom Metazoa; phylum Chordata; class Lepidosauria; order Squamata; family Viperidae; genus Crotalus; species Crotalus tigris. The sequence continues at coordinate 308,597 of NW_024096636.1, read as the reverse complement.
TGTCACATGATGTTGTGCAATGTATCGGAGCTTTTTCTCCATTGCCGGCAATGTGGTGGGTGCAGTTTCCTCATGACGCATCCGGCCCATGGGCCGGCAGTTTGACACCCCTGTACTAGACCAAACTGGCTCTCTTTTAATAATTCTGATTTAATAATTAAAATTAATTTTAATTAAATGCTTTGCTTTTTTAGTTCAGTTTCCTATTCAGTTTCCTTGGATGGGCAGCATATGAATTGGATTGCTAAATACATAAACATGGAAAGGTAAAAGAGTGTAAATTTGGAAGTGAGGATAAACAACCCTAAACAGGCTAGAGACCATGAGTTCTAATCTTGCCTTAACCATGAAAACCAACTGGGTAACCTTGGCCAGTCACTCTCTCTTAGCCCAACTCACCTCAGAGGCTTTTTGTTGTGAGGACAATAAGAGGAGGAAGTGTGTTGGATATGTTCACCACCTTGAGTTATTTGTAAAAATAATAAAGGCGAGATGCAAATAAATAAAGTGAAATAAAACCTTGAAATCTTCCTTGCTGGCTTCCCCATTAACTTTGCTTGAGGCAGAGAAGACTGCAAATGGTGATTGCATGTCTGTGGGATGGTGCAACCTGAACCGTGATCATATGAATGGTGTGACAGCCGGAACTTTTAAGTAACAAAAAGGAACTGGCTGATTGAATGAGCTATCAGCCAGTGGAATGGGTTGACATATGGAGTGGTGAGTTCTTCACTAGAGGTCTTCAATCCAAGGTCGGATGAATCAGAAATGCGGTAATGGATGCAATAAGCAGGGGGTTGAACCAGATATCTATGCCATCCAACTCTGATTCTATGGCATTAATCTGACCGTTTTAAAAAGTGGTGATAGAAATCTGCATGACCCTTTCTTTAAGATCAAAGAAATATACAAGATCCTCACATACTTCAAATATTCATTCTTCATTCTTAACATGATTCCATCCCTCCCTGATGGGAGTGAAGTACCCATATTTACTCTGGGGATCCATAATGGAATTTTCTGCATCCTTCTAAAAATGAATGTAGATGCTAATTAAGAGAGGAAAAGCTAGATGGTAAGTCCTTTCTGTGCATGTCTTTTCTTTTACTCTTGGGCGTGAATCAGGCTTCTTTCTATCTTTATTCTTCAAAGGAAACAAGAGCCCATCTCCTGTGCTTCTGCTGAGTTATCCTTGTTATTGTCTATATCAGTGATGGTGAACCTTTTAGAGACCGAGTGCTCAAACTGCAACCCAAAGCCCACTTATTTATCGCTGGGTGCCAGGTGGCCATGGCCCACTGGATAGGTGTGGCTGTGGTGGTCATGGCAGATTGGGTGGGTGTGGTCACTTCAATGTTGCTCGTGGGGAGGGATGCCTGTGAGGGCTGGGCAGTGTTGCGGGAGATCCAGGGAGTCTCTGGCAGGTGGGGCGGTGGGCAGGAGGCTCGTCCTACAGGGTGAGGCAAGGCAAGGCAAGGCGGGGGTGCCATTGTCGCAGGGAAAGGTGAGGCACAGGCCAGGGCGGCTGCTGCCTGACACCATCGCCCTCCCCCCGCCTCCGCACAGAGAGGCCAGCGAGCGCATGGGTGCTGGGATGCAACCGGCCAAGTGGGACTTTGGTGACTTAGCAGGCAGCTGGTTGAAGAGAGACTGTTGCCATCTCCGGGGCATGGCACGCATGCCCACAGAGAGGGCTCTGAGTGCCACCTCTGGCACGTGTGCCAGAGGTTCGCCACCACTGGTCTATATTGATACATAAATATTCTGAAAGAGAACATTACATTCCACATGGCAGCAATTTGTTGATTGGTTGAATTATATTTAACATAAAGAAACAGCTCTTTATGTAGGTGTAATCAGTTTTGGATTGCAGAGGAATCGAAGTGCAGTTATCCCAAGCTGGCTTAATACTTTCTCTTTCGAATTTCATCAGACAGGGGATGAAGTAGGCTGCAGTCCATTCTGTAATGCATGCCTAAATTTTAAAGACACTGCTTTGGGGAACGATACTCACACCTTCAAGCCAGCAAACTTGGGAATCTGGGCAGCGATCTCTCAAAGACGGAATGGCCGCTTTGGCCCCGCCCCACTCCCGACACGCCTCGCGCTCAGCGGACTTTCCGTAGGCAAGATGGCGGCGCCCACGCTCCGGGTTGGAAACCTATGGCTTCTTTCGGCTCGGAGAGCAGCAGCGCTGCCTCGGCTCCTGGTTTCGCAGGCGCGGCGGCAACGTCATGACCAGCGGCCAGACGCTAGGCCGGTGCCTGGTTCGCCCGTGGCGAAGGGGCTCTTAGCCACCCAGTACCAGCGCGGTCTGTTCCAGGAGGTGTTCCCGCCTCAGCCCGCCGAGGAGCAGCTCATCGACCTCCTCCAGCCCGGCCGCCCGCCCGTCACGGCCTACTGCGGCTTCGACCCCACGGCCGACTCGTTGCACGTTGGGCACCTACTGACAGTCCTGGGCTTGCTGCACTTCCAGCGCGCCGGCCATAACGTCATCGCCCTAGTGGGCGGAGCCACGGCGCAGCTGGGCGATCCCAGCGGCCGCACCAAAGCGCGCGAGCCGCTGACGGCGGAGCAGGTGCGGGAGCGCGCGGGGGGCCTCCTCGAGGGGCTGCAACGGCTCTTCCAGAACCACCGGGAGCTCTTCTGGGCCGAGGATGGCGACCGCCTGGGCAGCGTCCATTTCCTGGACAACGCCAGCTGGCTGGAACGCGAGTCGGTCATGGGCTTCCTGGGCGGAATCGGGGGTCACCTGCGGATGGGCACGTTGCTCAGCCGGCAGAGCTGCAAGGCCCGCTTGAGCAGCACGGAAGGCCTGGGCTTGGCCGAGTTTCTATACCCGGCTCTGCAAGCTTACGACTTCCTGCATTTGTACCGTCACTACGGCTGCCTCATTCAGCTGGGTGGAGCGGACCAGCTGGGCAATATCATGTCTGGATACGACCTCGTCTCTAAGTAAGAAAGACAGGAGTTGGAAAAGATTTCAGGAAACCCGCTCAAATCTTAATGTTGCAAAGGAATGTGTGTGGGTGCATTAGCCTGTCATTACATACTTGCATGTGGTGCAAGTATGTAAGTCACAGATTTTGTCATTTGTCTCTCTTGGTCTTCCTCTTATAGGTTCATTGGGTGGTAAGCTTTAATTTTACAATGTGTTGTGGGGAAATGTCTGCTTTAACTAAACCTGGCTCAGGAATTCTGGGAGTTGAAATCCACGAGTCATAAAAGAGCCAAGGTTGCCTACCCCTGAACTAAACCAAAGTGTTTGGAGATAGATGCAACAAAGTATATTTTATTATCATGCACAACTATACTGATCTCTTGGCCATAAGAAAGCAAAAGAACCCCAAACTAGTCAAAGTTATGGGTTATATACTTCCAGAACTGGCCCATGGTAAGAAAGCAATGTAAATCATATTATCACTTTTATAGCTGGAATGTAACATCTGATAATACTATAAAATGCCCTTGCTGGAGTCTCACCCAGAGCTTCTATGATAGGGGTATCAAACTTGCAATGTGACGTGTTGTGACATATCACAACTTTTTCTCCATTGCCGGCAATGGGCTGGTCACAGTTTCGGCATGACGCATCAGGCCTGTGGGCCGGCAGTTTGTTACCCTGCTCTATGAAGACTCCAAGGCTCTTCTACTAATACTAAGGCCTTTTAACATAAACAGTGTCATGTATTGTACTCATGTAGTATCTCCTTTCACATTAGAACAGTGGTTCTCAACCTTTTTAATGCTGCGACCCCCCCCCCAACCGGTCGTAAGTCGAGGACTACTCAACCGATCATAAGTCGAGGACTACTCAACTGGTGCAGCACCGTTTGCAGAATGGGACTTTTGGCGGGCTCAACAAGGCAGAGACAGCCTGGACAATTCCTATTGGCTTTCAAAAGCCAATAGAATAAAAGGGAGTAGCACAGCTAAGGAAAAGGGGGAAAAAATGGCGGACTGCGTTGTTTGGCGACCCCCGTGAAATGGTCGTTCGACCCCAAATGGGGTCCCGACCCATAGGTTGAGAACCACTGCACTAGAAAAAGGGGCACAGTTTGATTTCTGTCTCCTTCTCTTTTTGGGTCTTTGGGCTTTTTCAGATTTGCTCTAATAATACATTTCAGAATCATAAGGAAACAACTGAATATTATTTACCTCCCAGTCTCTTGGGGAGGGAGCTGAGGAGAGTGTTAGTGGACTTTATTAGTGGTAGATCTTCTAGTGTTTTTCAAAATTTTGGACATACATTCCTTCCACAACCTAATAAGCATCAATGTCCTGGAGTATATAGCTACTGTCATTTCCCAGCCAGTATACACAGGTCATTCAAAATAAAGGAAGTTGTACTATAGTTTGATATATCAAGATGATGTTAGGTTGAGGGACATTGCTATAAAACATAAATATATTTGGTTTGTAAATGATTGGGCTTTTAAAAATCTGTGCTGACCATTTAATATGACCTAAGATCTTTAGAGCCAATTTGATCTAGTGGTTAAGGCACTGTCTAGAACAGGTGTAGGCAACCTTGGCTCTTTTATGACTTGTGGACTTCAACTCCCAGAATTCCTGAGCCAGCATGGGTGGCTCAGGAATTCTGGGAGTTGAAGTCCATGAGTCATAAAAGAGCCAAGGTTGCCTACCCCTGGTCTAGGAGCAGGGAAACCTGAGTTTTAATCAGGCCTTGGGCATGGAAGTTGAAGCAGGCACTCTCAGACCTAGGACAAAGGAAACAGCAAACCAATACTGAAAATATTATGCATGAATTTGTCCATGTTGTATCCAGTGTCAGTTGTGATCAATCAGATAGTATCAAATGTATATCAAACTCTGTTGACAAATGACTAACATTTTCATTTTTTTTCTCTTAAGAGTAACTGACAATGATGTATATGGAATAACTGTACCTCTTATTACAAGTACTACTGGAGATAAGCTGGGAAAATCTGCTGGGAACGCAGTTTGGCTTAACAGAAATAGGACTTCTCCGTTTGAACTGTATCAGTTCTTTATCAGACAACCAGATGCCACTGTAGAAAGGCAAGTCTATTTCTACATGAGCAATTATTTTCCTGCTAAAAACAAAAGGACTTGTTTGCTAGAATGATGATTTATAGGATGCTAGACTGTCAGTGCGGGAGACCAGAATTCAAAGCTTTATAACAGTGGTTCTCAACCTGTGGGTCGGGACCCCATTTGGGGTCAAACGACCATTTCACGGGGGTCGCCAAACAAGGCTGTCCGCCATTTTTCCCCCTTTTTTTGGCCACGCCCCTGGCACCCAGTGATGTATAAGTGGTTGGGGGTCACCACAACATGGGGAACTGTATTATGGGGTCGCGGCATTAGAAAGGTTGAGAACCACTGATTTATAACCACAGAGCTCACTTTCTTTCAGTCTAGCACAAATAGGTACCCAGATGCTTTCTAATTGTTTGTGTTTACATTTCCAATAATGTTGGCATATAAAGGGCAGAAGATTGCATTTCTTTTAACTTATTTCACAGGATTGTTGTGACAATCAAGTTGGAGTGAGAACAAAAGTACTCATTTTGAATGTCTTAGAAGTTAGATAGAATGCTATATGTGGTAGTTAAAAAATGATGTTTAGAACACTCCTCACAATTGGTTTATGCCATCTCAAACTTCAGGAAGTAACATTTTTGATACCCAAAGAGCCTAGCTGATCAACTGAATACTCTGATAAACTTTAAAATTAAATAAATACTTAGGACTTAAAAGATTTTCCCCCCAAAAAATCCCCCAATTTTCAGAGCTCCTGGTATATATCTGAATGTTTCTGCATTTACTGTGGTTAATTTGTCATATTAATTTCGCTCTATCTGATCAGAAACAATTATTGCTAGTGTCAAGATTTCATTTTCAATATTTTTAGAAAAGGAAAGTGTATTTGTCTCACTTTTAGTTACATTATATATTTTTAAAAAATATAAATCTAAATTATGTAATACTGAAGCAAAATAATGCTACCTTCTCTTTAAGGTATTTGAAGCTTTTTACTTTCCTTTCTGATATGGAAATTGATCATATCATGCAAGTGCATGCTAAAGACCCTGAGAAGCGGGGACCTCAGAAGCGGCTTGCTGCTGAAGTAACTAAGCTTGTTCATGGCAGGAAAGGTCTGGAATCTGCCAAGAGGTAAAGACAAATTGAATTTGTTAAGTCTCATTTGTTGGACAAAAATCCTGTGAATGGCCATATAAGCAAGGACTATAGCTTTACAGATAGCAAACAAGAAGGCAATTAAATTCTGGATTTCCCATCCTTCCAAAGTTGGAAACATTTAAATTTAAAAAGGAAAATCTAATATAAGGAGACTTTCTCATCATTTATTTCATGAATGGTGCACAACAATGTTGAGGTTCACGATTGGTGCAGAAGAACTTTGGAACTGAAGCCTTTCCAGTTTCCTAAACCTACTCTATCCCCAAAATGAAAATAGCTTCTCCCACTGGGAACAGCAGGTTTATTTTGATTTTTAAAGTGAGGGAGAAGACACGAAGCAGTCATTATTCCTGATTTATTGCCAGCAGGATGATCGTAAATGGTAGAGCACTTTGAAGTATACAAGTGCTCTGCCTAAATTGAGAAAAACTGATATAGCGAATAATGATGCAGTGTGTATTTTGACAGCTACTTTTTTATTACCAGATGTACAAAGGCCTTTTATTATAGCAATGTAGATGCATTAGAAAGTATGTCTGACGAAGAGCTACAAGAACTCTTTAGAGAAGCACCTTACATAGAAATGCTACTTGAACCTGGAACAACAGTAATTGATTTGTGTCGGAAAGCTAATGCAATTGCAGATGGACCAAAGGGGTAAGTTAACATGTTTTTGTCTCTTTACTTTCTATATGATATGCTATAAATTGCCTTATGTTGAAGTTATTGTCTATGAGTCCTATGTACAGGTAGTTCTCAGGTTACAAAGGCAATTGGAGTTGGGATTGCTGTTGCTTAAGTGAAGCGATGGTAAAGCACAACATCACATGACTATATTGCTGAACAATGGCACAACTCTAAGACATAGGAGTCATTAAGTGGGAAACATTGTGAGTCCCAGATAGAGTGAAGGGGTGTCACAGGTGGAGAGGTCAGGGAGATCCTGGGAGTTTGGGGATCCTGGGAGGCTGGCAGAGGTGATGGTCATGTGTGGGCAGGAGATACTTGCAATTCTATCAAAATACAGGGTCTCTGTTTTTTCCAAGTTTTAAAAATAAGAGTCTGCCCTAATTAGCATTTCTGATAAACGCTGATTGCTTCTAAACCATCTGAGACTTATTAGCGGTAGACCCCAACTGTATATTTTCTTCTTCCAGATACCGTGACATAACGGTTGGTGCAGTTTCTATAAATCATATTGCAGAAACGAACCCTGAGGCTGTGCTTATTCTTGGACAACATATTCTGAGTAATGGTTTATCACTACTGAAGATTGGAAAGAGGAATTATTATATTATAAAATGGCTTCAGTTGTCACATGAAGAGTGACAATATTAAGGTTTGTAATATGTTAGGAAAGGTCACCTTTCTTCAAAGATGTCAGAAAGGCGTGATCTAGAGAAGTACACATCAGATGTTAACAAGGACAGTGAAGTATTGTGTAAAGAGTTTTTCCTCACTGAGTGAGGCTTGCTTACCTACAGAATCATTTGGAAAATGGATGGTGTTTTATTTCATTGTTCAGTAATGAAATACATGTAATAGTTTCGATTATAATGGAATTTAAATGTATAAATCATTGTGGAAATGTTCTCTGCAATGAGATTAAAATGAATTTACAAAGATTTACTAGTTGCATTATTATTTGAATTACAAGCTTTAGATAAAATTGGCTTATTCTAAACACTATAATTTTGTTCAGTATTTTCTATGATAAAGTTGTTTAGTATCATTCTGTGAGATGGTTCGACTGTGGACAAAACTATCTGAAGAAATGCAGCTAAGTTGCTATTATTGAAACATCAGTAATTCCAGCTTCAAACAAATATTGGGATAGGTGAGAAATGTTCATTTTATTATGACTGAGCGTTGAAGTCTTATCTAACTGAAAAGTCACTGTTTTTTAAACTATCAAAAATATCAGGCACTGTATATTTTCCAAATAAGATAGTACAGATATTTTGTACTGTCTTTACTGCTTCCCCAACTTGCTTTTCTTTAAAGCTTAGGTTTTTCTGAACTTATTTATTATCAAATTGTTATTTACTAACAGCAGTGCTGGGCTGTAGCCCTAGTTGTATTTATATAATTGGAATCAGATCTGTAGTTTAATCTGACATGCCCAATCTGTTATAGTGGGGAGTGCTAATCATATACTGGCAAATAAATATTTCTTTCAGTGGCCTTACTGTCCACAAGAACCAGAATTGCTAATGTCCACAAAAGCTAAAGGCCATATCTTACGAGTACATTTGATATATTGCTTCATATTTACTAGGTTATGGGTACCCAACCAGGGGTGCGAGATGATATTCCAGGGGGTATAGTTTTGAAAACTATATTCAAAATTATAGTGTATATGCATAATTCATTGCCGTTATTTTGAACTTTTGTAAGGGTGCGAGAATATATCAAAAGTGTTCTAGGGGTGCGGGGTATAGAAAAGGTTGGGAGCTGCTGTACTAGGGTATTGTTTCACAAAGCTATAATTGTATTTATTTCATGCATTTATCCTTCCTTAATAAAGGAAGATTGAAAAATAGTAGTAGAAATATTTGGGCTACATTTCTTTTTAAAAAATCTAAGCAACTACTTCTATCTTAGTTATAACTATTCAAAGCAATTAAAATACTTGTGTTTACTGAAACTTCACTCAGCTGCCTTGACAAGTGATTATTAATACTGACTATACTTTAAAAGATGATTTATTGATACAAAACTATCAACTTTACAGAATTAGTTACAGTTGTAACTTTAGGAACTGACAAATTGTCTATGCATAATCTTCAGTTTTGTAGATTCAAACTGGAAACCATTTATCTTTGCAATGTTTTCTACGGCAGATGAGGTTTACATTGCTTTAGATCCAGAAGACTATTAAAGAAATATTTATGCAAAAGTTACTGTGACCTGATCCACCACTATAATATTAAAAAGCACCTTGCCTTGACATACATTTCATACTTTCTATTGTACCAGGAGTATTAAAAATTATAAAAATTGGACTAGTAATAAGCATTGTGTAAAACATATTGGGAATGGAACATTTTGGGAAACCTAAGAACATTCCATCTTCTTTATCTTCCCTGACAGAGAAGGAGTTTATTTGGAGCATCAGAAACAGTTCCTGTTCCAAAAGAGCTACTTCTCAAAATTTGGCAGTCCATCACTAGAAAGATGGATCAGTGTGGTCTGAAGAAAGACATCATGTGCCAGGCCTTCCCAAAACAGTTGTGTTGGCCCGTCTCTAGGTAGTCATGTCATTCTACTTGAATTAATTCAGAGCTGTTGTTAGTACTTAGAATTTCCTGTATCTATGTAACTTAGAACAACTTACTTCACTCAAAGACAAACCTGGGAATTAAATATTGCATTAAACATGAGCTTTGCCTTCAAAATTATATTTCACATTACTTTTAGAGCAAGACAGACTTTTATCAAAGATGGGTGAACATGTTTAGTCTGATCCATGTTCTTGTTTACTTTTGAAGATGCAATGGAAACTTCACCATCCACATCTCAGTCACAGATCAATGCAAAAATTATCAGGAACATGCAACATTACCTATACGATGGAAAATCTTTAAATCCAGTTGGATGTTCTCACTTAAGAGCAATAGCACTTATATGCCATTTTTATAATTCTTCGCAGCCCTCTCTTAAGCGGTTTAGAGTGTCAGCATATTGCCCCCAACAATCTGGGTCCACATTTTACCGACTTCGGAAGGATGGAAGGCTGAGTCAACCTTGAGCCAGTGAGACTTGAACTGCTGGCAGTCGGCAGTCTGCAGAATTAGCCCACAATGCTGCATTCTAACCACTGCACCAGCACAGCTCTTAAAGGCAGGAGCCAGTCAGAAATTAATATAAACAAGAAAAACCAATCCCAAAGGTGCTTTTCCCCCCCCTTTTAGGGGGCAACTGGACTTTCTTTTAGAGTTGTTGAGGCCATTTCCTCCAAAGAATGCAAATGACCAGCTGTCTGCAAGGAATATAAATCCTTCCATTCCCTACCATTCAGTCAGAGCTGAAGAAGCTTCTTGGATGAGAAGCAAAACGTTTTCAAAGAAAAACAAAGTCCAGTTGCCTCCCAAAAGAAAAAGAAAAAAAAAGCACCTTTGGGATAATCATGACCTGGATGACTGAGCATCCCCATGGATAAGAGAAACCAATATTTCTTCCAAAGTTCCTCTAAAACCAAATAATTTCCCCAGAGGTTAATCTGGGTATATCCTGGAGGTAATGGAATAATGTGTAATTGGTTGTTTGTGAGTTGAGGATACTGCTATCAAGACACTTGTGTAAAACAGTCTGGGTTTTGCGTGCTGGTGTGTGTTTATGGGGTAATGACTGGGAAAAGAGATCATACAATACTATAGTACTTCTAACTCATATATTAATGCAATTCACTTAACTCTGCAAGAATCTTGGCATAGCCGTTATTAAATTCAAGACCATCTAGTTCCATAGATTTGCAAAGGCCGCAAATGAGATTCAAACACAATTTTATTTTTCGTATGATTACTCTGCATGTGGGTGTGAATTTCTGTAATAAATTGCAGATACATTTAAGAGCAGTAAATGCAACTATGTTTCAGTGTAAAATAAGGGTGGAACTCATATACTCTCAAACTTACTGAATATTAAAAGTTTCTGGTCTCAAATGATTTAGGTCAACTTCTTTTTAGCCTGTTATGTTGACATTATCAGGCAAATTTTGGTTTTCCACAAGTACTCATGGAAGAAAGCACTATGCTTACTTCCTAATGTGTGCTGCTCAAAGGAAGTTAGAAATAGTCATTTCAAACATGACAGTTAATGTTTCCTTTAAAAAGGAAAAAAAACTATCTGTGATAATACCCGTTGTACTTTAAAATAATAAAATATTCAGGGATCAGTATGCCATTGTTGCTTTTGCTGGTCATAGTAGAGAAGTCAAACAAATTGGCTGTACCACTGGTGTTTGTTTTTTTAAAAAAAGGCAGAACTTAGCAATATGTTCTGGTGATCCAAGTTGATCTGATGGACAGCTGCCTACTTCAGTGTTCTTTCAAAGATTATTAAGAGAGACATGATCTTTCATACTATTTCTACTTATTTTTTTAAAGTCTGATATTTTAGGGAATGGTCCCAGGTTTTTGGTCCCATCCAGAGGAAACTGGTGAATGGAAATTTCTTGCTGACATATTCCATATTTATATAATAAAGAGAAAAGTTCAGTAATACCAGAAGTTAAACCAACTATCTTTGAGTTTACATATCAAATAGCTAAGAGGCAATATTTCTCTTGTATGGTTCGTCTTCTTGAGATCAAGAGCATGCAATTAAATTCATAATTAAATATTGCAGGGTCCTTCTTTCACGGATAAAAACTTATATTGCAAAAGCAGCTGAAAAAGCTATATCACAATTCTACACTGCTCATCCTATTCACAGGCAACTAATTTAACCAAACCAGGAACTGGGATTTTAACCTAGCTTTTTCCTCAATTTTAACTTAATTCAGTCCCACATAAAACAAGGTTGTTCTTTGTATCAGGAAACAGCCGGGAGTGATGATGATTAAATATTATTTGCTTTGCAATGTACAGGATGCTTTTCTGTCCACAGACAACTGAACCAAACTTCTTGATATAAGCAGACTTTACATGCTGCGATACACATGGAGTTTCATTAGTATATAACACCTAGCCCTTTTCAAGTCTCTTGTTTCTTCACCAAAGATGTGTTTCTCTAATCTCTGCAATAATTTGACTGGCTCTTTGCAGGGCCTGAAAAAAAAAGAAATCATATACCAATTAGGGCAAAGGGCATCAACCCAGAAGTGCTTCTTTTCAGGCTATATACAACTCTTAGGACACCCTTAATCATTCTGCTCAATAATAGTACTGCAATTTTGTAGGAAAAGGAATATATTAAACATTGTAAAATCAAGAAAAAAAACTGTGGCTCGGATTTTTCCTGTGATGTTATTGTATCTTCACTGACTTCTCTAGAAAGAAAGAAAGATATTGAACATGCAGGAAGGAGGGAGACGGAGATGCTGGCCCCTCAAAATTTGCTCACTATTTTATATAGACTTTGCCTTCTATTATGGATTCAAATGCTCAGTTGGGTTATTTAGGTTACTTTAAAGAAGCTAATGCTAGGGGAGAGTTAATTTAATAAAAACTCAAATAATTTGATCCCCATGAGCATTATGGTCCATTTAAATGCATTTACAGTAATTACTTCCCTATTACTGTTCTAGCAACTCAGTTATATCATGCTTACTTGAAAGTAAAAGTAAATAACAGAAATAGAAATTACAAGAGCTAGGGAAGTACATACTTTCTGCATGGCAGGACATTTATAGGAAAAATAGGATTTAAAATTTGGGAGATTATTTATGCTACAGGGGCAATGCGGTGGCTCAGCGGTTAAGATGCTGAGCTTAATAACTGGACAGCCGGCAGCCCAAGTTTGAGACCCAAGCGCCCATACAATGGGGTGAACTCCCGTCCTTGCCCTGCCAACTTAGCAGTTTGAAAGTATGCAAATGCGAGTACCATTTTGGTGAGAAGGTAGCTGTGATGACCCAGGGCCCCGAACGGAGGCAAAGCAATTAGCGGGTCAGAATAATTGTTTTTGTAAGCGCTGCCAACGTTCACCCAACAGCCCCCACATATGCTGGCACAAGTTCAATAAAACAGTCAACGGAGTTAAACAGTTCTTTAAAGTAAAACAGATAACAAACAAAGTATGATCTTTTCAACGCCCAGCTTGCCTGTAACCTGCAAACTGCAAAACTGAAGACAGCAAGGAAAACTCAGCAGGAAACAAACTTGATCCAAAATACAAAGAGTCCAGGTACAAGAGCTCACATCACAAGAGCTCACGTTTGTTCCCGGCAAATGCCCCACCCCATAGCGTCTTCTTAAATACCTATTCCCCAGGTGTGCCTTGTGAAGTGGGGCGTGACACTCTCCTCCCCTGCCTCCGCTCTCCTCCCCTGCCTCCGCTCTCCTCCCCTGCTCTCCTCCCCTGCCTCCGTTGTGAAGTGGGTTGTGAAGTGGGGCTTGACCTCTCCTCCCAAGCAAGTGAGCCTGCCTCCTCTCTGTTCTCCTTGCTCTGGGATCTGGTGGGGAGGGGCCTTGCTCCTCGCCTGAGCTCTGCCTTCCCTGTTCCAAACTTGAAGGGCCCTGGCCTGCTTCAGCCTGTTCCTCCCCACAGTCCTCTGAAGCCACAGACACCCCTCCTGGGCCTCAGCAGGAAATTCCATGTCATCCTCAGAGTCAGGCTCGGATAGAGGCATGACAGTAGCACTCTGTGATGTCATGCTGGCCACATGACCACGGAAATGTCTTCGGACAGCGCTGGCTCAATGGCCTTGAAACAGAGGTGAGCACTGCCCCCTATCATCAGCAACAACTAGCAGAATAAAATCCGCAAGGATTCCTTTACCTTTTGCTTATGCTTTAGAGCTAGGATTCTGCAAGAGATTGTGATTGAAATAAAAAACTTCATTTTTTGACCTTCATATGCCAAGCAGTGCTAGCTATCGGTATATAAGTAGTCCTCAACTACAATCATAATGTTGGTCTTAAGCAATGATAGTTGTAAAGTGGATCGTGTGACGATCCACAATTTTATGATTTTTGTGGTGGTCGTTACGCAAACCCATTGTTCATAACAGGCTGTTTTTTTGCCAGAAACTGGAAGTAAATTTCAGTTTCCTACAAAAACGTCATAAATTACAGTCATCTGAAACTGCAAACAGCAGAAAATATGGGCTGGTTCTTAAGCACCCCAAATGTAGTCATGTGACCGGGGGGGGGAGATGATGTTGGAACTCTGAATCCAGGTCATAAATAGCTTTTTCAGGACCCATCGTAACGTCTAACAGTTGTAGGTCGAGGACTTCCTTTAATAACTTTCATGGAGAGGTTCCCTTAGACCTGATAATTATTCCAAGGGTTCCTTCAGGGTAAAAAGATAGAGAAAGGCTAATCTAGGCATTGGGCCAGAAAACAGATTTTTACATTACAAAACTACTTTGCCCCTTTTCTGAATTACCACTGAATTTATTGTCCTAAAAAAGATTGTTTCTGTGCTCACCCTTGTATCTAGAATCTACATAGAACAAAACCAAATGTGTACAGATTTATAATGCTTCAGATTTAAACCTTCAGCAAAAGGTCTGTGTACCTGTAACATGTCAGCTGCCTCCTTCCTGCGCTGAGCCATGTCTTCTGATTCAGTTAAAAGATCATCCAGCAGTAAAGCTTTGTACAGCTGTCCAACTAGCTCACTCTGAAGAGTATCTTTCACGTGGTTCACCAAAAAATGCATCACTGCTTTTGGCACACTGAAAACAAACAGCAACAGTTCAAGCATACTAATGCACCTTTCTGAAAATAAACTGCTTTAAGGTCAGAAAAGAAAGGGAAATCTCTCTTTAAACAGTTACATGTGTTTCTGCAGTCCTAGAAGTGAACAATCAAAGCACAAGAAAAGTCAGAGATGTGGCCTGTAGTATAACCCAGGAGCAGGCAACCTTGGCTCTTTTATGACTCGTGGACTTCAACTCCCAGAATTCCTGAACCAGCCATGCTGGCTCAGGAATTCTGGGAGTTGAAGTCCACGAGTCATAAAAGAGCCAAGGTTGCCTACCCCTGATATAGCCATTGCAGCTCTGTGGTCATATGATCAAAATTCAGGTACCTAGCAATTTGCCCACAATTATGACCTCAGGGTTTGCTTCAACTCCCCCCACCTGCCCATCTGTCTCCATCTTTGCCCTTCCGGCTGCCCTACGCTCCACCACCTGTCGCTCCCATCTGACTTTCGCCTTGATGAGGTGTTCCATCATCAGGTCAGCAGCTATTATGCCAGGCACACCTCATCAGCAGGGGAAGGAGGAAGACGATGAAGGTCAGCTGGGGACAGCAAGAGCAATGGAGCACAAAGTGGCCAAAAGAACGAGGGGGGGGGATAGGCAAGGGGGGGAGTTGAAGCGGAGGCAAGCATGGCACTGTAAAAGTATGATGATCTCCCCTAACGACAGTGGATTCCTTGCCTCACTCCTCCAACTGGGTCTACCAGTTTATCTTTTATCTTTTTCAAAGCCAAAAAATTGTTAGGAATTGGACAGCAATCCAGATCTGAAAGGTAAAATATGATTGGAGCTTGTGCTGGCATGCATATCCTACCAGACAAGAACTTTTTAAAGCGAGCACATATTTTTCTGGAATCCTATAAAAGCTGCAGAAGATAACAGCAAGCCAGAAGAAAACTGCAATTGCTTTAAGATTCTATTTCTATGTATTCATTCAATGTACCTGGCTACTGAATCATATTATGCCTTTGAAATATGGGCTTGTGCCCAGCACTAGAAACTGACATGCTGTTGAGTGAAGCGCCACTCTCCAGCAGGGCAATGCTTCTGAGCCTCAATACTAGCCCCATGAACATTTTTAGAAACTTAGAACGGGCAGGAGGTTGCAGACGAGTGCTTGTTTTAAATGTCTGCTCAGGAAATAAGTGAAAGAGTGGCTGGGATGTAAGTGATCTCAAAACATTTTCCCTCTGCTCCCACCCCCACCCCAAGAGTGGTTTACTCCTGCTTTAGAATCATTATTTGCTTAAATTCTCAGCATGAGGAACTAAAATGGAAGCAAATTGAAGGCCTGCATTCAAATCAACCTAGCTGTGTCTAGGTCTGCAGAAAAGACTGCCATCAAAACATTCCTGTGATCATGGATGCAAGTTGCAACTATCACAATGCAAGCTTCTTGGAGTTTTAATATAGCTTACCTGTCTTGAATGTTCTTCCTGACAATTAGGAAATAGGATTTGATGAGACGTTCTATCACTTCGCAATCTCTTTGTTCCCGGGCTGAAAGCTTGCGTGCAACAGGAACAGGCTAGGAGTGTAGCAGAACATCACAAATGACACAAATATATTAACTGTAATAGGTATAATAAATAACACTGGTAAACGCTGACCTGATTTTTGAATAGGATACTGCTATTATTATTATTGGTTCATAAAACTGTCAAATCAGACAGAGTCAAGGCAACTTACAGCTTAATCTCAGAAATAGTTCAAATGATGAGTTCTCTTCATTGTAATAGAATACTTGTGATCAATAACTTGTTCTTCATCTTCTACTAAATTTTAGCTTTACTTAGTCAGGCTCGTGTAGGAACTTACCACATCTAGCAAGTTTACAGCATGGCCTTTTTGAGGGCTGGCAGGTAAAACTGTTACTGGTTTGGATTTTTCCTCTGCTAATATCTCTTCTGTCTTTGATGATTTCAGCATTCCTCTCCAATTGCCAGTTCCAGATTCTGGAATTCCTTCTCCAGAAGCAAGAGATGCCTAATTCAAAGAAAGATATAATATGCAAACTCAACCCCTTATTTGTGAGACAAATGCTTACCTGAACATTTCCTCCAATTTTGTTCAGTCAATTTACTCAATTTTCCTATTCCATCACTAAGAAATGTAAGGTGTTCACTCTTCCCACTACCCCTTTTATTTTATCCTTTTAACTCTCTTCAGAGATTGATGTGACAGAAGTATGTCACATTCAGAAAAGTATTCAGACCCTCTTCACTTTTGTCACTTTTGTTATGCTGCAGCCTGATTTTACGGTTGTTGACATTCATTTTTTTCTCATTAATCTACACTCAGTACCCCATAATGACAAAGTGAAAACAGAATTTTAGAAATGTCTGTAAATTTATTAAAAAGAAATGAAATGAAATATCACATTGACCTAAGTATTCACACCCTTCACTCAGTACTTTATTGAGGCACCTTTGGCAACAATTACAGCCTTGAGGTTTTTTTTGGGTATGACGCAACAAGCTTTGCACACCTGGATTAGGAGATTTTCTGCCATTCTTCCTTGCAAATTTTCTCAAGCTCAGTCAAGTTGGATGGTAACCATCGGTGGACAGCCATTGTCAGTCCCTCCAGATATGTTCAATAGGGTTCTAGTCAGGGCTCTGGCTAGGCTACTTTAAGACATTCACAGAGTTGTTCCTAAGTCACTCCTGATGTTGTCTTGGCTGTGTGCTTAGGACTGTTGTCATGTTGGAAAGTGAACCTTCAGTCCAGTCTTAGTTCCTGAGCACTGTTGTGGAATAGGTTGTCACTGAGGATATCCCTGGACTTTGCTCCATTCACCTTTCCCTCAACCATGACCAGTCTCCCAGTCCCTGCTGCTGAAAAACACCCCCACAGCATAATGCCATGCTTCATTGTTAGGATGATATTGTGCAGGTGATGAGCGGTGCCTGGTTTCCTCCAGACATAACATTTAGAATTGAGGCCAAGCAATTCAATCTTGGTTTCACCAGACCAGAGAATCTTGTTCCTCAAAGTCTGAGAGTCCTTCAAGTGCTTTTTTGCAAACTCCAAGCAGGCTTTCATATGTTTTGCACTGAGGAGAGGCTTCTGTCCAGCCACTCTGCCAGAAAGCCCAGATCGCTGGAGGGCTGCAGTAATGGTTGTCATTTTGGAACTCTGTCCCAACTCCACACAGGATCTCTGGAGCTCAGTCAGAGTTACCATCGGGTTCTTCGTCACCTCTTGGTCACCTTCTCCCCCTATTGCTCAGATTGACCGGGTAACCAGCTCTTGGAAGAGTCCTGGTTGTGCCAAACTTTTTCCATTTGAGAATTATGGAGGCCATTGTGCTCTTAGGAACCTTCAGTGCAGCAGAAATTTTATTGTAGCCTTCCCCAGATCTATGCCTTGCAATAATCCTATTTCTGAGCTCTGCAGGCAGTTCCTTTGACCTCATGGCTTTTGCTCTGCTACAGTATGCATTGTCAGCTGTGAGGCCTTTTATAGAAAGTTGTGTGCCTTTCCAAATCATGTCCAATCAATTTAGTTTACCACAGGTAGTCTCCAATCAAGATGTAGAAACATTTCAGCAATAATCAAGAGAAAGGGAGGCACCTGAGCTAAGTTTCAAGTGTTGTTGCAAAGGGTCTGAATACTTATGCCAATGCGATAGTTCAGTTTTTTCTTTTGAATAAATTTACAGACAATTCTAAAATTCTGTTTTCACTTTGTCATTATGGGGTACTGAGTGTAGATTAATGAGAAAAAAGTGAATTTCAACAACTATAGAAGCAGGCTGCAGCATAACAAAATTGACAAAAGTGAAGGGGGTCTGAATACTTTCTGAATGCATTGTATTTTATAGGATTTATATGGCTTCTTATCTGAAATAACGATTCTAGGCAGCTCACAACTTCCATTAAAACATAGCTAAAAACAAAGTACACCCCCGAAGTCGGACCAAACAACCTCCTGGCTGAAGTCCCATCCTAGGCCAATGTTTTGGGGAAGTCTTTATGGTCCCCTGGAAGACAATGGTACAGTATCACCAAACAACACAGAAGAGGTAAAGGCTCAGACTGATCCTTGCAAATGTACAATGGCTTTTAGTCCAACCAACACTCCCAAACATGCAGATCTGTAAACCTGTAGGTGAAAACTACAATCTTCAAAGCCCCCAGAATTTCTTTTAATTTCAGCAGCAACAATTTACTGTCAGGCTGAGTGAAAATGCATGAAAAAAAATGGTCTAAATCCTAAAATAAGCTTAACACAGTTAATTTCTCCAGAATAATTATAAAAAAAAGTCTCATCTCCACTAACTTTGTATCACTATTTACTGTCTCCGATAGAAAGTATGATTCAATTTGAACATGCAGGTACACAGATTTACACGTACACAATTAACTTGACTTTAAGTGCAAGGTATATATACTTGTAGCAATCATACAATTTAATTCTTAAAACTTGTCATTTTTAAATAAGAATTATCCCAGAGGTTCAGCTTCTAATGACAACAAGAATTAAAATTAAATCTCTTTCCCAATATCAAATATAACCGGACTTATGACCAGTTTTCACACTTATGACCATTGCAGTATCCCCATGGTGACATGATCAAAATCTGGGCAGTTGGCAACAGGCATGTGTTTATAACAGTTGCACTGTCCCAGGGCCATGTGACCACCACGTGTATGATCTTCCCAGCCAGCTTCCAACGAGCAAAAGTCAATGGGAGAAACTGACTTAATGACCACGATTCACTTAATGATTGCAGTAATTCACTTAACAAATGAGGTAAAAAGGTCATAAAATGGGGTAAAACTGCATAGCTTAGCAATGGATATTTTGGACTCGATTATTGTCATAAGGACTACCTGTATGGTCACGATAACTTCACACTGAGGTAAACACTGTCATGGCCCCATTGGAGCCCCATTCAGAAAAGGAGGAGGAATTGGATCTGGGATCGTCCGATGGGGATGGCACATCTCCCTGGGAATGTTTGGAGAGACCAGGGGCTGAGGACGATGCTGTCCCAGGCCCCTCAGCATTGGGGGAGGTGGTCGACCAGACGAAGAGCTGCCTGCGCTCACAGACCCAATGGAGGATCGACTGCTGACAGGCCATGGTGCTGAGAGGCAGCAGATCACCTCTGATGTGGAACAGCTGCCTACTCCACTCAATCCAAGGGCAAGGAGAGCAGAGCGTAGGCAAGCTCAGAGAAGGGCTGCAAGGCTATTCAAGAGAAGGTTGCCCCACCCCTCCTCACAAGGAACACTTGGAGTGGACTGACTTAAGGAGAAGCCTTGGGGAGTTAGTCTTTGCCAGGAACAATTGATTTACATTCTCCCAGCTTTGACTTGTGCCTTTTGCCTTGCCTTGAGGACTGTTTTTCACCTTTTGCTTTGCCTAGCCTTGAGGACTACCTTCTGCCTTTTGTCCTGTACCTTGCCTTTCTTGTGGCACTGCTTTATGTCCTTTTGCCTTGCCTTGCCTTGAGAACTGCCTTTTGCCCTATATCTTGTCTTTGCCCTGAGGACTGCCTTTGCCTCACGGACTACAGTTTGCCTTATGGGCTCACTTAGCTGGATGAACTGGACTTGGGACCCTGGATCTTGCCCTATGAGCATGCTCTTATTCTGTGGACTTTCTTTGTTTGGCTGTTGTTTGGGGAATTGAGGGTGGCTGCCTTCGGGGTAGCGTGAGGTGGAGCCTCACCAGTCGTTGGAGGGCTGTTTGTTGAAACATTTACTTATAGGAATAAAGGACTCTCTAGAGGCCTGCCTTGCCTTGACCACCTAGGTCATAACAAACACTGAGGTAAAAAGGTAAAGATTCATGAGTCAGAATCAACTTCTGGAGCCTAGAAACATTCATGTAATTTTCTTGACATCAATGTGGAAGTGGTTTCACATTTCAGGCTTCCTGTTTTGTTGTTTAATTTCCTATTTTAGTCTGAAGCCCCAAGCTTTTCTAACAGCCTCCTATCCAAAGACACTAGTTCCTAGATCCTATTCTACTTAGCTTTCATTCAACAAAGCCAGCTAGGTGTGGCCATTATAACCACTAAACAACCACAGAGCTGCCTAGTACCAAGGTGAAACCCATTACCCTTATTCAATAAACTAACACCTGAAGACACACAATCAACCTGAACTATGAATTCTGAACAATCACATTAGCCGTTTCTGAGAATCATGCTCAACTGACCAAAGTTCAGCACAAAATAACTAAGCATGCATGCTTAGAAGAAAGAGAGACAGACCTTGCCATCAACCTCAGCAGAACCAGCAGCAGAAGTCTCCTGGGAAGATGGTGGCATAACACCAGGAGGCTTAATGGACTAAAAAAAAGGCAAGAAGGGCAGAGAAGGATATCAGTACTGCTTGACAATACCTTGTTTGTTAAGTTTAATCAGTTTCTTTTATCCCCTTACTTGCTGTTTCTCGGAAACAGAGGTACACTAAACAGCAATTTGGACCACCTTGGGGGAAAAAAAGCTGTTTGGCATTTACAAAACATACTGTCAGTTTTATGTATCAGACACATACTCACCTTGTCCCGTAATCCATGAGAAGACATCTCTCTAGCTAATCTGTTCCGCCTTTGTTCCTTTAAGACAAAAATGTGTGATTAGAAATTAGCTGTCAAAGAGCAATCAAATCCTGATTCTTAAGGCATTAGGGTAGAAACCGGGAGACCTTACGTTCTAGTCCTCCCTTAAACACAAAACAAACTGATTGGCCTTGGACCAGTCATTTTCTCCCAGCATTAAGAAGAAGACATTGGCAAACTTGAAAATCTTGCCAAAAAAACTGCAGAGACTAGCCCAGGTAGTCTCCAGGAGTCCATACTGACTCAAAGGCACACACCTATCTAAGCATGATTTCTGCAAACTGAGAAAGAGTTAAATATATTAAAGATGAGTTAGTAGCAATAGCACTAACATTTAGACTTTTATACCACTTGATAGTGTTTTACAGCACGTTCTGAGCAGTTTACAATATCAGCATATTGCCCCCAACACTCTGGGTCCTCATTTTACTGACCTTGGAAGGATGGAAAGCTGAATCAACCTTGAGCCAGTTAGGATCTAACTCCTGGCTGTCGGCAGAGTTAGCCTGCAGCCGACCTGACCAAAGCCATTTTCCTTGCTTCCTGTTGCCACAAATGGGACGTTTTCTATTAGACTAAACATTTTTCTATCCCGTGGGAACCAAGGTCATTTCTGTTTCCCTCAGCTGGGGAGGATACTTTTAGTATTAGAAAGGCCACCTGGATGTGTTATTGGGAAACGTAGTTAATTACATAGCCAGTGGGATGGGTCTGTAACTTTGTATTACTGTTGCTTCTGGGAGGGAATTTTAGTCTTGGTTTCACTTTTGACCATGCTGATACTTTGTATCCAATAAACATGTTCTCAGAGGAAACCTCAAGCCTGGAGTTCGGTTTTATTTGGCCTCATCTATTGGAACCATAACTGTATTCTAACCAGTTAAAGATGTCTGAACCATGTTCTCCTAATGACTTGCAGCCTGTTCTACCTCCAAGAATTGGAGGCACAGGTGTTTCTGGCACACAGGCAAGATGATAATTTATGTTTTAGCTAATATTCCCAATCAGGCAAACAAAGACTCTACCCTCAGTAGTTGATATGAAAATCTAGTAAGTTTAATAATGTATCGTAAACATTTGAAAAGATTATATTTTCTCCTTTACCTCTATATTATTGTTTATTAGCCCACAAGCATCTGCAAAATCTGGATGCTTGGTGTTGATATAAGCCAATTCAATCGCTACTAAATTGTGAACCTAGAAAAAAATAAAAGAGAGAAAAAATCAAAACTTTAATTCTATTGAAAAATAATTTCAAAACTTCAACACTACATCAAGAACAAAAATATTTCTTCTCAGCTGATTTTTCATGATAGATTTTTGTAAGTTGCTTGTTTTCTTTGTTTCAAAGTGATTTTATAGTTCTCAAAATTTATGCCACATATATTTCTATACTTTGCAGCCTTTAATGCAGATCAAAATTTTATAAATAAAATGTAAAGTCAAGTTCTGAATCAAGTACATTTGATTCAGAATTAAGCCCTCCATCTATAAATGACCCCGTTGTCATGGCCCCATCAGAGCCCGGGTCTGAGGAGGAAGAGATGGAGGTAGGACCCACAGAGGGAGATGGCGCTGTCTCTCTGGTTCAGGAGGAATGATCGGAGGAGAACGATGAGGCAGTCCTGGGTCCCTTGGGCCTCGGAAGGGTCGCCAGGGGAAAGAAAAGAAAGTGCAGGATGACCGAGCGAGGGGGGAGGAGATGGACAGGGCAGGCAGCAGAGGAGCGAGGGAGCTCCGGAAATGAGCAACTGCCTCCCCTGACCGATCCCTGAGCATGGAAAATGTAGAGGAGACAGAGTCAGTGCAGAACAACCCGACTACTCAGAAGGAGGGTGCCCCGCCCCTCTTCACAAGGCTCAACTGAGGAATAGGATTTAAAGAGATGCTGTGGGGAGGGGCTTTTGTTGGAAACAAGTGCATTTTTCTAGCCACCCCTGCCCTGCCCTGCCCTGCCCTGCCTTACTTCGCAGTGACACAGCTCTGCTCCAGGTTATGCTGCAGTTTCAGCAAACAACGAGGACTCCCAGTGACCAAGCTTCTTGAACTGTGCTGCTCCCCTGGACTTCTAGCAGCCAGGAACTATTGGCGGTGTGTGTGTGTGTGTGTGTGTGTGTGTGTGTGTGTGTGTGTGTGTGTTTGTGTGTGTGTGTGTGTGTGTGTGTGTGTTTAGAGCTTTGGCTCTTGGACTTGCAGTGAACTGTGCTGCTGCCCTGGACTTCTAGTACCCAGGGACTATTGGAGGTGTGTGTGCGTGTTTAGAGCTTGCTCTTGGACTTGCAGTGAACGATGGGAATTTTGGGGGAAAGTTGGAGCAATAAAAGGGAGTTAACCCTTCACTTCAGCTGTGTTGCTTCTGTGCCCAGCCCCCGGTCATAACACTCATGTACTGAATATAATGAAGTTCATTACCATATAAGGATATAACAAACTTAAGTCCTATGAAGGAAGCCTATTTTATATACTTCTATAAAAATTGTAGCTGTCACTTGCAAAACTATTTGATACGAAAATAATTCTTCAGCAACAAACCTCATAGTGATATCTCATAATATCTAACATGTTTTCATGCAACCAAATATGTCATAATACAAGAATCTCCACCCTGATTACCATTTCATTTGTAATTGGTAGCCTTCGACGCAAAAGACTGGTCACAACCTCAACAATGGCATCATGGAGTTTAGGAAATCTCAGCAATTCCTGAATACAAGCAAAACAGCACAGGATTTCATTTGCTATAATCAAAAACAGAATGGTCAAAATGAATGACCTAGAATATTTAGTTTCCAGAAGAACTGGTCTTCATAAATAATGTAATTCCCATAAACCAGCAGAAACCACTGAGTGCCTCCAAATGGCTCCCCGGACCCTGGTTGTAGCCTTCATTTCAACAGCAAATCTAAAGGAGTTTTGCCTGAGTTCCACTTAGAGGAATCCATCTCACTATACTGTTGTCAATTACTATTCTCTAATTATCTCAACAGAGTGGAAGTAGGACTCCTTCTGACATGCTCATCCTCTTACCTCTAAAATGTAAAAGATAATAATAAACCTTTATTGATTAGCCCCTGGGCCATATCAAAGTGTAAAGTTCCAGCAACAAAACATTACCAAAGTTTGATAAAAGCAATTTAAAATGAACTTTGATAAAATACAGTTTAAAATGCAATTAGAGTAAAATACGACTTAAAATGAAATTAGAGTAAAATACAGTCTAAAATGAAATTAAAATAGATAAAATATGATAAAAATATATCTTGGAGTCACCCTTGCAATCTACCCCGATCAGTCCCACATATAGGGATCTCAACTGAACCATTTTGTTTAAATACTGTGCTGCGTTAAATGTTATTTTCAAGTTCTGGCCGCACATGAGGTAAATTGTTTTGGTATGGGGATCCCAATGAGTCATTCATTTGGTATATAGACTGAGGTACCTGTCTCTCACCCTCTTGTACAGGCAACAATCAAATAGTATGTGAGCCAAGTCTTCTACCTCTGCTGCTCCGCAAATGCAGAGACGCTCATTGTAAGGTATAGAATGGAATCTCCCATATCTGACCATTGTGTCAGGCTGTTCAAATATAATGTAAAAGAGAACTGTGACAGAATGGAACAGGGCAGTGCTGTACTCTTACTTTATGCACTCCTCATGCTTCTTTCTCCAAGTGTCTCCACAGGAACATATTTAAGATATACCAGCCCTTTCCCAATCTGACGTTATGGAACACTGACTTTCAGCCAATGTTATCAACAAACATTCTGGTTGACAATTATAGAATTTGTCCAGAATAATTTGAGGCAACTATACTATGTAAGGGACAGCAAAGCAAAGAATTTGCTTGCACGTCTATACTAAAAAGATACCCCTGTGTCCAAGTATGCACACAGCCTCTAGGACATTTTTCTCCTTAATGAAAAGAGTTATCCTTTATCGCCAAATAAATTATACGTTACAGATGCATTACTTTGATAGCCCTAGCAGAGATTTCTGAAGTGCCAGATTATGTCAAGCTATAACAGCATACACAGCTCCTTCTTTTACCTGAGTACTGTAATTGCTACAGTGCTGAATAATCCGTTGCATTTCCTCATGAACGAGTTCCACACATCGTAAGCTGGGCTCTTCCAAGCGTTTGATTTGCCTTTTTACTAACAATTCAAATGAAACTTCAGGTATAAACAACGCAGGCCGGGGACCCTGATCAAAAGGAAAGCAATGAGTTACTGTTTTGTTATCAGACTTCACTATACTGAACGGGGCAATGAAACATTGGGCAGATCATTCCATTATTAACAACAACAACACCCCGACCACAGAGTATCTATTTTAACGAGAAAAAGTATCTTACTGAGTAGTTGTAAAAGGATAATACCTACAGTAGCATTTCTAATGGCAGTCAAGATGTCAATGGTGTTAAGGCCACCTAATGGATCCACAGACTCTAAGGTGCGCCCGAAGGTTTCATGAAAAATGTAGCAAATTCTAGCTCCGCCACACCTAAAAGATGGGAAAAGAAACAGGAAACGAGTAAGCCAAATTGTATTATATGTACTTAATTTTTGTGAGGACAGCACATTTCAATTCAAGTTTTAGAAACTTACTAACCAGGTAAGCTTACCAATGAGGACCCACTTACCAATGATAATTGGGACCGGGAACTCCTTTGCTAAACAACATATAGTAGTTGTAATGTGTAATGTTACGTGATTGTACCAACTTACAACAACAGTTCCAGCAGTCTCGGTTGCCATTGTTAGATCAATTCTGTGAAGTTATAGCACCCCATGACCACGTGACTGCCATCTGCAACCTCTTGCTGGCTTCCCCTTTGACTTTGCTTCTCAAAAGCTGGCAGGAAAGATCGCAAATGGCAATTATGTGACCATCGGATGCTGAGACAGCCACAACTACGAGAACCAGTTGTGCAGATAATCCTCAACTTATGACCATAATGAAGTCATGAGACTGGGGCAGGAGGTGGGGAAAGAACCATTGAAACTTTGAATCCAGATCAAGTCCATCTTAATTCTGAATAGTCACTAAGCAACAAGTTATAAGTCGAGGACTACCTATAATTACCTCTTGTTCACTGCTGCTTAACAGTTGCTGAACAAGCAGACATTAAGCAAGAATTACTTGAATTTAAGTATGTATCCATCTAGAAAGACTATCCTCTATAGCAAAATCTGTAACATTTGCTTACAGTTCTGAAGTCTCTATGTATTTTGCTGTCCCTTCAATGGTGTTGCAATATTCACTGGCAAATTTGGTAATAAGCTGCAATAATGTGGCACTCTTATCATCTACTGGTTCTCCATAACTGTTGAGCAGAGACTGGTACTGGGCAGCTAAAACATTGATTCTGGTTTTCAGTTCAGGTAAGCAATCTCTAATGTGATGCATGAGTAGCCTAAAAGCAAAGTTTGAAGGGGGAAAAGAAACTTGTTAGAAAGATGATTTAAGCATGCAATCTGTTCAGGTTTTCATTCCACATTTTGGCTATTAAACAAATGAAGTTCTAGGAGTGCTGAATGCCAACAGTTTTTGACTGAGAAATATCTGAGATTTTTGAAAGAAAAAGCTATGAATTTAATAGTAGACTAAAGTATTTCACTAAGACATTCCAGACCAGGCAGATCAGGTGGCTACCAATCTGTCGTATATGAGACATAATACTTTTTGCAATGCGAATAAGCCTGGGAGGTGGTTGGCTTATCAGTTACAAAAGAAACAGAAAGCTAGAATCATAGAGAAAGTAAAATATAAAGGTACTGAGGTCTTTCAGCAAGATCTGATTAGAAAAAGCTTTTTGGACTTTTACACAAAATTATATTCAAGTGATAATATAAGGGGTTTGGATATAGATAAATATTTACAATCAGTACATTTTCCTAGACTTTCAGAGGAACAACAAAATGGGATGAATAGTTTAATTATTGTGGAGGAAATTGGTTTAGCTATTAAGCAGTTAAAGGTTGGAAAGTCTCCTGGAACAGATGGATTGACTTCTAGGTATTATAAGATCTTACTTGAAGAAATGATAGAGCCATTAAAGGAACTCTTTAATAGTATTTTGTTGGGTACGCAAGTTCCTCCTTCTTGGAAAAGAGCTTTTATATCATTGATTCCGAAGGAAGATCAGGATCTTACAGAGCCTAAGAATTATAGGCCAATTTCATTATTGAACGTTGATTATAAGATCTTTACAAAAATTTTGGCAAATAGATTAATGCAGGTTATGAAAGACTTGATTCATAGTGATCAAGCAGGATTTATAACAGGGAGATACATGAAATATAATGTTAGACAAATTATTAATTTAATTGAGTACTTGGATAAGAATAATCAGATTCCTGTGGCTTTTATCTTTTTGGACGCTGAAAAAGCTTTTGATCAATTGGACTGGCAATTTTTATTTTCTTTGGTAGAGAAAATGAATTTTGGGGATAATTTTTTACATGCACTTAAAGCTATATATCAGCAGCAATCTGCACAAATTGTTGTAAATGGGGGATTGACTGAGAATTTTAATATTCAAAAAGGGACAAGACAAGGATGTCCATTATCCCCATTGCTATTTGTTTTAACATTGGAGATTTTATTGATTCAGATTCGGGAATCAAAGTTAATTAAGGGTGTAAAGATAAGGAAGAATGAGTATAAATTGCGGGCATTTGCGGATGATTTGGTTTTAATTTTGGAACAACCGAATCAGGCGATTGATGGTTTGTTAGAACTTATAACACAGTATGGGAATGTTTCTGGTTTTAAAGTTAATAATTATAAGACTAAGATATTATCTAAGAATATGTCAGTTAAAGAAAGGGAAAGTTTGATTAAAGCCACAGGTTTTCAGATGGTAAAAAAGGTTAAATACTTGGGAGTATATCTAACTGCTTCAAATGGAAAATTGTATAAGAACAATTACGAACCACTATGGGCAAAAGTCCAAAAGGATTTAAGAGATTGGAAAAAATTGCAATTGTCATTGTTGGGGAGAATTTCAGCTGTAAAAATGAATGTTCTACCAAAGTTTCTTTTTTTGTTTCAGATGATACCTATTCTTAAAAAAGAGGCAAATTTGGAGGAATGGCAAAAGGGTATCAATAATTTTATATGGGCCGGGAAGAAACCAAGGGTTAAATTTAAGATATTACAGGATGCTCGAGAAAGAGGGGGACTTAAGGCACCTAATTTGAAATTATATTATGATGCAGCCGCCCTAACTTGGTTAAGTGATTGGCTTAATTTAACAAATATGGATATTCTTTTTTTGGAAGGTTGGGATTTAATATATGGTTGGCATGCATATTTAATTTTTAATAAGAAAGTTGATCGGACTTTTAAATCACATATTTTGAGGAATGCCTTACTTCGTGTTTGGAAGAAGTATTATTATAGATTAAATTATAAAATACCTATCTGGGGGATTCCCAGACATGCAATTGAGGGAACTTCTAAGGGGACAAATTTTGACAAAATCTCGTATAAAGAATTGTTAATTCGTTCTGGTTCGAATTGGCATTTGAAATCCCTAGATGTACTAAGGCAGCAAAATATTCTACAGTAATGGTTTCAATATTTACAAATAATGGATAGATGGACTGTAGACAAGAAAGAGGGAATAACACTAGAAGATAGACAATTGGTTATTCAGACTAAAAACCAAAGTCCGGCTCATATAAAAAGAATATACAATGTTTTATTAGAGTTAGATTCGGAAACAGAATTGGTTAAAGACTGTATGATTAAATGGGCTCAGAATATACAGGAGCCGATCTCATTGGATTTATGGGAGACAATTTGGATAAGAAATGTTAAATTTACACAAGCTCAAAATTTGAGAGAAAATTTTTATAAAATGTTCTATAGATGGCACTTAGATCCTAAAAAATTATCTTGTATGTATTCCAATATACAGCCCAAATGTTGGAGATGTGGCAATAATGATGCGACATACTTTCATATTTGGTGGAATTGTAAAAAAGTAAAGGCTTTTTGGATTATGATTTGGTGGAACATTCAAAAGATTTTTAGAAAAAAGATAAAGTTTACTCCTCAACTATTTTTACTTGGTATTTTTGTTGACTTAAATGAAAAAGAAACTACTTTGATGTTGAATTTATTAACTGCAGCAAGGTTACTAGTAGGTTTATATTGGAAGAAAGATTCCTTGCCTACTTTAGAAGAATGGATATTTAAAGTATCTAGTTTTGCAGAAATGGCAAAAATTTCTGCTTATTTAAAGGATCATACACAAGAAAGATATATTATTGTATGGGGAAGGTGGATAGATTATATTCAGAAAAAGTATGGAATTAAAAAGTTTCATTTATTTTATGAATGAATTTTAAATATTATAGAGAATTGTTTTATAGGTTATGGAGTTAAAGGTTAATTATGATATTTTTTTCCTTTTTTCTTTTCTTTTTTTTTTCTTTTTTTTAATTATTATAATTTTTTTTTATTATTAACCCTGTATTCTGCTCTGGGAAGTGAAGGGAGGGGGGTTGGGGATGGGGGGGAGGGTAGGCTTTTTTTTGTTTTGTTTTGTTTTTTCTTCTACTTTAAAATTTTATTGTATTTTTATAAATGATTGTATGTTTAAAAAATAAAATTTTTTTAATAAAAAAAGACATTCCAGACCATTCCTCAAAAACTTTAATTTTTATACATGACATACAATTTGAAAAATCTAACAGTATTTAGCAATATAAGCTACATTATTGATTAGCTTTAATTATTTAAAATATTTTTCAATCTCCAGACAGGATATTTAAATGCGATTACAATAAAAATAGATAAATGTAATAACAAAATGCACAATATAATAATGATCATTACCCGGTTGCCAGTGTGAATACTAATCTTTAAAACACTTCAAAGATAGCACATATTTTCTTTCTAGGGAAAGGCTATTTCAAATAATGGGTGCTGATGGCCTTTGCTTATAAGACCTCTCTCTAGATAGGCATCAAGTGAGTATTTACAGGATATGATACAACTAGAAGAGTCTCTGAGGAGGCAAAAAACAATGAAATATAGCATAATTGTGCAAAAGTAATGCCATTAACCAGATATGACTGAGCTGTAATTAGAGGCCCCTGCAACTGTTTATTTCTTTAATTAGCAACCATGCTGATTTGGAAGTAATGGTAGTATCAAATAAACCAAGTTACAGTATAATAGACGACATGAAGAAATATGTCAGCAAGGATTCCATTAAATTATGTTAGTTTATCTATTACACAGAATTAGCACTTAAATACACTTCAAAATCTATCATTTATAAGCAAAGGCTTGTAATTTCCCAAGATAGGGAGGAATCAAATTAAAACTGGCAATTTGTTTACCTCACAAAGCTAACCCCATATATAAAATCAATCCATAATAAATGCCAGGTTTCCAAGTGTTCCTGCATATATGAGAACTGCAAAAATAATTCTGCACTCAGAATATTATTTTACCTCTGCGCATCACTGATAAAAACTCTTCAAGATTTTCCCAGAACACTGTGTCCCTAGAATTGACACTTTGTTATTATTATTACTCACCAGCAAAAGAAAAAATTTCTCTAACTGGGGCCCCATGGGGGAATATCAATCTGGAGGTGGTTGATTGACTAACAGGAGCCATGGTGGCATAGTGGTTAGAATGCAGTATTGCAAGCTAACTCACTGCTCAGTGCCAGGAGTTTGATCCTAACCGGCTCATGGTTGATTCAACCTTCCAGCCTTCCGAGGTCAGTAAAATGAGATTGTTGGGAGGCAAAATGCTGACTCTGTAAACCACTTAGAGAGGGCCGGTATATAAAGAACTATGGAGCGGCATATAAGTCTAAGTGCTATTGCTTTTGCTAATATCAGTTCCCATCTCACCCCGTGTATTCTTCTCATTTTCTCCTCATCTTTAATTATAACATATTTTACTGCAATTTTACTGTGATTTTATACATTTATACATATATTTATGGTTTCATTTTAATGCTGTAAACTGCCCAGAGATGGGAAAGCAAATTTAATTATTATTATTAATAATAATAATAATAACAACAGGAACAACAACGATAATAATAATAATGAAAAAAATCAAGTTGCAGCTTAAGATCAGAGCAATTCCCTGTACCTGTTAAGAGTTCTAGCTAGATACTTTGTCCCATTGCGGTTGGCTAAAGAGGGATACTTCTTCTGGAGAAAACCATATTCATCACGAATTGAATCGGCCACACTCTTCTTGGTGTTGATATCCAGCTGACTCCTGCAGGTTAATGAGTTGAAGTACTTCTTGTGAATACTTTAATAAAAGATCCCATCTTATTCATCACCAATCGGAATTGACCATTGCAGCATATGATCTAGATCTTATTCCTATTCTTTTCCTGTTGATGGCCTATCAACAGAGTGTTTTATTTTGGATTTGGGGTTTTTTTGCTTTCCATGCAAAATTGCAACCACAATATGACTTCTGCTGCTTTGCCTATATCAGGGGTGTCAAACTGACGGCCTGTGGGCCAGTTGCAACATACAGAGGCTGTGCCCACCCGAGCTCCGGCAATGCAAAAAAAGTCACGACACGTCGTGACACGTCACATGACACGGCCAGTTTGACACCCGTGGCCTATATGATTGTCTGACAGACCTGGCATAAAACTTTTATCAATATAGGATCTACATGATGCCAAATCCTAACTGTGCTTTCATTCGTCTTATCTGCTGTCACAATTTCCCTTGTCTTGTCATTATGCCAGACGTAGGAATACACTACTTATATCAGACCCAAGCTGGGTTTCCCAGCACTAAGGCATTACTGACAAACTTTGACTTCACCCCTCCCAGTGAATCACCATTTGCATTCTTCAGGAAGGCCAAGTTGTCACCTAACCTGTTAAATGTTGCCCATCTCTTTTCTGTATCAGAGGCAAAGGAACAGGCACTTCTGGGGATAAAGAGTGTGGGGGGCAGGAAAAGGATGCCCTGTATGCAGGGCAAGGACATGTGTGTGCCCAGTTTCTTCAAGGTTGGAAAAGTTAACGGGGGAGGGGGAAATGTTACTTGCTATTTATTGTTATTTCTATTTTGGGTCCCATCCTACAGTGGTGTGTGTTTTCTGTTTCAAAATGACTGCAGAAAAGAAATATTTCCTAGCCGCTAGTTTACACAACATAAAAGTTTGAGAATATTAAGTTATCCACTACCTGCAATAGTTTTACTGATCCCTTAATGGCAAAATGTGGGGATGAATGTCTGGGAGTGTGGGAATAAAAAGACTTCTTTGAGAATCAAACTCTCATTCCGCTCCACACTCACCTGTTGACCACACCAATGATGCCAAGCTTCACGGGTATTACTCTTCCCATAAGCACATCCATGGCATCTGTGCCAGCATCCATGAGATCCAGCTTTGTGATCACAGCAAGGGTACGCCGCCCTATCAGAGCGGCAGGAAAACTGTCATTTACATTAAGCTGGTCATGTATTTAATTTTTCAAGGCTAGGAAATATCTACCCAAAGCAAAAACAAAACAAGGAGGAAAGGGGGAAAAGGGGGGGAAAGGTATAAAGTTGCCCATTAAACAAGGCCACGCAAAAGGGAAATTCACTATTTAAATGTTGAGCCATTCTCTGATTTAAAGCAAATTGTAAAGTTACGCTAAGCTGCCTCACGCAGAGTGCCAGGTTAAGAGTTTTTCTGACTTGTAGTTTCTTATAATCCAGCCAATGTACTGACTGCTGAATCACCATCTCTTGGCTTGTTCTGCCAATAGGAGCTGCCAAGCAAACTAGGAAACCTGAAAACATTTGAACTGGGACCTTTTTGGCTTGATACCGACTCTGTCGTGGTGAAGTACATTGTGTATAAATTGTTTATCTTTATTAAACAAATATATGTTTTAATTTCTAAATGTAACAGTGAACGATATAAATGAAACGTTCTCTATGTCTCAAAGACGTTTTAGTAAAAAAGCTAATGATAATTTGCAGCAAGTTTGTACAGAGCAAAGCATTGAAAACAAATCTCTGTTGCTTTAAAGTTTAATAACTAAAACAAAACAGAAACAAAATCAGAACATGGAAGCAGAAATACATCAAAATATAATAAATTAACAACAGCATACATTTGCAAAGCAAAACACTTCCCGACTTGAGACAATTGTTCTAAGTTTCATAAACTAGGATTCATAAAGTGAAACAAGCTTCAGGGTTAAGCATTCCTCCTATTCTGTTATTTATTCTATGCTGCTTCCAGGTACCATTCACCAGGTCAAACCTGGCTTGTATTAAGCGAGGGCTCAAATCTGGTGAAACACTAGCCTGATACTTAGTGTCAATAAAGTTAATGAAACAAGCAGGGAGCCACGGGAAAGAGTATTTCGCCTCCCCCATTTTATATACAATTCTGTAATAACCCTTGAACAGTAAAACACCTTCCCAGCTGTTCTCGGTAATTTGTGGGACTTAGCCCTGCCTTTTGTCTGAAATCTCCCAATCAGAAGATACACTGACTCAACAGAGAATATGAATTTTCTAAGAACAGATGTTATTGCAAGGTGACATCAAACTATCAACTGGGCTTCAAAATATTGTTTCCTGGAGACAGACAGACCATCTGGAATATACCTTTATACTTACCATCTGGATCTACCTCTCGGGCTATTTTCAGTGCTTCAGAGGTGGCCATGTCTGTGTTGGCAGCAGTGACTGCCAGAATAATTGAATTGGGGTTACTAATGAAGCGAAGGATTAGTTCTCGGATCTGAAGTTCAATATCTTTTGGCTGATCACCTACAGGTACCTAGGAGGTAAAAAATTAAACCAATTGAGTAGGGAGAATCCCTATGAATCTTTTTCTTTAGAGTCACATAAGAAACTAAAAGTGTTTGTTTAAACTTCCCAAATCTCCAACTAGTATAGCTGCAATGTTAAAAGTTGTATTCAAACAATGTGGAGGATGCCAATTAGGGAAATGCATGTAAGATGACTATTTGAAGAGATCTGTGCTGCAGGGTTACAAGAAAGAACTTCATAGAAAAGTATTTCTCAATCTTGGCAACTTTAAGATGTGTGGCATCGTGTGGTTGGGGAATTCTGGGAGCTGAGGTCCACACATTTTAAAGTTGCTGAAATTGAGAAATACTGCCACAAATAGTAGTGCAGACTGATGATGTAGACATAGCTAGGATCCCAGTAAGAATCATTTTGAAAATAAGTGCAATACAGTATAATTTTCTATCTTACAATTTTGCAAACCTAAAAGTGCAGTTAATATATTCTTACCTTTGTCATTCCTGGTAAATCTACCAGGGTCAGGTTGACAACATTAGGTGAAAAAATCTTTAGGTGAATTGGTTCAGGACTGATTCCCTACAGAAAAAGAAGCCAAGAATAATGTCAGAACCAACGTTGGGTTTAATGGTAAAGCAGCATCTCCCACCTTCTGGATGTACTGGGATCACAATGGCTGAAAATTATGAAAACTGCCATTTCAATATATCTGAACCAGCTGCTGTAATTTTTACTGAGCAAGCTCCCATTTATTTCAGTTGCACTTCTGGACCTCAGCTGTTCATAAACTAGCACACAAATTTATATACTCTGAGTACATTAATATTCTACATAGATTCCCCCCCCCTTAAACTTGGCTCATATGCCATTTTCCTTTAAATGTGACTGACAAAAATTCCTTTTTTTTTAAATGCTAAGAGGAAAAACAAAGCAAACCTTTGCACTATCAAGGGTAAACTGCCAGGGATGACATCCCAAGCTACAATTTTAGATACTATGCGCATCATAATCAGTGGCACATTCGGTTTCTGGACAAAGAAACTTGAACATAGAAATCAAGATTAATGTTGTGTGACTATTTGATCAATGGGAGCTTCCAGTTCATGCGTTGAAGCAATCCTTATTTGCAAAATATAATAACGTGAGTGCCTACCTTATTGTTTCCTGAAATCCTTTCAGTTTCATTTTCTATTTCTTGTCTAATTTCATCAAAATCTGTGTAGAGCTGAAATAGTAATGAAAAAGCAAAGGAGCTGAAAGCCTTTTGCAAGTGACTCTATTCTTGTCAGCCTATTTATTTGGATGTTTACAGGCAACTTAAGTCATAATAATTATTTAACAAGTTAATATATCCAATTCAATAAAGACGAAGAAAGCCATAACCCAGGGACTAATACATTGACAGACAGGATGACAGTGTTCCAGTGAGGGACAAGTGTTGTGTTACAGGAAGCACGTCAGCTGGGTACCATAGAGTATCACTGGAACATGCCCACTTCTGTTTTATCTTTCTGGAAGGGCAGAAACAATGGGAAAACATGGTCTCTCTAATAACGAGGATCTATGCCATCAAAGCTTTATAAGTGACAACCAGCACCTGGAAGCTGAAGGGTAACCAGTGAGTTCATATAGCAGAGATGCAAAACTGCTATTCCAGATTCTTAGTGATTGTGAAAGAATATATTTAATATTCCACATGCAAGCTGATTGTGGCTTGAGTGACTATGACAAGGGGCTCCTATTCCAGATAATAACACAACTGGCACTCCAATTTAATCTGGGCAAAGGCCCCTTTGGCCAGTTCTGTTTGAGGGGAGTGCTATCCCAATCTGAACTACAGATGGAAAATCCATGGCACTAGGGAAGCCAAAAACAGAGTCATTCAATCTTGTCAGTTTTGAGAGGAAGAAGGTGAAGATTAGAGAGATACAGCTTTATTTTTATTGCCAGAAAACCCTCTTTTAACAACTTCCAAGGGCAAGAATGACTGTTCTACACTCGGAAATGAAAGGCAGTTTTCTGAAGCTCGTACTGTTGCACTTTTTTCTCCTCTGTTAGGGGCTGTAGTTTGGTTGCATTACAGGTAGTACTCATCTTATGACTCACAATTGAGACTGAAACTTCTGTTGCTAAGCAATGCAGTGTTAAGTGAATTGTGCCAATCTGATGACCTTTGTGCCACAGCCATTAAGCGAATCACCATGGTGGTTAAATTAATCACATGGTCATTACATGAATCCAGCTTATCCCACTGAAGCTGGTTGGAAGCTTCCTCAGAAGGTAACAAATGGCAATCACACATGGTTCCAGGATGTTGGAACAAATGTAAAAACATGCCAGTTGCCAAATGCCAAATTTTGATCATGTGATCACAAGGATGCTATAAATGTCCTAAGTGTGAGGACCAGTCATAAGCCATTTTTCCCAACACAGTTGTAATTTAAAATGGTTGTTAAATAAATGGGTATAGGTCAAAGGATTATCTGCATTGCAGCTTTTCTGCAAAACTCAAGAGGAACAATTTGGGAAAACAGGGTGCCCAGTCTGCAAATTTTGCTAAGATAACACCTTCCTGTTTAAAGTACTCGCAAGTGTACATGCAAATCTCGAAGGAAGGTGTTTCAATACTTTATCCAAAATTTGTGTTATGATTGTTGAAGTACATAATTAGGGAAAATGACACTCTCTAACAAAACAACAAAACTGTACAGATTTAGGATAGACAAGAGGACCTAGAACTCCTGTTTGATTTTGCAAATTGCCCATTTCGCCTAAATGTAGACAGAAATTGGGAAAACACAGGAAATATTTGAAGAAGCCAGCTTAGCTTGTCTGCAAGCAAAACATTGAACACAGGACTAATCTTCACTTATTCAATTAGCTATAGTTAAAACAAGTATGGCCTATATATACACTGTGATCCAGCCAGAATCAGAAACCACAGGGTGAAACAAGAATCACACTTATACCAAGCATCACACAGAATTTGCCTCATGCACACATGAATGGCTAGTTTGAAAACCCTGGCATTTTCAAGGAACTGCATTTTCACCCTCAATGCTTTCATTGATCCCCCTTAAAAAGCTGTTTCAGAACCTTGTTCTGAGCTAACCCATTGGCCATCTCTATCTTCTATTTCTTTTTCATCGTGGCCTTGAATGCTAATGGATGACTGTAGAGGAATCAAAATGATAGACTTCAGCCATCTTAAACAGCAGGTGCTAGCAATCCTCTTCATTACTACAGATCATGAACAGCAAAGCCTACCTTGTTTTTGGTGTGTAGAAATTTTCCCCATTCTTCAGCATCAATCCCTGAAAAGAGATCATCATGGCATGAGATAAGAGGTGGGCAACATAAACAAAGTTGCCCATCTATAGTTTCTTGAGCTATGCTCTTTCAACTATTTGAGGTGAAACTAAAAACAAGCAACATTAGTCAATTATACACAAAAAAATTAGCATTTACAAATAATGTGCACTCTACTAAGAACTGGTAATACCATAAACGGCTCCTTCTTCTATTTAGATCCATTTTAAGCCAGTCTTTGAAACAGCTACAGAGCAAGAAAGTACACCTGTGTGTGCATTTTTTTCATATCATCAATGGAGTTAAATAGACAGCTGATAAAAGTCATAAAACTAATAACGACTAGGCAAAATCTTCTTGCTTGATATGTAACTTGGTCATAAACAACTACAACTGAATTGGGGCCATTATACAAGCAGACATACAAGAGAATGCTTCTGTTACCGTGTTTATCTATATAGGATCTTCTGCAACTCCCTTGTTTTACATGCCAAGAAGAAAGTTACTATAAACTTTCCAGGGGAGAAAAGGGACAAACATTAAAAAGGGTAATTATAAAAGTATTGAGTAGATGTCTAAGGCAGCCCAACGCTTCTGTCAAGGAATTTCATACCTCCTGACCCATTTCAATTCTATGCTCACTTTTATCCTTATATTATCCATAACTGTGGCTTCCTTGGATAACAGTTAAGAATATTCCCTTCATAGAAACATAAGTATCCAGATTTTACCTTATAATAATCTGTGAATGAATATCTCTTTTTGTTTTTTTTAAAAAGTGACTTGTCCAAAGCAGTATTCTCAGCTTTTAATGTGCCAAATAAATTATAATTCTAGTTCTGAAACTTATAGTCCCAATTGTCCAACTGTAACATTTATTGGGTGCCCATATAAATGTTAGATATAAAAATAATGTAATATGTACATTATCTAATACATATTAAAAAATATAAACATCTGGGGAGAAACTGCTTGGAAAACATTAGCTTGGAGGCACTTGGTAGCTATGGTCAAAATTCATCCTAATTTGATGAATCTTGTTTAATAAGAAAAGCATGCTGATTTTGTGACTCTATTTTAAAGCAACTTTTTAAAAGAAAGCCAGTTTTTTGGGTGGCCTGCAGATCCATCATGAGAACAAGCAGCTTTTCCAGAAACATTGGCAGATACAAAACAATTTACTTGCAGATGGTTTCTCAAATTAGCCTATGTCACATTTCCATGACGCTAGACAGTCTTCTTTTTCCAGTACTACTTATTGCAATTATTCACCATTTACTGCTTCCAAGAAATGCACACTACCCATAGCTTGAAGGAAAAGAAGAAAGATTATAAACAGTTATGTTCAAGCATTATACCACTTTCCAGAAAAAGGATAGATTTCTAGTTAGGTTCTGATTTGACACAAATGCAGGCAGAGAGATGAAAAGTTCCAGATTAAGGCAGCCAACCAAAACCAGAGATTTAGCAGAGCAGCCAGCGTGTGAATGCACAAATACAAACAGCAGGCAGCAATAGATGGTGACATGGAAAGCTGGTGGCTGCACTACATAAATAAGCATGCAAATTCCATGTAGTGGGAAAAAGAAGTGAATAGGAAACCTTTAGAAAGGTGCCTTGAATGTTTCCATGTTGCAGGGTCTGCAGTTAAAAAGAAACAGCATCAAAGGTTTAGTTCTACAGAGGGTTGTCTTGTCTGTTCCCTGCCCCTTTCAGATCTCTCTGTGTTACTTCAAGTTACGGGTTTTTATTAGTCCTGCAAAAATTACAGCATGCACAAAGACATAGGTACTGACAAAGAAACTATTAATGAAGTCAAGATTTCATCTGAAAAGCTGTAGGCATCAAGCAGATAATCATCAAAGAGGTGAAAGGCTTGCTGACTTTGAAATGACCAATTAACTCTCTTAAATCTTATATCATGTAGTACCTCCATTTACCAAAAGCAGAATTAAGCACCAGAAAACAGAACAGAACCATCCATTTTTTAGAATGCAGAGCTAATGTCCCAATTTGGGTTAATGTATATAGACATCAACATGCTCATATACTGTAGCTGTACAATGGTTCACTGTCAAAAAATGTTTACATGAACTCTATTATAGGCTGCCTCAGCCTGAGTCCCTCTGCACAGGTAGTCCTCACTGAATAAACACAATCACATTATTCAGTTCCATGTTCACTAAGAGGAAGATCATGTAATTGCAACAGGTTTAACAACATCACCTCCCCTTTGGTTAAGTGAAACATCACATGACCACAACTTATGATTCTCCTGTCACCTTCTTTATTAACTGTTTGTTCCAAGCCAGTTGCAAAGCACATAAATGGAGACCCAGTGACCAGCGGATGCTGCAACGGTCATCAATGTGTGCCAATTGCAAAGCACCCAAAAGGCAATCACGTGACCAAAGGGCAGCATCATAAATGCAAGGCTTGATTGCAAAGGGTTTTTTTTACACTGTCATAATGTCAGTTACTGAACAAGGCAGTTGATGAGCAAAGACTACTTGTATATATTTGGGGACACTACTAGAATTCCCTGCCTACATCAGGAAACTGCAATATAAGACTGATTCATATACTGATGATCTACAGACATCACTGTCACAATCCATGTAATTAAGCCAATTAAAAGTTGGTGGCTGCAATTTACACAATATACTAACCTTAGTAAGTTTTAACACTAAAGCCAGTTAAGCATAATGGTTACAGAGGTGGATCAGAAACTGGAGACTATGAGTTTCAGTCCTCCCTTAGTATGAAAAGTTTTGGCTAGTCACACTTTCTGTTGACCTAACGCTCTTCATAACACTGTTGTGGTAGACAAAATAAGAGATGGGCGTATTATCAATATTGTCTTTAGGTATACAAGAGAGAGAATAGGATGTCATCAATAAAAAATGACAGATTATATTGCAACATAATTAAATAGTGTTGATTTAAGCATCCACAATTGAGGGAAGTTTACTTTTTCAGGTAGCTCAATATAAGAGGCTCATAGCTCTCTTTCTCTCTCTCTCTCTCTCTCTCTTTCTCTCTGTGTGTGTGTGTGTGTGTGTGTGTGTGTGAGAGAGAGAGAGAGAGAGAGAGAGAGAGAGAGAGAGACACTCACTAACTTACAAACAGACACACTTAGAAACAGAAATACAACCTTACTTGTGGGGACAGATCTCAGCTGGAGTTAGCAACCCTTTGCAACTGGGAAATCCAGGCACTACATAGAATTTATATTTGGTTTCCTTCTATTTTTTTTCCTTTTTGGAAAATAAATGTCTTAAAGTCAGAGTCATCCTTTTTTCATATAAATGCAGTAACTAGGATTATTTGCTCTGTTCTACGTGGTTCATTCTCACTGCATTTTATTCTTTTCTGATTTAATTTCTTTATAAATTTTGCCTAAACTATCAAATAAACAGGCATATAAAACATCACAATCTGGCTAAACTCAGCACCCAGTACCTTCAACTGTGGATGCAGGAAGGTCTTTAAAGTTCTGATGGTTACAGACTTGTTCAGATGTCCTTTTAGGATTTGTCCTGTGACCCAACATGTGGTTCACATCAGCTTCGCTACATGCAGTACACCTGATACATTTGATCCACCATCCCTAACCAATTCCCTATTGTTATCTCCTCTGACTCTGAAATGCCATGGAAAACAACAGAAGAGATTGATTATTGTCAAGAATGTGGATCGTATCATGTTTTCTGCATTCAGGCTACAGTGCCCTTAAATCTGGCTTCCCACAGTTCTACAAAATGTAATTCAGCCTGACAAAGATTAGCAGTCCTTAACACAAAACAGATCAGAGCTTATGTACCTATGGACTAAGCAGGGGTCAGCAACCTTAAACACTCAAAGAGCCACTTGGACCCATTTCCCAGAGAAAAGAAAACACTGGGAGCTGCAAAACTTGCACTTGCGCAAGGGGGGGGGAGCTTGATTGAAGAGTTTAATTAAAAAGAAATAGAGACTGCTGTGCATGAGTTATCTATCTATCATCTATCTCTCTATCTTCTGCTCACCTGGTAAGCTGGCCTAATGCTGTTCTTCGACAAGCTGATACACATTCTTATTGGGCTGGCTCTCTCCTGCCCTTGGTTTGCCAGTCCTCTTCCCCCACTCAGTGTGTGTGTGTATGTGTGTGTGTGTGTGTGTGTGTGTGTGTGTGTGAGAGAGAGAGAGAGAGAGAGAGAGAGAGAGGGAGAGAGAGAGAGGGAGAGAGAGAGAGCGCTGATGCTTTCTGCTGCTTCCTGCAGCAAAGGCAGGAGCCCCACCCAATAAGCTTGTCAGCTTGTCCGAGAATAGCATGAGGCCACTCTCTTTTACACACACACACACAGAGAGACAGAGAGAAGGGAAGCGCAAGTGCTTCTCTCTGTCTCTGTCTCTCTCTGTGCAAATGGCGGAGGAGGGAGCCGCAGGAGAAGGCTCAAAGAGCCACATGTGGCTGCGGGTTCCCGACCCGTGGACTGAAGTCTCTTGCTCACAGCTTGTCTACCTAAATCAAAAAAGAAAACAGAACATGCACACTTGGTAAGCCATTCCATCACAGTGTTGTAACACAGAAAAGATTCTAGGGCTATCCATGAAGCAGAGTAGAGGCATAAGTATTAACCACTAATCCAGGGGTCCACAACCTATGAGCCACAGCCCACTATCAGGCTGTGGCCTACTGGCCACCAGGCTGTGGGACAGGCTGGCCAGTGCACACATTCACCCCCACTCATGATAGCACCGTCGCTATGCAAACGGGTCACCGCACAGCAAAAATAGGGCAATGCTAGCGCTCATGCGGCAAAAATGGGGCAGTGCTAGCGAGTGTCATGCGGGTGCTAGCACCGCCACATCTGCGTCACACGTGCTCACAGCCGTTTGTGTGTGCACATGCGCACACGCATAAAATGCTTCCCCCTTCCTTTCCCTCCAGTCCGCCAACTGACAAACATTGGATACCTCTGCTCTAATCCTTACCTTTTGCACACTTCATTAATAGGGTTAATAAGAACAAAGTAATACAGAGATTTCTTCATTAAGTGTACAGGAGATTGTAGATTGCAGTGGTTTCACGTTCTTCAATTTAAAAAGCTGCCATTAAAACCAATGTATTCAATATCTTCAGAATACATAAACTGGGTGAGGAAAGGGAATTGCTTTTTATTAAATTCATAATCAAGGGCTACAAATGCATCCTAATGAAAAAGGCAGGACTAGAGAGGCTTTAAAAACCAATGCAACATATAGCAGGTACAACTTGATTTCAGCCAAGAATTTTGTGAAACACTTTAATATGCAGCAATTTTTTTAAGTGGGGCTTAAAAGCATTTATTCAGACCAGACAATTCCCCAAATCCCAGTTGTTATTAAAGGAAGCTTTAGTAAAAATTCAACTGTCTGCCAGATATTATTCACCAACAGTGATCTCTTC
The DNA here is from genome assembly GCF_016545835.1 of Crotalus tigris. Classification (NCBI taxonomy): domain Eukaryota; kingdom Metazoa; phylum Chordata; class Lepidosauria; order Squamata; family Viperidae; genus Crotalus; species Crotalus tigris. The sequence goes on along the minus strand of NW_024096636.1, from coordinate 265,923 downwards.
TCAAGTAATCTAGTATACAAATGCAGCAAATAATGTTTTTGAGGGTTTCTAATAAATTTACTATGGGATATATATTTATGCAAAATTTCCTCCACCAGTGAAGCCAGCTGCAATCAATAAAGTATATTTTGTAAGGATGGCAAAAATTTGGTATCTTTCTTTCATCATCTAAACTTTTTAATTTCAGTACACTTCTCAAGGTATTTTTCAGAAATATATTAGCCATACAAATAATATAACTTCTTGATCTTTTTTTTCTTTCCATAATAAGAATAGATTCAATATATTCCACTTTCCGTGTTGCCCAATTAAAATCATTTTCCCGGAAGGGAAAATTGTATTTTCTTAATCTCCTGATTAAGCATGAGGCACTCAAACATAAATAAGAGAAAGGATGATTTTTCAAGAGGACAAACTCTTTCTTTTACAGTAAATAAATGTTAATAGAGCTCTAGAAAGTACTAATCACTGTTTGCTCATAATTGCTAGTCTCCTTATTCTTCCAAAAATTATTTGTTCAGCTATATGTAAAGAGGCCAAAGAGCCAAGCCCATTATCCTACCATAAACAGGGTGGATTTGATTTAAATCATAATTTTTTAAAGAGCAACTGTCATCTCCTCCTCTGACCCGCTGTTGACTCACCAACAGTCCCATTCACTTTAATGGGACGGCTGGTGATGGGGCAGTGAAACAACAAGGTGAGGGACGTGGCGGGCAGCGAGTGGATACCCACCAACAGGCACTGCCATGATGGATCTGAGATGACAGGTGCTCTTTAAATGTAAGGATTCATTCTTGCTGGAAGTTAGAATCTTTAATATTATTATTTGCAAACAAAATGAAGATTTCCTATTTAGAATAATAAGCTGTCAGGTTAGTAAAATAGCGATATCAGAACCGATTTTAGTTAATAGGTTAAACACATACCCTATTTCCCCGAAAATTAGATCTACCCCAAAAATAAGATCTACCCTGATTTTGGGGGGTGGGCCTAATATAAGCCCTACCCCCAAAATAAGCCCTAGTTAGGACCCTGCCCACTCCGTCCCACCTTGCTGCCACAATGGGGTAGGAGAGCACGTGTCATGCCGCTGCCACAAGAAGACAGGTGGGGGAGGGAATGGAACTGCCCCACATGCCCTGCACCCGCTTACTTCAGCACCCCCCCAGCCAGGCCATTCCTTGCTCAGCAACCTTCCCCTTCACTCCCCTCCCGAGCCGGGCTACCATGCTATGGAGCATGAGCGGGATAGGCCTGGTCCCACTCCGCCATTTCGGAACCGGGGGAATGACGGTAAAAAGCTCCACTGCTGTCGTTTGCCGCTGGAGGAGCTTTCTTTTTTTTATTAAAAAGTTTTTTACAATTAAATACAATTAATACAATTAAAACAAAAATGGACAAGCGTGACATTCCAGAGTAAGTATTCCTAACAGTTTGTTTCTCATGGTACAAAAACTTAATACATCATTCTTAACCTTTATATAAGCCTCATCCTTCTATGTAATACAATTAAATATACAATTATATGTACAGTTATATATATATTTCAATCCTATCATTAACTTGAGATCCAAGCAGTTCTCCTTAATTCATACCAACGGTAAAATTTGTCCCAGATTTCAAAGTATTTGAGTTCTGTCTTGTCCTTCATAATCATTTTAAGCCTGTGCATCTCAGCACATGAAAGGATTTTATACAGGATCTCTTCTTCCGTTGGAATTCCTTTATTCCTCCAATTTTGAGCAAAAACCAGTCTGGAAGCCGTTAGAATGTGTAACATTAAATAAAGTACGCCTTTGTCGTACTCGTGGTTATATTTAATAGGAAAAGTTCTGGTTTTGGCTCTACAGCTCACTCTAATATTTCTTCCAACCATTCTTTGATCCTATTCCAAAAATCACGAGCTCGCGTGTTCTCCCACCACATATGATAGTATGTTCCAATTGTCAGATTACATTTCCAACATTTAGAGGAGACATTGGAACACATTTTAGCTAATCTTATGGGTGGGAGATGCCATCTATAGAACATTTTGTAGAGGTTTTCTTTGTAAGAGGTGGCCAAAGTAAGCTTCTCGTTTCTTGCCCATAGTTCTTGCAGATGTGCAGATCAAAATTAAGACCAAAATCCTTGCTCCATTTTAACATAATCACTTTTACTTATTCCTCATATATTGCCTGATCTAACAAATAGTGGTATAATTTTTTAATCATTTTATCCTCCGATCCCAATGTTATTTTATCCAATTCTATTGGTTCTAATTTAATGTCTAACTCTTTTTTATCTTTCCAATATCTCGCCTGCAGTTGCAGGTATGCCCACCATTCTAATTCTATCCCTTCATCCTGGACAGTTTTCCTGGATTTCAATTCCCCTCTTTCATCTAAAATGTTTTTATATGTTATGATCTTATCTAATTGGGTAAATTTTGGGTGTACATATATTTCTAACGGTGAGATCCAACTAGGTATAATTTGATTGCCAAATTTTTGCCCATACATCGATAAGAGCTTATCTAATATAGTGTCTTCGAAAATATTTATGTATTTTATATTTATGATCCCATAATATAGCATGCCATCCTATTTGTAGGTCATAGCCCTCCAGACATAATAGTCTCCTGTTCTTTAATAATATCCAATCTCTTACCCATACTAGTGCTATAGCCTGGTAGTATTTTGCTGGAGGAGCTTTCTTCGTGCTTCGTCCAACAAATTACCTGCCTGGCAGCAGCTGCCCCCTCCTACTCTACCAACTCTCCCTTGGCTTGCGCCGTGATTGGGCAGCGCAAGCCTCCCCTGCTGCCTCCCTCCACCAGCCCTCCGTCACCATCACTGGAGATAACGGAGAACGGGGAGGGGAGCGGCTGTGTGCAGCGATAGTTGGAGAACTATTCAAATTCTATTATTTAATTAAAACACTTAAGAGTCTGGTACAGACGCATTTTTCTTCCATCATACAGTTTGTAGTGTACATAAATTTGCAAACTTTGAACTTTGTTTTATGATTTATCTCATGGTTACTGTGAAATTGTGTGTATGCATCAATGGAGTGCAGGTTAGCTTGCAAAGCTTGGATTCATTGAATGAGTTTACTAAAAATGTAAATATTGCAGAATATACAGCCTCATGCTACATAACTAAGCTCCATTTCATGTGGAATAAACTAAATTATTAATGTATCTTAAATAGAAAACTATATTTAGATAGATTTTTACTCCAAAAGCATTTTATTAAAATACATTTGATAAAAAATTTTACAAAATCCAATTTAAATTTTAAAAATCCGATTTTTATTTATGTATTTTAAATTATTATTATCCACCTTGACCATCAAAAAGGTTAGCCATACTTCCAACACCCTATCTGCACAAATTTAAGGTAGAGATATTTTACACAAACAGGTCCTTCTTTATGTGGGAAAGTGTCTCCAGATGCTGGAGCTCTGAATATAATACAATATAATACTAATATACTCTAACCTGCTCTCAGATATAGTGAAAGTTATCAATAAAATGCTTTGAACATGCTAAAGCAGAAGTTTCCAAACTATCTCAACCTGTGAAACCCGATAAAAAAATTCATTTCCAAAACCCTTATCAAGAGTCAAAATTCTAGTGAAAGAAAATTGGCTGCATTCAAATGAATTTTCTCACCTGCACAGAACCTCTTAACTTTTCACAGAACCACCAGGTTCCATAGAACACTATTTGAGAACCCTTAATCTAAAATAATATTAAAATACTATGCCTAATTTTGATTACCCCAACATTCCATGTCCAAAAAGAAATAAAAATATTTTAAAACACTTACATATATATACCCATATACAGGATAAACATATTCCATTAGATTTTTCTTTCTTTCCCCACATATCCTTTAGACGTAAAATTACTGAATTCCTGTTGCAATTTGCTACCTGTACTTTAATATCAGGATGTATAAAGGGAGAAAATAATCAAAAAACCTGAGGCATAGGAGAAATTTAAGTACTGTTTCTTCTCTGCACTGACTGCATAACAATGGCTCACAATCATCTATTGCCATTTAAATATCCATTAATCTCGCAGGCCTTACCATTTTCATCTCCAGCAGTTTTCCGACATTCTTCTGTTGTAACGTGTACCAGCTGCAGGATGAGGGGCCTTCGAGTAACAATCCCAGTGCCTCTTGGGAGCAGATCTCTCCCCACCAGGCTTTCTAGCACAGAACTTTTGCCACTGCTCTGAAAATGAGAAGAGAGGACTTAAATACTCATGCCACTACTCCAATAACTTTGAACTGAGTTTCCTGCATCTCAAGCAATCATCAATATGAACGCCCATCGAACCACGGGAAGTGAATTTGTCTTTGGCAATCCAGGTTCAAAGGGAGAAAAGGTGATATTGAAGTGCACAGGATGCTTACCGTATTTTTCCATGTATAAGACGCTATTTTTTCCTGCAAACACCCTCTTCAAAAATCAGGTGCGTCTTATACACGGAAAAATAATGGTAACCTCCGCAGCCCAGGGCATGCCTGTGTGGGTTGCCATGCCGCCTGGTGCAGGTGTCAAGCCCGTGTGTTTGCCACTAATGGGAGGGAGGAGGGGGCAAGATCTTCTGACAGCTGAACTTGCGGATTTACCAGCTAAGGTGTTCGGCGCTCCGCCAAGCAGCTGATTGGCGCAGAGAGCGTCTTATACACAGTGCGTCTTGTAGGTGGAAAAATACAGTATGTTGAATCTGCTGACCAGATAGATGAGACCAGAATAATCAGAACTTCAAGGCAAGAGGCTTCCTTAAAGAACATTTTATTTGGCTGCATAGTATCTGCACAATCAAAAGTGAAATCAAGACTGAAGTTCCCTCCCAAAGGTTACAATGTTACAAAGTTGAACTTCCCACCCCAGTATTATGTCATAAATCACATTCCCCAATAATCTACTTTGGCAGGCTTTCTAACGAAAGCTGCAGCCCACCAAAACCCCGGCAATGACCTTGGTTCCCATAGGACAATTTATTGTTTTGTCTAACCTAAAATACACATCCCCCCTCCCAACTCTGTGGCAACCGAAAACAAAGAAAAAAATGGCTTCAGCCAAGTTCATTTGCAACGTTGACACCTATCTTCCGGTGCATAATATGAATATATCAGTCAGAATCAATTGCTAACTAATGATTGCAGAACATTCCTGGTGATGCATGTTTAATGTTACGTTACTGAGTTTCGGAGCAGAACTAAAACTTTATTTCTAGAATCAGGTGTTTGGAAAAGAGTCCTGCGGGGTCTTTCATTGATAGAAAGACAAGAATAAATGAAAAGGAGTAAACATTTTGGGACTTTGAGATTGTGGATTTGTGGATTTTCATGATTATGAAGCCGTTTAATATACTTCGTGCCAACCTGTGTTTCTTTGCCTTCTTTTAAATGTACCTTGCCTATTTAAATCTGCCAGGAATATGAGCATACAAAAACAAGCACACAACTACCACAGAATCTACACAACACTCTCACCTGGATCTGCAATGAGAAGACAACCTGCAAAGTTTTGATGACCCCTGTGTATTCTAGTTACAGAAAAGTAACATATTAAAAATATGATATATGATTCCTTGTAATAAACTCCCTTTAAATACACTTTTCAAATTTTAAATTTCTACTTCACTCATAAGTATGTAAAAAGAACATTTGGGAACAAAAGTTATTACTCCACCATATCAGACTCTTAAGTAGGTAACTTTTAAGCAGCATGAATAGATTAAACCATTATTTCATCAATACCAAACAGTTATCAACAAATCAGTTTCAGAAATTTGATTTCACCTGCAATAAGGAAACCATATCAGGAAGAAAGAGAAAGCAGAAGTCACATTCTTGTACTACAGCGACAATCAGTAGAGTCACTTGACTGCAAAATGGAAAATATTTTAATTTAATAAATATACATAAACTAAATATTTGTTTAATATTTCTGCTTAGTATGTGAAAAACAAACAAAACGTGATGTGGCCCTGCAGTATATTATTAAATACAATTTAACTGCATCCCTTGCAAATGTTTTCATTTGGTATTCTCTGGGCTGTAAAGAATCAACAACTACTGGTAATTACTGTCCATTTCATTTATCATGTATTCCAGTACACCAGTGGTGTCAAACTGCCAGCCCGTGAGCCAGACGTGTCACGAGGAAACCGTGCCCACCCCATTGCCAGCAATGGGGGAAAAGTTCCAATACGTCGCACGATGTCACGTGACGTCGCAAGTTTGACATGTCTGCAATACACAGCCCAGAGAAGGAACAAAGCTATCTTGCAGAGACAAGATATAAACAGAAATAACTTGAATAAGAAATAAGAGTAGCCATGTTGATCTGTTGCAGGAAAAAAAATAACTCATACCTATCTATATTATGACACAGGATTTATGTCTATAAATTAGATAAATTGTATTAGATCAGGGGTCTTCAAACCTGGCCCTTTTATGACTTGTGGACTTCAGTTCCCATAATTTCTCAGCCAGCATGCCTAGCCGAGGAATTCTGGAAGTTGAAGTCTACAAATCATAAAAGGGCCAAATTTGAAGACCCCTGTATTAGATAAATGATGTGTAACCCTGAGACAAAATTATCAGAGAGTAGGTGGTGATGTGTTTAATAGTGATTATTTATTAAAAATTGCTAAGTGGTATACCAGATATTCTTGCGGTTTGGTGGTTAATCTAAGTACATCACGAAGAAAATTTAAATCCAGATCCAAATGACACTAGTGCTATCATTTCAGATTCAAATCCCACTTTAAATTTTCTCTGTTAAAGAATTGCTACTTTAATGTCCTAGAATGCTAAATAGGTCTGAGATCAGAACTGGAGGAAGCATTGAGGCCATTTAGGCCTACAGGCATCATAGCAAAGCATCCCTGACAGATGGTTGGGCAGCCTCACCTGAACACCTGCATGAACTAAACAGAAGACTGTGATCTCTCTGGGTAATTTGTTTTACTATCAAACCACTCTTACTTCTTAAGAACTTACTTCCAGCCTTTGATCAGAAACTGTCTTCCATTAATTTAAATCCATTACAGGTATTCCTTGCTCAACTACCCAAATTAGGACTGGAATTTTGTCATCCAGGATCATGTGATCACCCTTTGCAAACTTCTGACAAGCAAAGTCAATGGAAAAGCCAGATTCACTTAACAACTGTGTTACTGACTTAACCAGTGCAATGATTCACTTAACAACTGTGAGAAGAAAGTTCGTAAAACGGAGCAATATTCACTTAACAAAAGTCTCACTTAGCAACATAAATTTTGGGCTCAGTTGTGTTTGTAAGCCGAGGACTACCTGTATTATGGGTAATTTCCAGTTAGGTTTGCCTCCAGCACACTCCCAACCTAGAGCAAGCACACACATCCTTCATTTCAATTAGCAAAAATATAAACCAATATTTATTTACTAAACATTTAAAATGTTAATTGGCAAGCCTGAAGTAAAACACAGTCCAGAGCAGAGAAAAATATTAATAGCAACCAACAGCTTACATTAACTATAGAAACAACTATAGAACTTTCCCTAGTCCCTGGAAACAGTGCTGTTGGTAATTAGCACATATAATCCACAGACAGTGGCCTTTAGTCATTCCAACCTTAACCCTTTTAGAAGAACACCAAGTGAACCCTCCCCTTCTCTGCACATTAAATAATTTGATGGATGGAGATGACATATTCAACAATGACACATGCACATTCCTATGAGGGAAAGAGGCTTTGGGTAACTAACAAAGTGGAATACCCCAGTCCTTCTTCCCTGCCATATATAAATGAGGTTAGATTTCTATATAATTTTCTTGTAATCTGCAGCATTAATTTAAAGCTTATTTAATATCTTCTCAGGCATCCTAACAGATAAATCTCCATTTGTAAAAGATAGATGCTATCTGGAACATTTTCTTTTCTGAATAATTAAGTTAAATGTTTTTCTTATATGGGATTGGTCTATCTCCCACATAGGGAAGGAAAAGCAGGAACCTTTGGACTTTATGCCTATACATCACAAGACCAGGAAGCCAGATTAGTGAAAACTATTTCAACTATTGTATTATTTTCTTGATCTGGATAGGGAGCACAAGGTGTGTAGTATCCTCTGTGTGACTAATTTTGTCAATCAAAATGCAGCTTTTTTCAACTGTGCCTTTCACATGCATTGGGTTTCAACTTCACATGTTGGATTACAACTTCCATCATCCTAATTAGCATGCTTGAATTAATATAAGCAAAGGCTAGAGTCAGAAAATTTTAATGATAAGCCATGGTTCTCTTTCAGGATGGATTAATAGGAAGAGAAAGAGTATTAGGTATGTTAGCCACCTTGCATTATTTATCAAAATAATAAAGGCAGGGACTTCCGGTTCCGGTTCGCGGCAACTCCGGTCGAGTGAAGAGACTCGTCTCTCCACCGGCTGTGTTTTTTTCGCCGGTAGACCCCCTGATGGGTCGAAAGTCGCCCTGGAGGGGCGACCACCGAGGTGGAGGCTTGCTGGTAGTTGCAGGAGGGCGGCAGCATCTTCCACAGCTCCAGCTAACTCCTTAGGGCTGACGGGAACAAAGATTGTCCTGCAAGATGGCTGAATCCTTAGCTGCACCAGTCAAAAGTCACAGCTACATCTAAGCGTGAAAGACCCACCACGGATGATCCGGGTGAGACCTCTCCTTCTCCTCTCTTCACCCTATTTTATTTTTTGCCTGTAAAAGCTTTGTTGGAATTAATTCCCTGCCTTGAAAGAGCGGCGTTCGCATGTGTGGGACGGTGTCTGAACAAAAGGACAGATCAAGTAACTTTAATGACTATATTTTATTTTCATTTACTTTGGGGTACAGAAAAAAAAAAATTCTTTAGAGCTTTACTATTACTTTATACTGGAAGAATATCTTTTTTCCCACCTTTTCTTTTAAAAGAGAGAGAAAAGAAAAAAATGGTATCTGGGAAAGATTTTGTAACTCACTGAGGACATCTTGTGGCAAAAAGTTAATATTGCAATTGTCTGTTTTTCCTTGGAGATGAGATGGGCTTGACCTTCAAACTTCTTGAAGAGAAAAGATAAGCTGATCCAGCTGTGGGAAATTGTGGGGGTGGATATTGTTTATATATAGCTTCCACTAAAAGATAAAAGGGACTCTCTTCAATTACTATTAAAATGGAGAAACCTTACCTACAACTAAACTATAAACTTATATTGGAAAAAATTTACGAAGCCACTGAAGAAGTATGTGCTAAAATCAAAGAGATTAGTACAGAAATTAGAGCCAGAAGCCTTACTCCAAATTCTCCAAACCTTCAAACTGATCTCCAGACCTCATCTGACTATGCTATAAATCAAAACATACTAGAAGAACAACTAATTGAGATTAAAGAGGAATCTATTTTACCTTACAAGCATTTCATCTATATTCTCGAGGATCAGAAGAACCAAAGATTGAGACTGGAACTTTTGAAGCAACGAAGGTTTAATGACAAAAGAGCCAGACGCCCAATACAGAGAACGGGGTGTTTTCTATCAACTCAAATAATATTACAAGTGACAAAAGGAGATCTACTTGCTGAGATGGAAGCCTTGTTATGGAAACCGGCCTGGCACAAAAAGAAAGCCAGAATAAGACTGAAAAGAGAAATTTAAAACTATATGTAATGGATTAAAAGGCACTGTAGAAATATGGATTGATTTAAGGTTTAAGATTTAGAGTTAGAAGCGAGAGTAAATTTTGTGATTACCAGAATATATATGTTAAATAGATTAAGAATGTAATTCTTGGGAATAATAGGTTTATCTGTATGAAAACTATTTTGTAATGGAATGAATGAAAATGGAAGAGGTTTTATAGTGACTTGGATTGATTTAACAATTAATTGAGTATGCTAAATTAATAATATGATGCTTTGTGTAATAATATGGGTGTTTTTAGACATAACAATTATTGGGATGAGATTTGAATTTTGCCTAACGGACTGAAATGATTTAAGGTTTGATATTATTTTGTTTTGTTAGGGATAGACTGATTGATGGATTGTATATGTATAAGCTAGAGTTATATTTTATTTTCATTAGGATAAATATTGAGTAGTGAATGAAGAAACAAGAGAGATGTGTGATAAAATTAAGTTTAGGAGATTAAGAACTAGACATTTGGAAGGGATACCCGAAGTGATAATATATTTACTTAAGGCTTAAGTAGATTATGGTAATTGTAAATTAATAAAGTTTAAAAACAGGATTAGGATTTATAGAAATTTAATGTAGAAATGGATTATTTTAAATATAGAGAGGGAATATTCAATGTATTTATTTGGGTTATTTTATATGGTTTTGTTGTTGGATGTTTGATTCCCCCAGCACCACGGTCTCGAGCACCTTGTTGTAAGAGTCAAAAAAAACTATCTGAAATTTTTTTTCTTATGATTGTAATGAAAATAAAATAATAAAAATTGAAGAAAAAAAAGAGTCAAAAAAACTAATAAAACTTGTTCTGAAAAAATAATAATAATAAAGGCAGGATATAAATATGAGAAGAGAGTTTCCATTTGATTACAATATACTTTGATCATCCAGTTAAACTATTTTCCATTCTGTACACATTACCCAAATTTTCTGAATAAACATATATCCTAATTAACTCTAATAACTGACATTACATTTCAGTTTTTAAAATGCAACTGATGTAATAGTTAAAGATTTCAATAGATTTGGTTTTCTTCATATATACGTAAGGAGTCTAGACAAGATCCCTTCATTAAAACTATGAGCTACAATGTGTTTGATGTTTGAATTAAGTTGCTGGCATTTTTCTGTTAGTAATTGGTTCTTAAATTATGCTAAGACTACAGCCTTTTACAAACTTATTAACAAGTGTCTGCCAACAAACTTTTGTTTGATTTTGATGAAAAAAGTACTTTTTAAAACTATTCATTTTAGCAACTCTGTTTTTCTTTATTTTAGCCTTTCCTTACTTTCTAGGTTTATTTCATTTTATGTCAGGGCACATGTAGAAATCTACATAATACTTCTATTCCTATTGCAACAAAAGTCATGTTTCTTTGGCCTTTAGGCATTTAGAAATGTATTTGGCAAAGGATTAGAAGTGCCTCACCCAACTAAAATTATATCTCACAGACCTACAAATCCTATTCCTAATTTTACTTTATAAGATTAGTAGATAAGTCGGGCTTTCCTATTTATATAGGCACAAACAGTGCCATGCTTTTCTAACAGGCAGGTGAATGTTAACATTTCTAAATAAAGGCCAATTTTATCTTGCTTGAAATTTTAAATTCATTGACTAAGCTACCCATCACCAATCTGGTGATATCTAAATGTGTTCAACTTCAATCTCTACAATTTGTAGGCTGCTCAGTTGGGGACAGTTAGAATACACTTCTGATTTTAACAAACTCTGAGAGACTCTAAGAAAAATTCCATGGATGAAAATTCTAAAGGGGAAAACAAGTCAAGAAGCATGGGAAACTCTGAAAAATATAATAAAAGCCCAGTCTAGCACAATATCACGGAAAAAAGAAAAATAAGACGACTAAGAAGAAACCAGCATGGTTGCACAAAGATCTCTCTGATAAACTGAAAGACAAAAAGGACAAGTATAAAAAATGGAAAGAGGAACACCTAACTAAGGCAGTATATCAGCAGCTAGCCAGAATCTGCAAAGAAGTCAGGAAAGCAAAGGCTCAGAGTGAACAAAGACTTGCAACAAAAGTCAAAGATAATAAAAAAAGTTTTTCAGCAAATAAATAACACCCCAGAATATAAGCTCAGGATCCAAAAAGATCTTGACAGACTTGAAAAATGGGCCCTATCCAACAACATAAATTATAATGTGGAGAAAAGCAAGGGTTTACATGTAGGCAGGAAAAACCAAAGGCACAAGTACAGATTAGATGAAATCTGGCTCAAAAAAAGTAACTGTGAAAGGAACCTTGGAGTCCTAATAGACAATCACTTAAATATGAACCAGCAGTGTGTGGCAGCAGCCAAAAAAGCTAATACAATCCTTAGTTGTATAAACAGAGGCATAGAATTAAAATCACATGAAGTATTAGTACCACTTTATAAAGCCTTAGTAAGGCCACACCTGGAATATTACATCCAGTTTTGGTCACCACATTACAAAAAAGATATTGAGACTTTGGAAAAAGTGCAAAGAAGAGCAACTAAGATGATTAAAGGCCTGCAAACAAAAACATATGAATAATGCAGGATTTGAGTTTGACTAGTCTAGAGAAAAGGACTAGGGGGGACATGATAATAGTATTCCAGTATTTGAGAGGTTGCCACAAAGAGGAAGGGGGTCAATTTATTTTCCAAAACACCAGAGGGCAAGACAAGAAACAATGGATGGAAACTAATCAAGGAGAGAAGCAACCTGGAATTAAGGAGAAACTTCCTAACAGTGAGGACAATTAACCAGTGGAACAGCTTGCCTTCAGAAGTTGTAGGTGCTTTATCACTGGAGATTTTTAAGAAGAGACTGAACAGCCAGTTGTCTCAAATTGTATAGGGTCTCCTGCCTGAGCAGAGGGTTCGACTAGAAGACCTCCAAAGTCCCTCCTAGCTCTATTCTGATTCTGATACTTTTTTGGTCTATTTTGGGAAATTTATTTTTGGACCCAGGTTACTACCATGTTTATACAACATTTTATAAATAGCCTTTATTTCCATGCTGTTGCCCTCAAATTACATCAATCTGTAGGAGGTGTTCAATTACAGAATATTTTTTTGATAACACAGTAAGCCGGTAGGAAAGAAACAAGGAACCAAGTACCAACACCAATATATGGCATCTGAAAAAGATGGCTGAGACAAACCAAAGATAAGAGGAATCAAAGTTAAGGGTTCATCTAACTGATTTTGACTGGGTGATTAAAATCCAAGCCCTAAAAGACAGAGAAAAAAACAAGAGAACTCAAGGAAAACCCGTATTTTATGGTATGCTTCAGATACTTTTATTTACCGGTAATTTATATCCTACAGTTAAAATGTGTTTTCATTAAATTAAGTCCCACAGATCCAACAATATCCAGGGTGGAACTTAATTCAGACCTACAACTCCAATAATGCTCATTATTCCCTACTGATGATAGGGCTTCTGGGAAATGGGATTTAGCAGATCTACCATGGCATGGAATTATTAGCAATAACTTTTAAAAAAAGACATATTCTTTAAATATGAACAGTGCATAAGCTTGTTTTCCATTTAGAATATATAATAGAACACAAAATCTTTGCTATAATGTGTATACAATATAATGCATTATTAATTAACTAGGTGTTTATATTATCTTAAACACTGTAGTAATTTGATTTGAAATGTTACTTAGCCATAATTCTATGATTCCTGATGTCATCTCAGAGGTCAGAAAGTAAGTTTAGCTTCAGAAAATAAATATGGCTTCAGATTCCCTCTGCTATTCTCCCTTCAACCTCTGTATAATTGCATTTTCCAGTAATGGAAAGCCTGATGTTGAAACAGCTGAAAGCTGGATGCAGGCAGATTGGTTGGATCAATGACTTTGCTGGCTGCAAATTGAGATCTTCAACCTTTCACTGTACAAGTTTAACAGCACCAGAGTAAGATCTCAGTAAATTTAGCCCAGAATATATTATGGAAAAATAATACAAATCTGTTAACCGAAATACTTAAAAAATGTTCTAGAAAATGCTATCCCTTATACATGTATTTGATTCTTTGTCAGTTTGTTTTTATATTTATAATTTTTATATTTCTATATTTATTAAAATGTAAGCTGCCTAGCACCGCTTTGGAAAATGAGGTGACAACTAAATTTAATAAATATATTCACTTAACCTTCTGATTTTCATTTCCCCTAATTTTCATAATATTATATTCCTGGATTCTTACCACTGAGATCTAATCTCTTGTGGTTTCTACAGTTTTAATCCTTATTTATCAATCACAATTTATGCATATTTTCCTCTACAGAACAGAGTGTGGCATTCATATTTTTCCTAGATACTCACCCCAGCAAGCATCTGACAGAATAATCCCTGTTTACTGCATCACCTCCAAACTGTTCTCTGAATAACTTTGTTTTAAAACCCTATCATATTAAAATATTTCTCATTATCACTTTCAAATCCCTCCATAGCACCTTACCTATATACTGTCTATATAAGACTGTATGTGTTTTACAACATGCATTTCCTCATTTATAAAGCAACAGCAAAAAGACCTATTTAACACAGTTGTTGCAGGGATAAGTCTTCCTGCACAGTAGTTCCAGACAGCACATATTGAGACAAAGACCTACAAACTTCTCTTACTTTCTACATGGGGACAGAATGTTCCCATTTTTCCTTTTAGCTTTAACAAGCTCAGGACTTTACCTGCCAATGTGCCATTGCAGAATTTCCAAGCACCTTCTCCCATTCACTTTAAATGTTAGTTAAATGGCTTAACAAACTTGACTAATCCCATCCTTAGGATTTAACATCAAAACAAACCACTAGAGGCCTTCTGATAATCTTAAAATGTAGAGTTAATGCAGCTTTCCCCAAAGTGGTCAGTATCAACTCCAGAATTAATCCCCACTATCCAAGGGATTACTGAAATTATTGTTAGTAGTGCTATCAAAGTAGAATTTATCAAATTATTTATGTTATCAAAATAAATGTTTGGGAACTGATGAACAATCTGAAGGGGTCAATGTGCTGAAGAGTTGGAAGACCCCTGATTTAGAGAGCTATCCCCAAAATTTAAATTGCCAGACCAGTCTCCTGTTGTGTTCCCTTTAATAATTCCCCTTGACTAGCAAATTAAGTCAGGATTGGAAAGAGTCTATCAACAGGCTTCTCCTATTTGGGAGTGACTTCTTTCACACTGGGAGGGGAATAACACGTGGTTCAAAAAAAGAAAGAAAAAGCTTTTATGTCAATACCACTGTTGATCCCACTAATAAACACATCACGACCGGTTACTTATTTATATAAACTTAACCCTGCGCCTCAAGAAGCCTCTAAATACTTCAATACAATTACTAAAGCTCGCGGCCATTCTAAAACAGACCTAACAACTGGAAGACTGCCAATACTAATTACAACTGCAATAGCCATAAATGCATTTTTAAAATTTGCACACCACCCAGACTCGCTGGGAGTTGGGCGGCATATACATTTAGAGAACAACAACAACAACCCCCAACCCCACACATTGCAAGACTCGCATTGGCCGATGAATATTTCCTTCCCTCGAACCCACATCAGGAAAGAAACCCATCTCTCCGGCACCCGCATCCCACTTAACGCTCCGCTCCTCCGCTTGGAGGGCCCCCCACCAAGGGCATCTGTTCGCTTCCTGCCCGGGCGGAGGTCACCCTGGCTCAGGCCCCGCCTGTCTCACCTGCGTCCCGACCACCACGATCTGCGGCAGCTGGATGATATCGGCGCCCACCGTGTTGAAGACGTCCTGCAGCTTGTTAATGACCGGAATCAGCGCCTCCATGGCGGTGGCGGCGGCGGCAGCCAGCGGAGAGGGGAGCGCAGACAGTCCGCAGGGCAGCAATGAATGGACGGGGAAGGGAGGGAGAGAAAGAGAGAGAGGGAGAGAGAGAGGAGAAATAGCCAGGGAAGGGCGCTCGCTCCGCCACCTTCCCCGGCCGCCGACACACGCGCGCTCCCAACAGGCCCTGCGCGCTCTCCCGTCTCAAGATCGTAGCCGGCGTGGGCGCAAAGCATGGCGGATACTGTAGTACGGTCCTTCTGGGGCGGAAAAACTGCGGAAAATTCGTCATGCGCACGTACACTTTTGATAGGTCTTTGATCATCCAGCTTGTACTTGGTTCACTTGGTTTATTTATTTTAAATAGTTGTGAGTATCTGGAAGGAATAATTTCAGAATTATTTTGCTTTTCCATTACTTTCTATAACTACTTTGACGTTGTTAACAAATGAAATTGTTGTAAGTATTCTAATCATTTACTGATATATTTTATTAATAAACGTCAACATTTACGTTTAAAAATGTTATTGCCTATTTCCCTCAAGCCAGAAACAATTACCTTATTTTCCATAGGCATATCACTTGAATAGTACCAATTTGAATAATGTATCCATTTTGTGAGCTTTATTAATTGCACTAATCAAGATCTACCTCTACTGAAGGATTTATGCTTTTCAGCACCAGTAGCTGAAGGACATTAATCCCAAAGGTATTGTATTGCCTGTGTCCTGCTGATAGAATTACTGAAGTCACATGCAAGTAGTCCTCGACTTATAAGCATTTGTTTAGTGATGGAAGTTAAAACAGCGCTGAAAAAAGAGACTTATGACTGGCTTTCACACAACCATTGCAGATTCCCCATGATCATGTGATTAAAATTTGGGCGCTTGACAACTGGCATGTATTTATGACAGTTTCACTATCTTGGAGGTCATGTGATCACTATTTGTAACCTTCCTATTTGACTTCTGACAAGCAAAATCAATGGGGGAAAGCCAGATTCACTTAATGACCACAAGATTTACTCAACAACTGCAATGGTTCACTTAACTATGGTTAAAAAGGTTGTAAAATAGGGCAAAATTCATTTAACTCACTTGCTTAGCAACAAAAATTTAGGGCTTAGTTGTGGTCATAAGTCGAGGACTACCTGTAATGAGAACTGAATGCTGGATTAGAAAGCTCCATGAACTTTCAGTTTTGTGATTCTTTGTAGCAAAATACACTGAACAACAAAGTTTTTCAAAAGTTTTGTTTCCTAAAAAACTTGGTGATTATGATAGACCCCTTCAGATTGAACACAAATATAATTTTAGAATGACTCTATCACAGAGGAAATCTGAGAAATATGAAATTAATTTGTAATGATTACAATGTATTTAATTGCACAATATTTCCGACATGCTACATGAGTATAGCAAGACTAAAAGTGTTTCATTGCTAATTTCAATTTATACTCGATGTGATGAATTTTGCTATAGTATCCATCAGTAGTCAGCCAGCATTGATGTATTCTAATTGCCCTGATATCTTTTTTCCATTGTGGCAATATCCTGGTGAAAATGTTCACCAGGTTTGTCACTGACAGCACCTAGATTTTCAGGAATGAAGTCCAAGTGTGAATGAAGAAAATGAATTTTCACTGATATGTTGTACTTCAAGGTCTTGTATGCAATAGGAAGCTTGTCAACTAGCTGGATTGGTGCTCTGTAGTTGCCGAGAAAATTATCAGAGACATCCTTGAATAGTTTCCAGGCTATTTTCTCTGGCCCCATGATGTTTCTGATCCAAGCAGCAGAGCCATACTTTGAGATCTCCACAGATATTCCAGGTGTACTTGCTGTGCTGGATGTGTTTCAACAACAGTTCCATATTTTTGTATGTTGCTTTTATGTGTGCAGCATATGTAGCCAACAGTTCTGAAGGGTCTATTGTGTAAAAACAGAAAATGTCTATAAAAAGGTACATGATAAATTAAATTAGAGATTGTTTTTGTAATCAGCAGCTAAAAATCTATAAGATATGCCCAAAAGGGTTCAGGAAGCAAAATCTTTGTTGTCCAATGATATTATAAAGAAGAGGAAAAGAAATCCAAAGAAAATTATCAAGGAAGATGATAATTTCATATTATAGTTTGACAAATAAATGGTCAGATTTAGGTTGGAATGTTGAGAGAGACTGTAGTCCAGTGGTTCTCAACCTGTGGGTCGGGACCCCATTTGGGGTCGAACGACCATTTCACGGGGGTTGCCAAACAAGGCTGACCGCCATTTTTCCCCCTTTTCTTTGGCCACGCCCCTGGCACCCGGTGATGTATAAGTGGTTGGGGGTCACCACAACATGGGGAACTGTATTATGGGGTCGCGGCATTAGAAAGGTTGAGAACCACTGCTGTAGTCATTCAAAATGGCTTTACCTGCTCTTGTGATAGCAATAAGGTCATGGAAGCAAATCCCCATTTAAAAAAAATAAAAACATTCATGTTCTAAAATTGAGTAAAAATAAGTAGCAATCTTTATATTAACAATTTGATAATAAGAACTCATAAGAATTGCATTTATTTTATTAAAAAGGGAAAACTCTTTTTTCTTGCTGCAACGCTATCCTTATTCCAGAATCTGCAGTACAATTAATTTTATGGCTTCATTTATTTTTATGGACCATTCAAAGGCAAAGGCAAACTGCTTATTGTTGCTAAGAACACCACAAGGAACCTTTAAAAGGAACTTTTTATATTTTGTTGGATTCCTCTGTTTTAAAGAATTACAAGTATAAAAGAAGTTTGGTAACTGAATACCCCCAAAAGAAATATTCTCATAGAAACCTCTTTTACCAAACCTACTGAGAGGGGTTAAGATACAGAATTTCACAACTGGATTGTGATCACTTTCAAAAACATTTTTATTTTCCAGCCAAGGCACAATTTTTCTTAGCCATAACATCTATTGGATTGCCAGACCACCCCCCTCCCCCAAACTGCTCATCACCTAGTTTCAAAGTTTTGACAATTGGGCACCTCACACTTGCAGTCACATGACCATGTTTTGGATGCTCAGCCACCCACATTTACAATTGTTTGACGCTCCCTGTAGTCATGTAACCTCAATTTACTATGGTTTTGCTAGGAGCTGGCATTTCTAGTACCGGTAAAAACTGGTCCAGAGCAAACAATGGTTTGCTTAATGACTGCCGCATTCATGTTGTGGTTACTGTACTCACTTAATGACTACAATAAAAAAACATAAAATTGGGTCAGTCACATGATGACCCACTTTATGACAGTCACAATTTATAACCGTAATTGCTAGGCTCAACTATGGTCATAAGTCAAAGAGTACTGCTATCATGATCAAACCATCATTGATCATAACTGAGTATCTTACTGAAAGTGTAAGGAAGCAAAGTAATCCTAGAGATATTATTTGTTTGCCAATTAAATATCTGCAATTTTCTAAAGCAAATTTATGTAAACTTATAATATGCAATGATAAATAAGATAAAAGCACTATATTGTAATAAAAACATCAACATTTACAAATCAGAGCAAGCTAAATTTTGTAGCACAAAAGTTTTAAATCACATTTGATGAAACAAGTAGCTCACAAATATATCTCTTTTAATAAAATATGTAGGTACGGCTTCCCTGATACAATATAATAGTTTTATTTGGCTGGCCATAAGTCAATTTTAAAATAAGTAGAATTTTACTTCAGTAGGACAGGACATTTTAGACCCAAAAGTTCAATTGAGTTTGCATTTACACAACACCCCAATCCTTATATTTTGGTTTACAAACTAGATTTACAAACTAGGTTGACTAGGTTCACACAATGCACTTAATTGCAAATTATATTTGTGTTTGTCATGTGTAAACTTATCCATAGGAAATAGTTCCTGGATTTTCCACGAATTTTCACAGTGAATTCTGACACCAATGGACACAAGGACAAAGCTTGGGACACTATGCTTTCCCAGTGTTGCTGTTTAAACTTAAACTTTAAACTTTCTTAGAAGGACCAAAAAGTTTGGTCTACACAGGCACCCAAATGGGGGTTCAAAGAAACATAATAGGCATTTTAACAGAAAATAAAACATTTAATGAATGGAGAGGAACCTTATTCTAAAAGAGTTAAAGGGAAGCTAAACTTTTAACCTGCTAATCTAAGTCCTCTGCAGAAACAGCCCTGGAAAGCCTCAGCCTAAATTGCTAATCAAGAGCAAAGAAAATTCTCCTATAACACAGCTTTTAAAAAGGGAGGGGAACTTGCCTCATTTTGTTCCTCTATGTCCCAGGAGGAACACCTGTTTACCTGCTACCTATTAAGCCAGCCAAACGGGGATCTGGAATAGAGGTTGCAGGAAACCGATAACAAAGGTGGGGATTAGATTCTTGATATTTTGGGAGAAATGGGCTGCATTCTGGCCCTTTAGCTTTTCTTGGATCTGTATATTCTTGTCTGAAGGAACAGTCACTGAGGTAAACCCTGCAGGCATCCACCTTTTATTTGCCTTTCTCTTTAACATTCAATTCTAGTTCCGTTCCAGAGCCTTGATCCGCATAATCAAGACTTGCATTTTTTATTGAGCCAGCCCTCTCATGCCAATAGGGAACTTAGCTTTCATCATATGCCTTAGCTGCCATGTCTAAAAGTATAGACACAGTACAGAGCAGGAGAGGGCTAAATCAAGGCAGAGCGGGACATTCTCTAGAAGAAAGCAGATGGTGGCATATTTACCAATTAGCCTATCTGCCTAGCATAGTAGTAGCAATTCTTATTAGAGTTCTATCCCAATTTGTACCCAGAAACTTAAGGCAGTGATCCCAGCACTCTTTCATTCAGTTATTTCCTCACTACATCCCTGTGTGGTAGGCTGGGATGAAACTAACTGATCAAACATTGTGTAACTGCCAGGGCTGAGGCTGGACTTGGACCTCTCTTCCAGTCTTTGTACAGCACCCCAACTGGTTCATCATAGTGGCTCCTGGGAGTTGCAGAGGGTAGAGGAAGGTTGTGGGGGAGGATTTAGAGACCCCCCCTTTTTTGGAGCCAGGGACACATTCCCCCAAATCCCTCTGCTTCCTTGTGCAAATGGATATTGCAATTAGGCATTCTCCTGAAAATAGTTTGATTTGAGAGTAAGTTACACCAACAGAGAAATCCCCCTTATGCTTTTAAAAGTCATGATAGTTTAATTGCTGACATTCACTGTAGGTAGGATTTCTGTTTACACCTACTTTCCTTTTAAAAAACAGGAATAAAGTCAGCCAGAACATAATAAGGAAGAATCTACCAGCTTCTTCTGATTTGGGATTCAGTAGTATTGGGGGGGGGGGTGTTGTGCAGAAGTCCAGTGTCTCAAAGGCAAGCGTATTTATGTGGCTGTCGAGATCCCCCTTGGCTGGGGCTCCACAGTTAGTAACACTGAAGCAATTTTTGGTTTCGTTTCAAGCTCTCACTGTGCATAACAGAAAGCTTGGTAGTCTTGTAAATGTGGCTTCATGTGTCATAAGTCTGTCCCATCGCATCCAGGTCAGGCTATTGAATGGGTATGTATATAATTTGCGACGGTTTGTAGTGAATTGTGCACTCGCTTCTGGGCTGTGAATATTTTAAATATTTTATGGGTTTATAATGTTTTGGATTTCTTTGCTGATCATGTTATTTCAGTCTATGCTTAATATTAGATATATACAGCATACTTAGAGTCCCTGACATCTCTTTGGAAATTTTAATTGACTTTAAAACCATTGAAATCTGAATGTTTTGGAAGGTCTGGTTACATTGGGCTTGGGATCTTGCTAAGAGCATATTTTGAAAAATCTGAATGTAATATTATCCTGATATTAAGGACTGGATTCAAGAGATGTATAATTTATTTGGTTCAGAAAGACAGTTTTATCTATTGATCAAAAAAGAATGTAATATAAAGAGATTTCATTACTTTTAACAATAAGAGTATTATCATTTTTTTTAAATTTCAATATTTTTAAATATGGCTTAATACGTAATGGATATGTGATATGTATTGATCGTTGCAATTCCTTTTTGTTTCATTTTTTGCTTTCATATATATGCAGTGTATATGTACGTGTGTGTATGTGTATGTGTATATATAGAGGGGGGGGGGAAGAGAGAGAGAGTTCTCCAAATTTATGTATTCTGTATTACATAATATATATATATGCAGGTCTTGGCGTATTCTGGTCTTTTCCCGTGTAAGATTGAGAGAAAAGACCCGAATACGCCAAGACCTGCATACCTGTACCCGTGAAAATCTACGAAAACAAATATATATATGTGTGTGTATATATATATTTATATATATGTAGGTCTTTGGTTGTTCGGGTTTTCTCCCGCGTAAAATTGGAAGTGTCTTGGCGACGTTTCGACAAAGTCCCATTTGTCATCTTCAGGCTGGTGTTTTCAGCTTCGTGCTTTGAGCAGCAATGTGTGGTCTTAGCTGTTTCTTCCTTTTAACTGCCAGTGGGGGTATGAACTGATTGAGTGGGAGCTTGGCTGTGTTCTGATTGGGTGGAGGTGTGTTCTGAATGGTTAGGGGCTTGGCTGTGCTCTGATTGGCTGGGGGAGTGTTCTGTTTGGTTGTGCTCAGGTTAGTCTGGGTTGCAGAGGGGTTTAAGATTTTGGGCTGCCTTGCTATTTTTTGGCTTCGCGTTCGTGGTCGTGCCTCATCTTCATGGAGGGTGTCAGTTTGCTTCATGTATGGATTGGAGGGTTTAAAGTGGCTAATGATGCAGCTGTGGTCTGGCTTCTGGTTTGTGGTCGTGCCTCATCATCGGTGTGGCTTTGGGTTTGCTTTTTGCGTGGATGTGTGGTGGTGACATCCTGTGTGGTTTTTGTGAGTGTGGGTCTGGTCTCATTTTTTGTGTTAGGGAGTTGTTTGTCAATAAGGGCGGGTTTCGGAGCTTCCGGTACGAGGCGACGGCGATGGCGGCTATCTTCTAGCCGTCCAGCTGGCGAAGTGTCAGAGCCGCGGAGCACAGCGTGCATCAGCTGGCCCGCGGCTCGAAATTCCCTTCCCGGGCAAAGGGAAGGGACAGAGAATGCAGGAATAGAGGTAGAACCCCTGAACCCCCTCTGGATTTATTTCTAGAGGGGGTGAAAGGAGTGTTCCCTCGGAGCTCCTGCTGATCTCCGCCTCCCAGCTGTTTTTGCTTCCTAGGAAGCAAAAGAAACTGCTGCTTCTATCTCCGTGTTTATAGTATTTTGGTGAGTAAATTTTAAACGGACAGAGCAGTTTAAAGGATTTTTGTTTTATAATTTAGGTGTTTATTTTTTTTATTATTTGGTTTTGACTATTTTTCCTTCCTTTCTTTGTTATATTAGTGAAAGGATTTAAGATGGCGTTTTGAAAGTGTCGGAGTTTTTTTCTCCTTTCCTTTTTGTTTTACTTTCCCTTTTTAAGGATTGGATTTTGCTTTTGTTTTTGGCATAGAATTTTTTTTTCTTTTGATTTGTTTGCCTTTTTATTCTTTGGATTTTCTCTGGATTTTCAAGGACTATAGTGTGTCTCTTTTAAAAAATTCTTTTTCTTTTTCTTTCCTCCTCCCTTCTTGTGTGGAGGGGAAAGGGAAGTGAGAACTGTGCTTTTTAAAATGGTTTCAAAGAGACAGCAGCCTTCTTCAATACCTAAGGTTGTTTCTTCTCCTATAACTTCTACTGCACAATTACAACAACAAACTAAACATGTACCACCGGCTCAGCCACCACCCTCCCCCCCTTTGCCTGGACTTTCAGTACAAGAGGTTAGAGGTATACTGGGAGAGATTGTAGTCCAAATGAGAGAGGAAATGAAGCAATTTGCTACACAGATTAAATCAGAAATTAAATCTGATTTTAAAGAAGAGATAAAGGGGATAAAGACCAAACTGGAAGAAAACAATAATGATTTGCGACAAGATATACGTGCAGCAGTTTCAGGTTTGGCTACCGTGGTGGTCAAGCTGGATGCAAGGCTTGAGGAAGTGGAAAACAAAGTTGATTCTTTTGATGATAAAATTCAAGAGGTGGAAAGGAAGGTGGAGTCCTCACAAGAAGACATCTTGATGTTTCAGTACAGACAGATGGAGTATGCTTTGAGGATTAGAGGCCTCAAGGAAGATATAAATCAAGATTTGGTGGAGGTGGTTCTTACTGATCTGGCAGTGGCCTTGGATATGGATAAAGGAGAATTAAGTAGAGAAGTGGAAAAAATGTATAGACTTAACTCTTGGATTGCCAAGCAGAAGAATTTGCCTAGAGATGTGGTGATTTATTTTACAAAGAAGTCCCTGCGGAATGAGATTATACAAGCTTTTTACAATAAAAGATTTCAGATTGCTGCCCAAGATGTTATCATTCTAAAGGAAATCCCATCCAAAATTTTAAGAAGCAGGAAAGATTTTGCTTTCTTAACCAATGAGCTTAAAGCCAGATCGATGCCATTTAGATGGGAAATTCCGATGGGTATCATCTTGAGCCATGCGGGGACACGTTATAGACTGAATACAGTTGACAAAGCTAGAGAGTTTTATACTTCGGTCCTGGGTGCAGGCTCAACTCCATCTGGTCAGAAATCTCCGAGTGGCAAGGAGGACGAGCAGCACTCTGAGGCATTAAGTTTGGTTTCCGCTGGGATGATACAAGCTGAAAGGCAACGCCAGATGGAGGTCAAAGAGCAGAGAATGACTCGTGCAGCTTACAAGCGTAAAGAGAAGGAGCAACGTAAAAAAGAGTCTAAAGAGAATTCTTCTGGAAACGCATCACCGCCGGTGGGAGGAGCAAGACCCAAGAGTTATGCAACACATGCAGCTCTTTCAGATCTTGATGGTGTCTTCTCCAGGCTGAGTGCCAAGGGAGATGGCAAAGTTTTTGACCTGGAATGTTAATGGATTGAATTCTCCTCAGAAACGGAAAAAAATCTTTTATTATTTGAAGCAACATACCAATGACGTTATTTGCTTACAGGAAACTCATATCTTACTCAAAGATCAGAAATATCTAGTCAATGCTCGTTTGGGATCTCATTTTGTATCCTTTGCTCCTGGAAAGAAAGGGGGAGTTGTTATATATGTCAAACAAAACCTACCAGCTTGTCTGGTAGAATCAGATCCCCAGGGGAGATATGTGATGATCGAACTTGGTATATATGGTAAGAAGGTACTTATAGTGGGACTCTATGCTCCAAATCAGCAACAGGAACAATTTTATAAGCTGTTACATCAAAAAATAACATTGCTTGACTATAGATCAGTGGTATTAATGGGTGATTGGAATGGTGTCTTAGATATACAAAGGGATAAGAAAGGTTCCTCTCCCTTTCTTAAACAAGCAAGGTTACCTAAAGCCTTTTTTGATATGAAGGAAGACTGGGAATTAAGGGATTATTGGCGGGAATGTAACCAAGAGGAGAGAGACTTCACTTTTTTTTCTGATAGACACCAATCTTTTTCAAGAATCGACTTTTTTTTGATTACTACGGATTTGTATAATAAAGTAAAGAATGTAAAGATTTTTCCTAGATCACTGACGGATCATAGCCCAGTCTGGATGGAGCTGATTCAAGAGAAAGAGGAAAGGAGATCCTGGAGAGTTAATGAAAATTTGTTCAGACAAGAGAAGAATGTTCAAAAGTTAAAGGAGTGTTTAAAGGATTATTTTGTTTTGAATATGTATAAGGGGACCTCAATGTCAATGGTA
Source organism: Crotalus tigris (assembly GCF_016545835.1). NCBI lineage: Eukaryota > Metazoa > Chordata > Lepidosauria > Squamata > Viperidae > Crotalus > Crotalus tigris. Next base: position 240,726 of record NW_024096636.1, on the reverse strand, counting down.
TGGGATGCAGGTAAAGCATTTATGCGTGGTGTTTTGATAAAAATGAATAATTTTCATAAGCGGAACCAGATTCAGAAACGTAGAGAACTTGAAGATGAAATTAAATCAAAAGAAAGGTCCTTAATTTTAAATCCTTCTGATGAAAGTATTAAAGAATCTGTAAAGTTATTAAGGTCACAATTTAACATGTTGATAGCAGATCAAGCTGCAACTAACTTATTGTTTATGAAACAAAATACATTTTGTAATGCTAACAATCCTGGGAGATGGTTGGCTTATCAATTAAGAAAGAAACAGAGACAGAGAATAATAGAGAAAATAAATTACAAGGGTAAACTAGTTTTTCAGAAGGAATTGATCAAAAAGTCTTTTTTGGACTACTATCAAAAGTTATACAAATCTACTAACGTGCAACTTCTAGATATAAATAAATATTTAGCTGAGGCAAGTTTCCCCAAATTAACTGAGGATCAGAAACATGAAATTAATGGCTTAATTACTAAGGAGGAAAGTGCCTCAGCAATTCAACAATTGAAACTAGGGAAAGCACCGGGTACGGATGGGTTAACAGCTGTTTATTATAAAGCTCTAAAGGAGGAGATGATCCAACCATTAAGTGATCTTTTTAATGGTATCTTACAGGGTTTAGAGATTTCTCCTTCATGGCGTAGTGCTTTTATATCATTGATTCCAAAGGAGGATCAAGATCTTACTTTACCAAAAAATTACAGGCCTATATCTCTTTTAAATGTGGATTATAAGATATTTGCAAAAATTTTGGTAAATAGGCTTATGAGGGTCGTGCATCATCTTGTGCATAAAGATCAATCAGGGTTTATAACTGTAAGGTACATGAAAAATAATGTTAGACAAATTATTAATTTATTAGAATATTTAGACAAGAACAACCAAGTTCCTGCAGGGCTCATATTTTTAGATGCTGAAAAAGCATTTGATCAATTGAATTGGCATTTTATGCTAAGAGTAATGGAAGAACTGAATTTTGGCGAAAAGATATTACAAGCTCTTACGGTAATATATCAAAAACAAATGGCACAACTTATTGTTAATGGAGGTTTGTCGGAGGTTTTTACAATAGAGAAAGGTACTAGACAGGGGTGTCCTTTATCGCCATTGTTGTTTGTTTTAACATTGGAAATATTATTGATTAAAATTCGAGAGTCTCAGGAAATTAAAGGGATAGAAGTTAATAAAAAAGAATATAAGTTGAGAGCTTATGCGGATGACTTGGTTGTTACTTTGTCGCAACCTGATTATTCTGTAGTAAACTTATTACAGTTGATTCATTATTATGGTTTGGTTTCGGGTTTCAAGATTAATGTAAATAAGACTAAAATTTTACCTAAAAATATGTCTAGTCAGGAGAAGCAGATTTTGACTAACCTGACGGGTTTTGAGATTGTTAATAAGGTAAAATATTTGGGGGTGAGGTTGTCTGTTTCTAATGTAAAATTATTTAAAAATAATTATGAAAGGTTGTGGGTCAGGGTACAGAAGGACTTGAAGAATTGGGAGAAGTTGCAATTATCCCTCATGGGAAGAATTGCAGTGATAAAAATGAATATTCTACCAAGTTTCTTTTTTTGTTTCAAATGTTACCGATTTTGAAAAATGAGATTAACTTAAGTGAGTGGCAGAAGGGTCTTAATAAATTTATTTGGGCAGGGAAAAAGCCAAGGGTTAAGTTTAAAATTATGCAAGACTTCCGTGAGAGGGGTGGACTCAAGGTACCAAATTTGAAATTATATTATGATGCGGTGGTTTTAACACTAATTAGTGATTGGGTAAATTTGACAAATCCGGAGATACTTCATTTAGAGGGATGGGATTTACTTTTTGGGTGGCATGCCTATTTAATATTTAATAAAAAAATGGATTGGGTTTTTAAATCTCATATTTTAAGAATCTCTTTACTTAGGACTTGGAGAAAATATTATAAAAGTGATTTTAAAGTTCCATTATGGGCTATACCTTGGCATGCGATCGAAGGAATAAAAAGAGGTGTAAGAATGGATATGGTGTCTTATAGTCAGCTACTTAGATGGGATGGGCAAAACTGGCAGTTAAGATTACGTGAAGACTTAGCGCAAGAAAATATTATTTATTCTTGGTTCCAATATAGGCAACTAGTAGATAAATGGAAGGTGGATTGTAAATTGGGTTTTCTTAGAGAAGATGAAAATTTTATTAAGCAAGTTAAGGATCAAAGACAAACCCATATTAAGAGAATCTATGGGGTATTAGTTGAAATGGATTCAGAATCGGAATTAATTAAAGACTGTATGATTAGATGGGCGCAGAATTTTGGTGTCCCAGTCTCATTGGATATCTGGGAAACCATCTGGGTGAGAAATGTCAAATTTACACAAGCACAGAACTTAAGGGAGAATTTTTATAAAATGTTTTATAGATGGCACCTTGATCCACAAAAAATGTCTCTTATGTACCCTGACATACAACCCAAATGTTGGAGAGGTGGCTATATGGATGCTTCTTATTATCATATTTGGTGGTCATGTAGAGAGATAAAAGCATTTTGGATTAAGATATGGTGGAATATCCAGAGAATTTTTAAAAGGAGGGTAAAATTTACTCCGCAATTATTCTTGCTGGGTATAGTTACAGATTGTGATACAAAGGAGGTTGTATTGATGTTAAATTTGATTACAGCCGCGAGGCTGTTAGTTGGACAATACTGGAAGAAGGAGTCTTTGCCTACATTGCAGGAATGGTTTCTTAAAGTAGCTTATTTGGCGGAAATGGCAAAGATTTCGGCTTTCCTAAAGCAACAAACGCAAGAGAAGTTTCTTCTCGTTTGGGATAAATGGATAAAATTTATACAATCTAGATTGGGTATAAAAAAATATTATATAGCTTTTTCATAATTTTTATCTTTATATATAGAGAGATATATATACTTATATATATATTTTAATGTTACTTATAGATATTATATAAATTTTTTAACTTAATTTTTTATTTGTTAATTTTCAATTAAGCCTATATTCTGATCTGGGAAGCTCAGGGGGCGGGGAAGGGAGGGTTTATGGTAAAGGGTGGGGGATGGGGGTTTTTTTATATGTAATGTTTAGTTTTTTTTTTTTGTATATGTTGTTTTCGTTTTGTATTGTTTTTGTCTTTTTGTAAAATTTATAAAACTTTCAATAATAAGGGCGGGTTTCCAAATGGCTGGTAGGCGGGAGGTATCATCTCGCTTGTTCATGCTGTGTGGGCGTTTTTCTATCTCGATGGCTTCTCTGATTATTCTGTTATTAAAATGTTCACTTTTGGCAATGGTTCTGGTATTTTTAAAGTCAATTTCATGTCCTGTGGCTTTAAGGTGTTGGACCAGGGAAGATGTTGGTTCCTCTTTTTTGACTGAGTTCTTATGTTCTTCAATGCGTGCACTTATTCTTCTGTTGGTTTGTCCGATGTATGTGGTGGGACAAGTGGTGCATGGGATTTCGTATACTCCTTGATTTTCTAATTCAATTTTATCTTTGGGGTTTCTAAGGATGGTGGATATTTTTCTGTTTGTGCAGAATGCTGTTTTGATGTTGTGTTTATGGAGGATCTTACTGATTCTGTCTGTGGTGCCTTTTATGTATGGGAGGAGGGCTTTGCCGTTTTCTTGTTCTTTGTCTTGGATTTTAGTGGGGGTTTCTTTTTGGATTAGGTTTGTAATCTTATTTCTATGGAATCCATTGGATGTTAGTACATTGGTGAGAGTGTGTAGTTCGGGTTTTAGGTGTTGTTCGTCAGCTAAGCTTTTGTTCTGGAGATGAGTGTCTTGGCTACAGAGTTGATCTGTGCTGGGTGGTGGTGTGAGAGAGCGTGCAGATAGCGGTTTGTGTGTGTTTTCTTCTGGTAGATGGTGTGTCCTAGGGAGCCATTGGATTTCTTGTAGACTAAGACATCCAGGAAGGGAAGTTGGTTGTTAGCTTCTGTTTCCATGGTGAACTGTATTTTGGGGTGTAGGCTGTTGAGGTGTGTGAGGAAGTTGTCCAGTTTTTCTTTCCCATGTGGCCAGATTATGAAGGTGTCGTCTACGTATCTGAGCCAGAGTTTGGGTTTGTGATCCGATTTTTCTAGAGCTTGGGTTTCAAAGTGTTCCATGTAGAGGTTGGCAATGACAGGTGAGAGGGGTGATCCCATGGGTGCTCCTTCTGTTTGTTTGTATTTTTGTCCATTATAGATGAAGTATGTGTTGGATAGGCAGTGGTTGGTCAGATCTAAGATGTGTTTGGGGGGGTTATATTTGTTTTGAATAGCTGTCAAGGCTTCTTTGATAGGCACTTGGGTGAAGAGGGATATGACATCGAAGCTCACTAGTAGGTCGCTGGGCTGTAAGTTTTGTTTCTTTATGATCTCTATAAACTGGAATGAGTTTTTTACGTGTGAGGTGATGGATTCTGCATAGGGCTGTAGTTGTTTGGCGAGAAATTTGGCTAGGTTTTGTAGAGGTGAGCCTATGGAGCTGACTATAGGTCTGAGTGGGGTTCCTTCTTTGTGTATCTTGGGGAGACCATAGAGTTTGGGGCATCTGGATGATTTCTCTCTGGGAATGATTCTTTGCTGGATCTCTTCGCTAATGGGGGAGGCTTTTATTTTGGATCTGGTGGTTTTTTCCAGGTAGGTGGTGGGATCTGTATTTAGGGGTTTGTATGTGGAGTCTTGGAGTAGGTTGGTTAATTTGGTTTGGTAGTTAGATGTGTTCATAACTACCATGGCGTTGCCCTTGTCTGCTGGTAAGATTATTATGCTGGTGTCTTCTTTCAGGTTACGTAGTGCTGTCTGTTCCTCTTTGGGTAAGTTGCTTTTGGGTGGCTTGCTGGTGCAGAGGATGTTGGTGATTTTGAGTCTGATTCTGTTAGCGTCGTCGGGGTTGATTTTGGTCAGGCTGGTTTCAACTCCACATATAATGGTTTCAGTGGGGATGTGTTTGGGAGCGACTGCAAAGTTGAATCCTTTGGAAAGGACATTGGTTTTGGCTTTGGTGAGAATCCTATCTGAGATGTTATGCACTGTTTGTTTCATGTGTGGCTGTGAGGGAGGAAGGGTTTGTTTCTGGCGTTCTTGTAGTCTTCGGAGTTTGTTGGTGTGTGTATCTGTCTTGAGGGTGGTCTGTGTTTCGGCTCTCCAGACAGCGAGTTGTTTGGATTTGTCCCAAAGTGCGGGGTGGATCTTGTTGCTGAGTTTGAGGTGGAGTGTGAGGAGATCGTTGTTAATTCGGTCTAGGAGGAATCTTTTTGTGTGAAGTTCATTTCTGATTAGGGCCAATTCTGTTCTTTTCAGGATCCGTTTGGTGGCTGCAGAGTTGGAGTGGAATTTCAGTTGGAAACATGTGGGGATTAGATTTTGATCTCGGCAGCCCCGAACTACACACTCTCACCAATGTACCAATGTACACTTGAGATCGGAGACCCCATTGGTGTTCCCTTGATCTGCTCAAATATAGTGCCCTGAAAGGTGAAGTAGGTCTTTAAGCAGACTCCCACCAGTTTTATAAGGTCTTCCGTTTGGAGGGAGTCCTGATGTTGTTCCTGTTCTCCTTGATTCAACCGGTCTCTTAATACTGAGATCGCAAGATTTTGCGGAATAGAGGTGAATAAGGAGACCACATCAAAAGATACCATAAGTTCGTCTTCCTCCACCCTCAGGGTTCTAATCCTATTAAGGAACTCATCTGTCGATCTCAACGGTGGTGTTACTATTATTGGCCAAGTGGCTGATGCGTACGCTCAGCCACTTGGCCAATTCAGAGGTGGGCGTGCCCCTAAATGCAACAATAGGACGGAGGGGGACATTGGATTTGTGTATCTTGGGTAAGCCATAAAATCTGGCAAGAGCTGAATCGCCAGGGCGTACCCTTCTCAACACATCTTCCCCCATCCTCCTATTGTGTTTTAAGTCATCAAGAAGCTTATTAATACGATTCCTCAAAGTGGTGGAGGGGTCTTTACTCACTGTTTTATATGCAGCACTGTCATTGAGCAATTCCAGCGCCTTGTTAATATACACCACTTTGTCCATGACAACAGTTGCCCTCCCCTTATCAGCTGGGAGTATGACAATAGTGTCATCTTTCTTAAGTTGTATCAGGGCCTCTCTTTCACTCCCAGATAATGTTTGGTAGCGTCTGTGATTCATAATGAGGCCCGTGACTTGTTGCCTGATATGATTCTTGGCCTCCTCCCCTGCTCCAATATGATGTAAAGCGGGTTCTAATGCTGCTACAAAGTCAAGGGCGCCCACATCTGTGAGATTGTAACCCACATCCTGTTGTAATAGAGCAAGTTGTGACTGGGTTAAGATTTTAGAGGACAAATTGCATACCACTCTTCCCGACGGATGGTTGTTGCTGGAGTCGCGTAGCCAGTTCTTTCTCCTTAAGAATGTCTCAGTCATATGTCGAGTTGTTTGTGCTGCAGCTTGTTGGATATGGTGATCCAGCATCCAGAAATGGTGGTTTGTTAACTCCATATTGCAAAAGTTCCGGTGGTCTTGGATCCATGCTTTTAAATTTCTTATTCGCCTATGTTGGTCGTTAATTAGCGCATACAAAGTGCGCCGCTGGAATTGGCGAACCGCCTGCCGACATTCCAAGGAGTCAACCGTTGGTCTTCTTCGCAGCGAGTTTGGAACCAGGTTCTCCTTAAGTCCGGCACACTTAGCACTTAGATCATGGAGTGCGACCAACCACCCATCTCGCTACCACTGGCCCAATAGTAAATCCAGTGAGAGAACCATAGGGGATGTGCCAACCCCCCAACCAACTCGATGCAATTCAGAAGAAGAGGGACAACGATTGAGAATTCCCACTACCCCCGCAATGTTAACACGCTTGCAAAAAACTAAGAGAGCGATAGAAATTAAAGCCCAGAACCCCTGCATCACGAACATCGGAGATATCCCAATTGGCATGCAAGGAGATACGATAGACAAAGATGGGGAGAGATCATTAGACCTGACACCTCACCGACGCTCAGAAAGAAACAGGATGACTCATTTGAGGGGAAAGAAGCGATCCCCCCACTCCGCATCGTCAGCCAGCTCAAAAACATATGGAGTGCGGGGCGACACCGAGCATGACAGCAAGCTTGCGGACGCTCTGGAAAATAAGGAGAAAAATGAGTCCAGACGGAGAGGTGCGCGAGAGGGCGGAGCTAATGAGATCACTCGCTGCATCTTGTGCCGACAACACCTATGGACTCCAAAGACTCCTGTCGTGCACGCGCAGGAGCGAGAGGCGTCGGAATGAGGAGGAGAGTAGGAAAGGAGCGTTGTGACGCTCAGGAAGATCGCAACTCCACCCCCCCCCCCAGATCAAGACCTCGGATTATGGTATACGCGATGGGAGAACAGAGGATAAAAAGGAAGGGAAGGATGTGATGGCCAAAGATAATTATGACCATGAGATCACCCCCATAGAAAAACAATCCATTGAGCCACCCCAGCCAGTCTGGAAGATTGTGCACGACCATTCTAATGACAGTTGGGCACGAGGGAGGGGCATTAAGGATGAAAAGAAAGACACTCATAGAGAAAGTGATTGTGTGAAGCGTGATTGGAGAAAGGAAAAGGACAAATACAAACTACCACTCGAACCCGAAAGGGGGAATGGATTGAGGGATAGAGACAATCGAAGAGACAAGGGGTTTACATCACCTGCCTTAGAATCCAAAGAAAAGAAGGTAGATGAAGATACACACACAGCTAGGAAGGACAGAAAGAAACGAACCACCGGAGCACAATTTAACCAATTGGGTCCGGTGACGAGATCGAGGAGCCAAGTGCAGACTCCGACCTACCTATAAAATGACTCTCTCACACCCTGGCGGTCCAGCCCTGATGATGCCGGCAGATGACGGCGAAAGCTTGGCGTTTTTAAATTAAACTTTTATAGTTTTAATCAATACCTTGGCGTTCATTTTATTTTGGATATGAATATTCCCAGGGTTCATATTTTTAGTGTTATTAACTATATATATATATATATATATATATATATATATATTATTTTGGATATGAATATTCCCAGGGTTCATATATATATATATATATATATATATATCATAAAATAATCCAAACACCAGGATGATACTAAAACCAAAACTCTTTAATATAAAAGCTAAGCCTTTCGTCGGTCAACACTACTGACATCATCAGAGTGTGATGCAAGATTGCTGGGAGTCCTTATGCTGCCGGGAGGCTTTGCGCTCGGCTCCTTGACCAGTTACCGGTCCGTCCGTTCTCTCCATCTGGTTTCTTAAACGGCCCACGTCCTTTATTGTATTAGTGCCCTCCAAGGTTGCTGTTTCCTTCCTCCTGGATCCAACCGCTCTCCGTTTCTGCTCGCCCACTTCTGCGTCCATCATCCTCTCTAGCCCCATTCCATGGTCTGTCCGACCCTCCCTGGCCAGACTGTGCTTGTGTATATTCGGGGGAGGGGGTGTATCAAGCGGATCCGGATGTCTATCGGCGCAATCTCTGGTGGCTGCATTCCTGCATATGTTCTTCCAACCAGGGAGGCTGCCTTCCTCCTCAGGTCAAGGAGCCGAGCGCAAAGCTGCCCGGCAGCATAAGAAGGACTCCCAGCAATCTTGCATCACACTCTGATGATGTCAGTAGTGTTGACCGACGAAAGGCTTAGCTTTTATATTAAAGAGTTTTGGTTTTAGTATCATCCTGGTGTTCGGATTATTTTATGGTATGGATTTACCCAGGATTTGCATTTTTAGCATAATTAGAGACCACACACACACACACACACACACACACACACACACACACACACACACTGAGGTTTTTACGGATGTTTGTATATAGGTCTTTGATTATTCGGGTTTTCTCCCGCGTAAAATTGGAAGTGTCTTGGCGACGTTTCGACGAAGTCCCATTCGTCATCTTCAGGCTGGTGTTTTCAGCTTCGTGCTTCGAGGAGCAATGTGTGGTCTTAGCTGTTTCTTCCTTTTAACTGCCAGTGGGGGTATGAACTGATTGGGTGGGAGCTTGGCTGTGTTCTGATTGGATGGAGGTGTGTTCTGATTGGTTAGGGGTTTGGCTGTGCTCTGATTGGATGGGGGTTTGGCTGTGCTCTGATTGGATGGGGGTTGGCTGTGCTCTGATTGGATGGGGGATGATTGATTGGATGGCTTTGGGTTTGCTTTTTGCGTGGATGTGTGGTGGTGACATCCTGTGTGGTTTTAGTGAGTGTGGGTCTGGTGTCGTTCTTTGTGTTAGGGAGTCGTTTGTCAATAAGGGCGGGTTTCCAAATGGCTGGTAGGCAGGAGGTATCATCTCGTTTGTTCATGCTGTGTGGGCGTTTTTCTATCTCGATGGCTTCTCTGATTATTCTGTTATTAAAATGTTCAGTTTTGGCAATAGTTCTGGTATTTTTAAAGTCAATTTCATGTCCTGTGGCTTTAAGGTGTTGGACCAGGGAAGATATTGGTTCCTCTTTTTTGACTGAGTTCTTATGTTCTTCAATGCGTGCACTTATTCTTCTGTTGGTTGGTCCGATGTATGTGGTGGGACAAGCGGTGCATGGGATTTCGTATACTCCTTGATTTTCTAATTCAATTTTATCTTTGGGGTTTCTAAGGATGGTGGATATTTTTCTGTTTGTGCAGAATGCTGTTTTGATGTTGTGTTTATGGAGGATCTTGCTGATCCACACTCACTAAAACCACACAGGATGTCACCACCACCATCCACGCAAAAAGCAAACCCAAAGCCACACCGATGATGAGGCACAACCACAAACCAGAAGCCAGACCACAGCTGCGTCATTAGCCACTTTAAACCCCTCCAATCCATACATGAAGCAAACTGACACCCACCATGAAGATGAGGCACGACCACGAACGCGAAGCCAAAAAATAGCAAGGCAACCACATCCACGCAAAAAGCAAACCCAAAGCCACACTGATGATGAGGCATGACCAGAAGCCAGACCACCACTACAATTAGCTAGGGCTCACGTACCACCAGCCAGGTGCTATACCACTGGTGGTACGCGCACCACCGATTGAAAAGCCCTGAGATAAGGAAATTCACAGGAACATTTTTAGATGTGTAAGTGTTCTGTTTTAGAATCAGAGACATCGAAGCGAGGCAGGAGTAACAAATGCAACTTCTTTATTGAGATCACAAACAGAACAGAACAGTAAACAAAATGGTGCTGGCTCTTTTATACTTCCCTTGCAGGGACAGCATCAGTCTATCAATGCAAGTCTAATCTCCCAAGCTCACAAGGCTGGTCTGCCTGGGCCTTCTGCAGCCTCCTGAGCCTGCTGAGTCATTCAGCAAGCCCAGGACATAACAGTAAGGATCTTGTGATGTGTATTAGTTATAAAAACAAAAACTTTTCTGATTAGGTGCTCTCTGCTCTCCATCTTCTCTGCTGTCTAAAAGGAGAGCGGAGTGCCCAGCATATATCTTTGATCAAAGAAAATAAAGCTGTGTTCTGATTCAGAGGCCTTGTGTTCAGAGTTTCATTTGGATTTATTTGGATTCTGAACTGAAAAATCTTACAGAACAGTCACAAATGAACTGTTGTAAGTCGAGGACTTACCTGTAGAGAAAGTGGAAAAATATAGACATGAAAGTGAAATTTAGTAAATTGAAAGAAAGTGGAACTCTATGGTAAGGTTTCCAAAACCAGCAAACCAAATGCTTTATCCAAATAATAAGATATTTTTTGTAAAGATTGCTCCATTTTCTAGAACTGGTTTCTAACAGTTCTCCTAGACCAGGGGTGGGGAACCTTGGCTCTTTTATGATTGTGGACTTCAATTCCCAGAATTCCTGAACCAGCCATGTTGGCTCAGGAATTCTGGGAGTTGAAGTCCACAAATCATAAAAGAGCCAAGGTTCCCCACCCAGTCCTAGACCATTGGTCTGCAGCCTGGTACTCTCTAGCTGAGTTAAATTTCTATTGTCATTAGTCAAAATTTGGCAACTTATGGGAGGTGGTCCTGCTCATTGAAAGATTGTAGGTAGCTACAAAAATGACCTTCCTCTTGTATTTTTCACATGGTCTTCACCAATTTTTAATTCTTCAGTACTTTAGTACATTTGATTAAGCCATTGCCTTCTCCTCATTCCTGTCAAATCTCTTCCCATCTTCTGTGGGTTTTTTTTTAATGGACTTGAGTGTGGCCTTCTGCATGCCACAGGGTCTATGATGGAAAATGGTTTTTTCAGCAAGATGGGGGAGAGAAATTAACTTGGTAGTTTGGGCTGAATTGGTTTGGCTCTTGAATGCCTTCATAATTTTTTTCCTTTCTTTTTTTTTAAATTGTAGTTCAGCAGGTTTTCTAAACGTGGCCCAATGGAACTGCGTGATTATCAGTTGGAGGTTATTGAGCCTGCTTTGGAAGGGAAGAATATCATCATATGGCTGCCAACAGGAGCTGGGAAGACCCGGGCAGCCGTCTATGTCTGTAAGAAGCATTTGGAGAGTCAAGATAAAAACAAAGTGGTTGTGTTAGCCAACACAGTAAGTACCAGTGGATAGAGGGTGGTGGAAGGTTGTTTTCCAAAATCCGTGGCTTCTTGGATTGCAAACAGCTCAGAGATGAAACACTTTGGACCTCAAACAAATACAACTCCTCTGTTAATTATAAAAGCACCCCTTTTTCCAGGTTTCTGCACAAGTTAGAACAAAGAATCAGCTTTTTTTTTCTTCAGGCACATGGAAGTCGGAAGAAAAGGAGTTGCTTTAGCAGAAAAGCGTTGTGCTCTTTCAATTCAAAAAGGCTTCTTCCAAAACATTTTGGAAGTGTACAAAGCCTAATGGTGTTCGTTTTATCCTCTGGAAAATATTTCACTACTTTGTCCTGGCAGGTACCTTTGGTTGACCAACATCTGAAGAATGAGTTCAGTTTCTTACAAAGTCAATTCCAAATTACATCTGTTTGTGGTGATAATATCCAGAAGTTATTCTTCTCAGACATGGTAAAGAGCCACGACTTGATAATCTGCACAGCCCAAATCTTATATAATGCCCTTAACAACCAAGAAGAGGAAATGCGTGTGGAACTGACTGGTGAGTAGCTGGTGGTAGGGTAATGGGAAGGGTACAGGTAATCCTCGACTTACGACAATTGAGCTCCAAATTTTTGTTGTTAAGTGAGTTTTGCCTCATTTTACAACCTTCCTTGCCCACGTTATTAAGTGAATCACTGCAGTACTAAGTTACTAGCCCGGTTGTTAAGTGAATCTGGCTTTCCCATTGACTCTGCTTGTCAGAAGATCACAAACGGTGATCACATGACCTTGGAACACAGCAACGATCATAAATATGAACCAGTTGCCAAGCATCTGAATTTTGATCACATGATCATGGGGATACTGCAAAGGTTGTAGCTGTGAAAACTGGTCATAAATCACTTTTTTCAATGCCATTGTAACTGAACGGTCACTAAATGAATTGTTGTAAGTGGAGGACTCTCTGTACATGGAAAGAGCTTCTGTTTATTAGAGCCGGTAGAAAAAGGTGTTCTGGAGAAGGAGTAAGACCATTGTGGTGGTTTTTAGTTTCTTTGTCTAAAGCAGTTTATAGCAGATTCATAGTAGACCATCACTGGAGCAGACAGTCACAGTCTCTTCAAGAGGGGGAGCTGCAGCATACAGTAATAATGTAGTTTTAGCTGTGAATCCCCCATTCAAGTTCACTATTGTCTCTAGTGTCACCTTTTGAACATAGTCCTTTGATCACTGATAGGGCAACTTGGAACACCCTGAAATTGGCAGATCTTCCTTCTGAGAGCAGGGAAGGAAGATCCAACTTCAAAACCGCCTTTGTGGAATCTTCCACTATCTTGGGTAATTCTTCCCTGTCAAAGTTTTAGTATCAAAGAAGAAAGAAAGGAGGTGGATCATATTTGAAGATTACATTTTTTTGAAAGCCTAAGCAAAGAATGAAACGCAAATTACTTTTCAGTTTAGCCATATTTCAGGCTGGACTCTTCACTGTAACCTATTTTTTCTTGGAAGTAAAATGGGTAATGAAGTAAAAGTAAAGGGGTTCCTTTCCATGCTTAGCAAAGTTTGATCAAGAATAGTTGGGAATGGAAACCTCCATTTCCCCTTCCGTGTTACATTATATGTCTACCCTTCTCTAAACCCAGTTGCTAGTGCTTTTCAGAGCTAGTATTAACACACACTTTCAGAGCTTTCTGTTACGCCCAGTGACAGCTCCATGGAGTTTCGTTTTTTGCTATTTAAAAAAAAAGGAAACCAAGAAGTGGTTTTAGCTGGAGCCCCAGCCAAGAAGGATCTCGACAGCCACAAACATAGACTTTTCCAGGCCACTTGCAGTAGAGACATTCTGCCTCTTGATAGTCCTCCCAATGCTATGGAATCCCAAATGGGAAGAAAGGAAAAGATAGCCATATTATCTTCTTTGTGCCTCTGAGTTAGTTTGACTCCTGGTCACTGCCTAGCAAAGTCCCTGAATTTGTTTTGGCAACATTTTCTGAAGTGGTTTCCTATAGCTTTCTTTCTAGGGCTGAGAGAAAGGAACAGGGCCAGAATAACCCAGTTGGCTTCCTAGTTAAAGCAGAACTAGAATTCACAGTCTCCTAGCTTATCCTTTAACTGCTACATCAAATTGCCTTCTATAGTGTATTCTTGTCAACATTATACAATAAATTTATTTTAAAGTATATCCTGGGAGGACTTGCCGCAAAATGTTCATGGATTGTCTGTCATCAGATCAGTACCAACATTTAGTGACCACAGAGATAGACTTTTTTTCAGGATGATCTGTCTACAATGTTATGTATTGATAGCAAGAGTTAATGTGTTTTAATTTAAACATGTCTCCAACTGTTTTGGAGGGAAAGTTAAGTTTGAGTTTGAGTGGGAAAACACCGCTTGATTTGATTGGTCGCCGCTGAAAGGCAGCAAGTATAAATAGCTGTCATTCTGTCAGTTAAGCCAGTTCTGTTTTCTGTTGCAATAAATCGCGTTGTATTAAACCAGTCTGGTTAATGCCTCCAAGAAAACCCACTACACAACATACAACATGGTCCTTCGGGTCTTCTAATGGTACACCCTTTGCCACTGAAATGAAGACTGCCAAATTTACTGTAACTCTTCCTCTTCTTCTCTTTCCTTCCTCCTTTTCCAATATTATAGTCTTCTCAAGGGAACTGGCTCTTCATGCACTGAGTCCATTATTTGAGTCTGGTCATTTGTGCTTCAAGTGAGAACCCTTGATTGATTTGTTCTGTAATATATTTCTTAGTTTTCTTGACTATTGTCAAGGGTCTTCTCAAAGTTCGAAGGTGTGGATACATGTAGTCCTTGACTTACAACAGTTCATTTAGTGACAGTTCGAAGTTACAATGGCTCTGTAAAAAAGTGATGTATGACTATGCAGCATCCCCATGGTCACATGATCAAAATTCGGCCGCTTGGCAACTGACTCATGTTTATGATGGTTCCAGTGTCCAGGGTCATGTGATCCCCTTTTGTGAACTTCTGACAAGCAAAGTCAACGGGGAACCCAGATTCATTTAACAATTGTGTTACTAACTTAACAAGTGCAGTGATTCACTTAATATCTGTGGCAAGAAAAGTCATAAAATGGGGCAAAATCCACTTAACAAATGTCTCACCAACAGGAATTTTGGGCTCAGTTGAGGTCATAAGTTGAGAACTACCTGTACTTTTTAAATTTTCATTTCCATAGAGGTCACAGGGAAAATCATTGCCTGCACCAATATTTCCAGGTATAGACACAGTAGAGAATTTTACAGTTTTTTACCAGGGCTTTCATTACTATCCTACCAAGTACTAGTCTATGCTTTATTTCTCGATGGTTGGTCCCTTACTGTTGATAATCAGTCCTAAAAGGCAGAAGCTATCTCCCTCTTCAGTATCAATTACAACAGAGTTCCCCAACCTTTCCAGTTTGGAGACCCAGAGAGGGGGAGTGGGGAAAGAAGGGATGGTTTTGTGACAAGGGCAGATGCATGTGTATGCTCATGTGCGGGTATGACCCCCTAATTGCTCTCACAAGTGAGGCTGAGAGCACCCATGACGCTTGCACGAGGCCCCAAGTGCTCACACGAATGGGCCAGGAGCACCCATGATGTTTGTGCGAGTGGGGCTGCGAGTGCCTGTGACACTTGTGTGAGTGGGGCCCCAAGCACCTCCAATGTCCGTGTGAGTGGTGCTGTTCAAGCACATGCGCATACCAGCCAGTCACTCACGCAACCCGGTTGCAAATAGGCTACAGACCAGTAGTGGGCCATGGCCCATAGTTTGGGGACCCTTGAATTACAAGACCAGTTGCTGTTCCAGTTGTTCTTAATTTGGTCTTCTTTGTGTTTTAGTCTCATTTTTTCACTGTGCTTGACTTTCATTACCAAAGCTTCCAGATCACTGTGTTCAGTATAGCGCAAGTTGTTGATGTGTTTTCCTCCAATTTTAAAGTTTGAATAAATAGAGATGATAAAGCCTGGTCTCACTTCTTGCTGACCTGCCAATCTTTTCTCCACATACCATAAGGATTGTGGCTTCCTATCCTATGTATAGGTTTTACATAAGAATAAAGAGCTAGCAATAGCACTTAGACTTATATACTGCTCCACAGTGCTTTACAACATTTCTGAGTAGTTTGTTTTGGAATTACTGTTTTTCTAAATCCTGTTTATAGATTGACATGATTGACACAATCAAAGACCTTTCTATAGTTAATGGAGTCCATATTGACATCTTTTTGGTATTTCCCAATTATCCAGCATGGGTCAGCAGTAAGATTTCTTGCTATTTAGACTTTTCTTAAGCCAGCTTGAATATGTGGCATCTTCCTTTCCATGTTGGGCTTTAATCTGCAATAGAAATAAACAATCCAGCAAAACCACCGTTTCAAGATCTCCATGCGGTGGATTTTGTGTGCTGCAGGCCAAATATATGCCTCGACATACACTGTCAACATAAATTATGTATAGGTAGTCCTCAACCTATGACCACAATTGAGCCCCAGATTTTTGTTACTACGTAAAACAGTAATTAGGTGAGTTTTGTCCCATCTTATGAACTTTTCTTGTTACAGTTGTTAAGTGAATTACTGCAGTTGTTAAGTCAGTAACACAGTTGTTAAGTGAATCTGGCTTCCCCATTGACTGCTTGTCAGAAGGACGCAAAAGGTGATCACGTGACCCTGGGTCACTGGAACCGTCATAAATATGAGTCATTTGCTAAACATCTGAATTTTGATCGGATGACCATAGGGATATTGCAACAGTTGTCAGTGTGAAAAGCGGTCATAAATCACTTTTTTACTGCCGTTGTAACTTTGAAAACTGGTCATTAAATGAACTGTTGTATGTCAAGGACTACCTATATTCTCCAATTTAGCAGATATTCTTGAATAAGGGCATTCCCTTCCCACAAGCAGTCTATTAAAAGACGAATGCATTATAATTAGTGTAAAAGCTGATTATCACTTTCTCTATATGCTATGCAGATTTCTCTCTATTGGTGATAGATGAGTGTCACCACACTCACAAAGGAACTGTTTATAACAAGATTATGGAGAAATACTTGGACCGCAAGCTGAAAGGTCTACAGGATTTACCTCAGATTTTGGGACTCACGGCCTCTCTAGGTACTGGAAGTGCAAATTCCCTGGAAGCAGCTAAGGACCACATCCTGGAGGTGAGTCTGATGGCTCACTTGGCTCAAGTACTGGAAGTTCAGTGGCATTGTGGGTTCTTCTCGTCCCCCCCCCCCATAGTCATAGGTTTGGAGGTTGCTCTGCATTGAAAACACAGTTCTCTTTCATAGTGATAATGGAATTTTCAAAGAGCATACCTCAAGGACAGAGCACATGCTTTGCATCTAGTAATCAGAGCCTGAATCCTTGTCATCTCCAGTTAAGAATTATGAAGTGCTTTCCCTGAGACCTCCTAAAATGGGTCTAGGACAGGGGTTCCCAACCAGGAGCGCTCACACCCCTGGGGTTGTGAGACGATATTCCAGGGCATGCAAAAACTTGGGTTTTCAAAATTATAAGTGTATATACATAATTCGCTGCTGTTATTTCAAACTTTTGTAAGGGGTACAAGAATATATCAGATGCGTTCTAGAGGTGCGGGGTATTGAAAAGGTTGGGAACTGCTGGCCTAGGACCTTCATGCATGGACCCTTGGCCACAACTCCTTCCCCCACCTCCCGCCTCAACTCATTTGCCTCCAGCATTCCTCCTAACTCTGGCCCTGCACCCTGAGCCCTTTGGCCCAGCCCTTTCGCCGAGGTCCCCTTTGTCCAGGCTCCCTTGCAGCACCATGGCTTCTGCCTGTCACCCTCCAGCTTGGCTGGAGGCTATCTGTCCCGTGAAGCCAACGGCCCAGGACAAAGGGGGCTTTGGCGAAAGGGCCAAGCCGAAGGGTATGGGGCAGAGAGGCAGGGCCCTATTGGCCAGGGAGAATGGGCAGGGGAGGGCCAGCCGAGGAGGAATGCTGGAGGCAAATGGGCTGAGATGGGAGAAGAAGGAGGCGTGGCCAAGGGTCCATGCTTTAAAGTCTCATTCCACCTAAAATACGTACTGTAAATCACCAACCTTGATGGATGATAAGAAAAATCCTGCTGAAGCAGGCCAGCTAGTCACAAAGAAGACACTGAGGTACATTTGAGAGATCCTCAAGCATTGTCCTTCCCCAGAAATTAATATTCAATATATTGTCTGCAATTCTAAAGAAAGAAACCGTTGATGGCTCTTTTCTCTCTTGACTTTTGCTTACTTCTTTTTGAAAATGTCACCTAATCTGGTGACAACAAATTCTGCTGTTTTACCACAATTACTCAAATTAGTAAACCCCATCGTATTTTTCCTATCTTTCTGTACAATTTTCTGTACCAAACTTGTTTGTTTTAATTTCTGTATCAACAACAATCCTATACTTGCTTTCTGAAGTAAAAGAAAATACTCCAAAGGTGGTCATTCCTTCTTGGAGGGCTACTCATTTTAGTTACCCTTTTGTGCACTTTTTCCAATTATTCCATATTTTTAGTAATAGTAATAATAGTAAAGTTGGAAGGGACCTTGGAGGTCATCTAGTCCAACCCCCTGCTCAGGCAGGAAACCCTACACCATTTCGGACAAATGGCTGTCCAATCTCTTCTTAAAAACTTCCAGTGTTGGAGCATTTACTGCTTCTGGAGGCAGGCTGTTCCACTGATTAATTGTTCTCACTGTAAGGAAGTTTCTCCTTAGTTCTAGGTTGCTTCTCTCCTTGATTAGTTTCCACCCATTGCTTCTTGTCCTGCCTTCAGGTCCTGCCTTTTTGTCCTGCTTTGTCCTGCCTTTTCAAGAATATTTTCCAGTCTACCTGTCAAGCACCAGGGAAATCAGGAGATTCAGGCAGTTCAAATGAGTATAAAGATTTACTGCAAGCTTAAGCTTGCTACCAGAATCGGATCAACTTAAGCTCTCTACCAGAATCGGATCAAAGGAAATGAGCGGGGGATAAGAGAAGCATTCAAGGTAGCTGGACTTAGATCTCTTGTGGGTGTGAAGGGACTCATGACTTATGACTTGTTTGACCCCTCCCTCAGGCTCAGCCCGGTTATCTCCTACACTACCTCTATATGCCAGCTTCCAGAATCGAGTATTATTATCAAATGGTAAAACTGTTCCTCAATTATAGCATTTCAGTTGCAGATTAAGGAACTTTGTAATGGAATACCTCCCCCCTTGAAAATTCCCCACATCTGGAAAAGAAGGAACAAAGCATTTTGCAGGTGGTAGGTATGCTATCAAGTCACATTGCCCTTTTGGGACTGAGATGCCCTAACTTGGGCCAGAGTTGCATAGAGTATCTTAACATGCGTTACATGGCACTTCCTTCAGAAGCTTCAGCAGATCCAAAATATAGCAGCTCATCTCCTTACTGGAGATAGCAGATTTGGCAGCATTATCTCTATGCTGCATCTAAATAGTAGTAGTAGTAGTAGTAGTAAATTTGGAAGGGACCTTGGAGGTCATCTAGTCCAATCCCCCGCTCAGGCAGGAAACCCTATACCATTTTGGACAAATGGCTGTCCAGTCTCTTCTTAAAAACCTCCACTATTGGAGCATTCACCGCTTCTGGAGGCATGTTGTTCCGCTGGTTAATTGTTCTCCTTAGTTCTAGGTTGCTTCTCTCCTTGCTTAGTTTCCACCCGTTGCTTCTTGTCCTGCCTTCGGGCACCTTGGAAAATAGCTTGACATTCTCTTTTTTGTGGCAGCCCCTGAAATATTGGACCACTGCTATCATGTCCCCCCTCATCCTTCTCTTTATTAAACTAGACGTGCCCAATTCCAGCAACCGTTCCTTATATGCTCTAGCCTCCAGTCCCCTAATCATCTTTGTTGGTCTTCTCTGTACTCTTTCTAGAGTCTCAACATCTTTTTTACATCGTGGTGACCAAAACTGGATGCAGTATTCCAAGTGTGGCCTTACCAAGGCATTGTAAAGTAGTATTAACACTTCACGTGATCTTGATTCTATCCCTCTGTTAATGCAGCCTAGCACTGTGTTGGCCTTTTTGGCAGCTGCAGCGTCTCTATGCTACACCTTTGATTTGGCTTCTGTTCATTTTAAAGTGTTGTGTGTCACTTTTAAAGCATTGCGTGAGTTGACACCCAATACCTGTAGGACCTTCACTCCTTCTGAGAGTTGCCCCATCCTGTGCAAACTGCAAAAGAAGGAAGAAGATAAGGACAATTCCTTACTGGCTGCTCCTGTTCTTTAAAATAAACTTCCAAAATAAGGGATGCCTCCAACGTCTTGGCTTCAGAAGCTCCTGAGCATTTGGTTGCTGGGGGTACTTGGGCTGTTTAATTAGATAATTCAAATTGGATGGGATATCTGTTCTTTTTGTTGATAAAGGATATTATTGTAAATCACCTCAAGTCCTCGTGAAATGGGCAGCCCGTAATTCATTGTATGTACAGTATAAATAAAATTTGTTTTGTCTCTTTCTATCATAGCATCACTTAAAGGCATTTCAACTGGCATTTTAGATCAATTGGCTTAAACCTATTTCCTGAAGTAATCACACAGCTGTGATAATTCTTTCCAGATCTGTGCTAACCTGGACGCTGAAAAAATTATGTCAACCAATAAACATAATCTCTCTCTTAATGGCCATGTTCCATGTCCCAAGAAACAGTATGATCTGTCAGAACCAAGGTTGCAGGTAAGATTACCAGGAGTCTCTTAAGGAACTGTTGAAAAAAAATGAATGAGCAGTGTAGATAAGAATGTTAACATTTTTTTTCCACTCCCAATTTCTCATTTTATCATCTCCAGGATCCATTTGGAGAAAAACTCAGGGACATAATGGCCCAGATCTATACTTACCTAAATGTACCTGACATTACTGCAAACTTTGGTACCAAGTGCTTTGAGCAGCAAATTGTGGAGCTTGAAACGAAAGGTAAATATTCCATAGGAAGCTTTGTAATACAGGTAGTCCTTGACTACAGCAGTTCATTTAACGACTATTTGAAGTTACAACGGCACTGAAAAAAGTGACGTATGATCATTTTTCACACTTGCAGCATCCCCATGGTCATGTGATCAAAATTCAGATGATTGGCAACTGACTCATATTTATGACAGTTGCCATGTCCCAGGGACATGTGATCACCTTTTGCGACTTTCTGACAAGCAAAGTCAATGGGGAAGCCAGATTCACTTAACAACCGTGTGATTTACTTAACACCTGCAGTGATTCACTTAACAAGTGAATCTGGCAAGAAAAATGATGCAAAACTCACTTAACAAATGTCTTAGCAACAGACATTTTGGGCTCAGTTGTGGTCATAAGTCGAGGACTACCTGTATACATGAATTTGGAAGAAAGAAATATTCAGAGACAGATTTAATATCTTCCTGATTTTTCCACCTCCACTATGTTACTGTGCTATCTGGAGTACATGTGAGTCCAAGGCCCAAGCCTGCAGAAGATAAATTTGCTATAGCTTCTTTGGATTTGTTATTCCCCACCTCTGGCTGATGGTCTGTAATGAAGTACAGCTGCAGAGAAGAAATTACAGCCTGATCTACTCAGCGTTTAATCTAGAAACCTTATTTTTACCAACTCTACTTAGATAAGAATGTTGTTTTACCTATGAAGAACAAGCAAAGAGGTTATAGATGAGATGGACTGAAACAGATCAGTGGAAAGATAATGTGACAGACTGTTATCATGACATTTACTCTTTTTGTGGTACTAAGGAGCAAAAGAATGTTGCCAAAAAACCCGAGTTTGTGCCCTGCATCTTCGGAAATACAATGACGCCCTGCTGACCAATGAAACAGTGCGCATGATTGATGCCTTCAGTATGCTAGATGAGTTTTACCAACTAGAACATGCTACTAAGAAATTAACACAAAAAACTGAACAATATCTGTTCCAGCTCTTTGCGGGTAAGTGTCTGTCAGTAATGGAAATGCTAGACAAAAAGAAGTGATGGGGTAGTCTCACACTGGTGGACATGATGGTGCCATTTTTCTGATTCAGAGTGAATTCCTAGATAGCCGTTAGTCCCATAGGTGAAAAATAACAACATGGTTGCTAGAAATTTCATAGAGTTGTAGAGTAGGAATTATAGAGCTAGAAGAACTAAAAGCACCTTTTAATTCAACCTGTCATGTATTTTGAAAGCCAGGAAAGTCTACAGAGTAGTCTGGTGGTGAGCAATTGCTGTTGTTTAGTTTAGGTTTCAGTTTAGGTTTTAATTTAGGTTTAGGTTTAGGTTAGTTTATCCCAAAGGTGCTTTTTCACAAGGCAGCTGGACTTTCTTTTTTTTCTTTGAAGATCTTTCGCTTCTCATCCAAGAAACTTCTTCAGCTCTGACTGGATGGTGAGAAAAGGAACGATTTATATTCCTTGCAGACAGCTGGTTATTTGCATTCTTTTAGAGAATTCTTGAAGCCATTTGGAAGTTTACCTGTGTCCTCAGGGTCACCAGAGTAGTGTAAATGTGTACGGAGCCTTCTTGCCTGCAGGATAATTTTTGCCCTGTGTCCCTTCACTCTTGAAGACAAGCGCAGGCTGTTGGGGATGAGTCTGTGTAGTCTGCATTTCAGACTGAAGCACAAATGGTTCCTGTAGTCTGCGATGTTTTCTTTAAATCCCTTCATACTCCTGCACCATTCAAAGGGTGTTCATCCATCCATGACCTTCGTAGAACCTGTTCTACTTTGACTGAATCACTCTTTGGAGCCAAGAATTTCAGACAGTAAAAAAAATACATAGGCAGAACAAAACAAAATTTAGGGAATATTTCATTCTCCTTGTATCTCACCATTACATTTTGTGAAGTAAAGTGCTGGATAAGTGAAAAGAAGGGCATGGGAAATAGTAAGGAGGAATATTATTAGAGATAATAGCAAGAGGAGGAAATAAAATTGAAGTGAAGGGCTCCAAAGGGAAGAAACTGGAATGACTTGGAAGGAGGCAGGAATATTAAGTATGTTTGCCATCTTGATGTCTATGGAGATTTTGGGCACTCGGTCTCTAAAAGGTTCGCCATCACTGCAGTAATACAACACAGTAGTCTTTAGAACACAACCCCCATTTTTTTTTCTCAAATGAAGAGCTACTTGAATGGTGTTGAGTGGTTTATTAAGGCATACTCTAAAAATTAAAGTTGATTTCATTGCATTAATTCCAGTTGTTATATTTACATGTAATTCAAATTAAACATAGTCACTATACCTGCTCTCTAACATTTTGTTGCATTATAAAATTCAATTTGATAATTATTGGAAGTTGTTGAGGTCAGATCTAGCCTAGAATCCTCAGGCTGTGCCCTTCTGTTCTGAAGAGACATCAGGATGAAACCTTAGAAGGCAAATCTGAGAGATAAGAGCATCTTCCACAACTTGTGGACTTCCAAATACACTAAACCTGCTAGTTGGAAGTATTTAGGAACTGTAATCAGTGTTGGAGAAGTTAAACAAAATAAGAATTAACAATAAGGGAAAGACAAGACAGAGGAGAAGAATAAATATGGGTCACACAACTAAAAACTGGAAGAAACTTTTCATTGCTGGAACTGACAGCAGTTTATTTTTAGGTAGTCCTCGACTTACCACCATTTGTTTAGGGACTGTTGAAAGTTGCAATGGCACTGAAAAAAATAACACTATCCCCACTGCCACTTAATCAAAATCCAGGCACTTGGCAACTGGCATGTATTTACAAGAGTTGTAATGTTCTGGGGTCATGTGATCACCATGGGTGATCTTTCCAGCCAGCATCCAATAGACAATGGAGAAGCCAGATTCGCTTAACACCTACAGTAATTCACTTAACAACTTTGGCTAAAACCATAAAATTGGACACAAAGCACTTAATCGCTTTGCTTTCTGCACTTTCTGGTCCCGGTTGTGATTGTAAATCAAAAACTCCCTGTAGTGGCAATCACTGTCATATAATCTACTGCACTGTGTATTAGTGTAAGTTTTTGTTGTTCGTATGGTTTCATTTTTCTTATTCATTGTTACCTATGTTAATTTTTTGGGTTAAATGCCAACTGAAGTATAAGATCAAGAAATATTATAGATGCATGTTAGATTCAGGAATGATTCTCTTGCTGCTCATCCTTATTTGAGACCACATAGTGCATTTGCTTTGTAGAGAACAGGTTGTCTCTCTTGGGCCTTGCTAAAGACAGTCGCTACGAGAATCCCAAACTTGGCAAGCTTCAACAAGTCCTGCAAAACCAATTCCAAGAACTGAAGAGCTCACGGGGCATTGTCTTCACCTGGACACGACAGAGTGCCTATTCACTGCATGAGTGGGTCCTGGGTAACCAGGCTTTGCGTGAACTTGGGATCAAGTCTGATGTTCTAACTGGGGCTGGTTCCAGCAGTCAGACAAAGCACATGACACAGGTAAGTCCACAGAAAAATGTGGAAAAGCCTCTATCCCATTCCCAGTTCTACTGTAAGTCTAATTGGAATGAGACCCCCCAAAAAAGATTGAAGGCCAATTCATAAGTATATGCAAAGTGATAAAGAACAGTCCACATGCATAATTTCATTTTATCTTGATCTTGCAGGATCCAATCTGAGTCAGTTACTGGGATCAGAGGTTTGTTCTTCCAAGCTTTTGGACTCGTGCTAGAACCCATCCTCAGGGCTCCAGCACAAGTCCAAAAGCTTGGAAGAACAAACTCTGATCCTGGTGACCGACTCACATTGGATCCTCCGATGTTACCCTTTGCCTTCGTTCAT
Source organism: Crotalus tigris (assembly GCF_016545835.1). NCBI lineage: Eukaryota > Metazoa > Chordata > Lepidosauria > Squamata > Viperidae > Crotalus > Crotalus tigris. Next base: position 216,451 of record NW_024096636.1, on the reverse strand, counting down.
TTCATCTATTAAATATTCTTTTTCAAACCAAGTATGAAAAATATCCAAGAAAAAATATATTTGTATTTAATTTGGTCTGGTATGACCAAGCAAAAAATCTGCTCTGAAACAGAGAGCTAATTTTTGACAGGAAATAGCCTTTACTCCTTACCTTGATTCTAAAGTTAAATTAATGGTAAAGCCACAATGGACAGCTCAATTCCTTTGTTATTTGTACTGTACATGGTTCAGCTGGACTCTGGCTAGTTAAAATTTAATGCATTAGTAATATTTGAGTGCTGTGTCATGCCAAACTATTTTTTTTTAAATATCTTCCTTGTTTTAATGTGAAACAGAGTCCTGTTGAGTAAATACATAGAAAAATTTCACTTCAGCATTATTTAAACAGAGAGAAAAAATATTTAGGACCTAGAAAACACATGACTTGGGAAACTTTGTCAGGCTGTTCCAAAACATAGTAAATATGTTCTATAGTTTTCTGATGTTCATGGCTAAGCTAAAACAGAGGTTTGCTGTCAGCTTCGCAGGGCAAACTGGATAGGAAGCACAACCAGATGAATTAATTTTACTTTATTGCTACAGTGACAGAATCTTGCAAGTCTAAAAAGTATATTTTTCCCTTCTTCGTAGCCCAAGAGGCTAGAGAGGATCTTTGCCTCATCCACTATCCAGCCCAGTCTCCCAAGGTCATTTTCATACATCATTACATACATAAAGAGCTTCTTTGAATATCAGCAGTCTCACAAAGAAGATGGATTGTTTTCTCATGGTTTGTGGTTTCATAGTTTAATATATCAAGGAACTCCAGCAACAATAATCGTTGTAGAAGTGATGTTCGGTGAAACCAAAGTTCTTTCTATGACAACTAACATGTAATACTGGGTCACACGTACCAGCTATCATTTGATATCATTAGTCAAGAAGTTGCATTTGCACTTCCCCATATTTTGCCTTTGAACTGAAAATCTTATACTGAACTGTAAGCGCTGCTGGGGACTCATCGTCTCTTTAGGTAGTCATTCCTTAAACCTGATTTTCTGCTCACCAAGAATACTCTGGGTAGCTCACAAGAAATCTTAATAAAGTACAGCCACATAACAGTTTTTACTGTATAGTTAAAATTAATTTTTCTTTTGTTCCAAGACTTTTCTTCCCCCATCAACAAAGCCGCTTTAAAAAGATAGGGAAATGATTCCAAAGGCTTTTTACAGGAGTAAATAGGAAAAGGAGAGGCAAGGAAAGGTTTCACCGAATCTTCCACGGCTGGTATAGCTAAGTGATCGGCCATTTTAGTGACCAATCTTTATTCTGTTGGCCCAAAGGAGCTCGCTTGGACTGCAGAGGGCGCCGCCACCACTCTGCAATCAAACAGGCAGCCTCCTCAACGGTGGTTGCCCCTCCAGGGTGACTTTCGACCCAATCAAGGGTCTACTGGCGAGGGAAACATGGCCGGCGAAGAGACGAGTCTTTCTACACAACCGCAGCACTGCGACCCAGAACCGGAACGCAAAATGATATTTAAATCAAATTAAAAGTGCTATTATTTTGGCAAGGCAGAAATGTACCACTGAAATGAAATCCTATGACACAGAATGTCTTAAGAAAAATGCCATCACAGAGATGCCTTGCCAGATGTAGTCAACAGACTACTCAATAAGGTCTGATAAAAGTGTTTAAAAGAGGCTCACTTCTGTCTTCTGGGATTGAGCATCCCAGTTTCACTCTAGGGCCAAAACTTGTCTTGGATGTTTCTTTCTAATTTTGTCTTGGGTATTTCTTTCAGCAAGAACAACAAGATGTTCTCAATCGCTTCCGAAAGGGGCAGCTCAACCTTCTTCTTTCTACCAGTGTGGCTGAGGAGGGGCTGGATATCCCTGAATGTAATATCATAATCCGTTACGGGCTGATGACAAATGAAATTGCTATGATGCAGGTCAGTCAGTTTTGAGAACCTTATTAAATGCACCTTGCCTCTTGCAGAGTGTCACTCAAATGTGTCTAGGAAGGAAAGAATGCTGGGTCATTGAGAACAATATGAGTTCAACTGAAGGATGGTGTTTGACTGATCCATATATGTTCTTGAGGTCAAGTGGAACACTAGTGGGCTGGATCTTTGGAGATGAATGCAGGTGTTCTTCTTTCTCTTTGTTAAGGCCAGGGGCCGTGCCCGTGCTCCAAATAGCATCTGTTCCATTTTGGCCAAGACCAACAGCAAAGAGGTGGCCCGTGAAAGGCTTAATGAAACTTTGGAGACCCTGATGGAGAGTGCCATAAAATGGGTGCAGGAGATGCCTGACAAAGAATACCACCTAAAGGTAAAAGAACTTCCTGGAAAGGCCAAGAAAATGACTTTTAATATTTAGACTAATTTGGTGGGAAACACAGCAAGACAGATTCTGACATGCTGTGATAATGTACTCTTATTTATTCTTTTGCTGCCAATCTACATCACCATAATCATAGGTCATAGTCTCAAAAGCATCTCAGAAGAGATACCATGCCAGCTTTCCCCAAAAAGTTTCCCCCCCCCCACTGTGTTTGATAGTTGAAGTAGAGTCTTTTAAGGGGGTAAAATACTTTGAGCTATTTGTTAAGAATTAGAACCTATATGGAATCCCTACATTTGGAAGGCCGGTTTCAATGTTATCTTAGAGATGTATCTGGGTACTTATAAAAAAAAGATTGCAGGAATTTAGATAGTTCCAGTTGTGTGGAGTTCTTATTTGAACGTGGATCAGATTAACATTATAGAACATTACAAATGAACTTCAGAGTTTGAAACAGTACATGCTATTGAGAAGTTACTGATTCAGTGTGAGGTTTCCAGTTCATGTAGTCCTCAAGTTAGTAAACACTCATTCGGTGATTGTTCAGAGTTATGATGGAACTGAACATGTATTTACAACTGCTTCTTGAAATCCCAGCCATTCCATCATTTCCATAGTCACGTGATTGCAATGTGGGTGGTTGGCAACTGGCTTTGACTAATGATGGTTGCAGCATCCCGCAGTCACAAGCAGAGTCAATGGGGAAGCCAGCAGGGAAAATCATGTCACTTGAGTAAGACTTTCCCACCCTGTAGCAATCACCTTCAACCCCCCCCCCCCATTGGTACAGTGCTCACTTGCTTGTTGTGCACACTTGTCTAGCCTGGCACAGCCATCCCATGCTCATGTCATCAGCTCCTCTCACATTCTTTTTTAAAAATATATATATTTTATTGGTTTTTTACAATAATAATCTTTAGTGCTTATTAAACAATATGTTGTCTGGGTTCATAGCTCCTCTCACATTCCTGCAGCAGCCATTCCAAGACCCATCTTGCAGCGTGCAACACCCACCCCTTGCATAGTTTCCTGCACCTACTGGCAGCCATTTACCTGCCTGTCAGTCTCCTTGCGAGCCGTCTGGCACTTGCATCTTCCTGCTGGCTTCCCTATTGATCTTGCTTGTTGGAAGCTGGAAGGAAGTTGCAAGGAGGTTCTTACTTAATAACCCATGATTGCTGCTTAACAATGGTAACTGGGAGTCCTAGGCTTGCTATCACTTAGCAATCTTGGATACCTACAGAATGAAGTCACAATATACTAAATGTTCATATGTATGGAACACAAATTCTTTAACTCTTTCCTATAGATTACAAAATTGCAGCATGAAGGCATGATCAGCAGGAAATTGCGGGATATCAAACTTGAGCAGCAGCGCCTGCTACACGATCCAGCCAGTGTACGTTTCTGCTGCCTGAACTGCAACCTGGCTGTCTGCCATGCCAGTGACTTGCGCAAAATAGAGAATATGCACCACATCAACATTAATTCCAACTTCAGGTGAGGGAAAGTAGAAGTGGCTGGTTGCTCTGTGCTTTTGGACTCTATTTATAACATTGGGAAGAGCCATGTTATGAAGAGCTGTGGTGACACAGTGGTTAGAATGCAGTATTGCAGGCCAGTTCTGCCAACTGCCAGGAGTTCGATCCTGACCGGCTTAGGGTTGACTCAGCCTTCCATCCCTCCAATATTGATAAAATAAGGACCCAGATTGTTGGGGGCAATATGCTGACTATGTAAACTGCTTAGAGAGTACTGTAAAACACTATAAAGTGGTATATACATCTAAGTGCTATTTCTATCGGCAAGCATATCTTGCTTTCTCCATTTGAATACCAAGATTGTATTCAAGTTGATGCCCTCCAGATAAGTTGTGGAATTACCTCTCATGAATGAGAGCTGAGAGAAATGAGAATTGATATCCAATATCTGAAGAGCACTAAGATGGAGAAGGCTAGTCCTGTTCTTCAGTTTCAGAAACAACATTTCTTGCTTCATGTATAGAGAATTAGGAAAGAAACTCACTTCAGCTCCTTCTCTTTGCGGCCCTCCTGAGGTCTTCTTCTATGAATGTACATACCCTGAACATAGTTCAGTCAAGAGTCTGGTTGACTGTTCCTCAGGAATATTCTAAAGGGAAGATGTCCTTACAATTGAAGTATCTAATCAAATGTTTGTACAGCCACATTTATATAAAAAAGACACCATTGGCAAAATCAGCATCAGTTTATTATTATTATTCAGTTGGAAAAGCTTATATACCTTTAACCCAACATCTGCCTATCCCAAGTCCATAAAAATGCCAAATACAGTCTAAACATCTGATTGACTGAGACCAACTATAATAAATGTTACCCATATGTAAATCTATATGTGTACAGATGCACTATTCTCAACATAGGAAGAGAAAGGTCAGCAAAAAAAAAACCCTTCCTTTAAATTGTCAGTTAGGATTTGATTTTTTTCACCCCAAGAATTGCACACTGTCTTAGGAGTGAAAGATTACAGAATGCCCAATTGTTCTCTATGCAGCCTATATTACAAAAAGTCACTCAATTGTGTGGCAATTTCCCGCGAATTCAAAGACTGGAAGCCAGGCAGTTCCATCAGCTGCGATAAATGTGGGCAGGTAAGCACAGTTTGAACTCATTTTTCTAAATATTTTGCTCAGTTTTTATGAAGAAATAGATGTTAGAGAGGAAACAGCATCAGGTCAGTGGGAAGGACAAGGCAGATGGCCTCTGAACTTATTTTTTTCAAATCAGACTTGTTTCTAAAATCCTAAGGTTCAAATTCTGTAAATATTCCATTCCTGGATTACACCTTAATTTGTTTCATGGCAGACCTCAATCAAGCTTCCCTCTAATGATTGTTCCCTCTATTATTGTTGTTTTGGGTTTCTGTAAAGGATCTTGCAGAATGTGTTAATCAGGGACAGGAATTTAACAGGCTATATCTGTCTTTATTGATTTGTGGAAATCCGAGTGTGAAGCCAAAGCTTGTCAAAGGTTTCAGCTAACACAGTGGGTCTCAGGTAAACTTCCATAAGTTGATGTTTGTGGTGCATTTAGGAAAGCTTTGCATGGTCTTAGCTTGGCATGGTCTTAGCTTAACTCAGTAGATAATTATTGGGATAATAGGTAATCTTGGGATAATTATTGGGATAATAGGTAATCTTGTTCAGATTATGCTTAAGCCATAATGCATTTTATTTTGATTTAGTTTGTCATCTTGGGTTAATTCAGCAATTGTAGTTTATCCCAAAAGCCATGATTTAACATAACATGTAACTCTCAGACTGTAAAAAAATGGGATAGGGGCAGAGAATATCTGTCCTTTTGAATGCTATCCTTGAAGGGAATCTCTAGCAGTCAGTCTATAACAGGGGTTCTCAACGTTGGCAACTTTAAGACTTGTGGACTTCAACTCCCAGAATTCCTCAGCCAGCTTTGCCACAAGTCTTAAAGTTGTCAAGGTTGAGAACCCCTGGTCTATAAGCTCAGGAAGGAAGGAAAGGAAGGGAGGGGAAGGAGGGAGGGAATACAAGAGGAGGCATCCTGTAAGCTGAGATGGGCTTTTGCAGTCTGTATTATTTCTGTTCTGCTCTTTGGTAAAACCAGAGCAGCACAAACACTGGCAGATGAATTTTTATATAGTTCACTGATATTTTCCCCAAAGGTGGAAATCTATGCTTGTGATTTACTTAACCTGGTGAGAGGCTAACTGTCTTATTTGTGTTCCTGCAGATTTGGGGAATGGAAATGATCTACCGGGATTTCACACTTCCAATGTTGGCCATTAAAAATTTTGTGGTGGAAACGCCAGATGGCCGCCAGAAACCCAAAAAATGGAGCAAAGTTACTTTTGAAGTCAAGGCTTTTGATTATACTGAATATTGTAATACTAATTTTAAACTGGATACATAAGATTTGGCAAATAAGTGAAAAATAATTCAAAATAACGGGCTGTGCCCCTTATGAATAATGAAGATGTATATCTTCCTTATCTAGTGAAAATTAGCAACCCCATTGAATAAATTCATTCAAAATAATTTGAAGTAGGCCTTCGGAACCTTTTCACTAATGCCAGCTCTGAATATTGTGGGGCTTCTTTCTTCTTTAAATGTATTTGTGGGCTGACTTGTCCCAAAACAAATGTTTGCAATGGATGAAGGTACCTGGCTGCATAATCATTCTTCTTGTATTAAAGATCTGAATTGAGTGGTGAAAGTGGCATCATCTTTGCAACTAGGGATTTTCTGAATGCCTTGAAAGAACATGGTTGTACTTTGAAGCAGTAACCGAAATGGCAATTTCCAGACAAAAATAATGCTTTTTAGGCTGCAATAATTGGAACTCATTCTGGAGCATTTCCACATCATAATAGGAATAATCCAACCTTCTTCACCTCTTACACAAGACATTTAAAAGTCCAGAGAGCTAGTACTTTGGATACCTGCTTTTTCCTGAGAGGACAAAAAGAGGTCAAACTCTTATTAATTTCTCTATTCCCTTAATGCTAGGCTGAAACTGCCACCTGAAGGAAGGGTGGGAAGTATTGTCACAATTGGTAAATTAGCTGTCCTCAATCTTGTCAGAACTTAATTGATGTCCAGAGACAACCAGAAAATCCATTTGATTGTGTTGTTCTGAAACCGATTCAAACATCAGCTCAGCTACGGAGGGGTTAAACCCAGAGCTGATTTTGAGCTCACCCTATGTGGAAATACTCTCTGTCATAAATGCACTAGAAGTCTAGGAACTTACTGGAAGGATGAAGGTGAACAAGAAGTTGGCTGGGAAGAGTTCCTGATTTTGAAAATCAATTTATGACTAAGGGATGTTCGGAGAATGAAGAGGAAGAGAAGGTTCATATAAAGCAGCTTCATAGAAACATCAAGCGTCTATCTGGATTTCAAACAGGTCCATCATCCTGTAATGTAGGGGTTCTCAACCTTAGCAACTTTAAGATTTGTGGACTTCAACTCCCAGAATTCCTCAGCCAGCTTTGCTGGCTGAGGAATTCTGGGAATTGAAGTCCACAAATCTTAAAGTTGCCAAGGTTGAGAATCCCTGCTGTAATGCATGACAAACCTATGAAAATAAGGTTATATTTTGAGAATACTAAAGTGTATGAAAGCAAGGAAGGGCCTGTTACCATTTCTCACACAATGACCTAATAGCATGTTCTGCTACCTACAGCTTGGTTTCTAAAGTAGATATTGCAAAACCTCAATCCTGTCTAGTAAATCTTTGGATTCTTTTTTTTTTTTTACTAAGTTTGTAGATTGCCCCAATTAAAAAAAAAACAGCAAGGCAGAGATCAGATTTGTAATTTTATAATTGTCAAACCTTCTTGCATCTCGGTTGAAATTGTACGACATAAACATATCCATTTTTGTCTTCCCAACAGCCTTCTATGAGGTGGGTTTTCCTGATATTAATCTTGTAATTGAGCCTCCCCAGTCGTAGTCCAATAATGATAATTATTAGTCCACACTGATGCTGCTGTTATGCAGAGTATATTTTTAAGAAATAAGACATTTTTGTGTCTTTTTACCCAGACCAAATTAATCCTTGTTTTTGAAAACAAACTATAGCATTGCCTGCAGTTTACACATGATTCTTTTCCACCATTAATATGGCCAGTCTTATTTTTAAAAATACCATAAACCAACTCCTTAATATGAAACTTGCAGAACAATTACTGATGAATTGTTGCTTTTATTTTACAGGATTACAAATTTTATTTAAAATTTTCAACAGAAATTAAAGTGCGTAATTTTACAGTAGTCCAGCTCCCACCATTATTAACCAAATATACATATATTACAGAAATGTATACAAATATCTGCAAATATTTTACATACATGTACATATTATCAACTGGTAAAGTTAACCACATTCACCATTTTAAATATTACTTTTTCTTTTTTTCATATATTTTAGAATCTATTTGTGGTAAAGAAAAAGCCCTTCTAGAAATCATTCTTTGAATAAATAGAAGTATATCCCAAAGCATTGTCCATAGTGATATTGTCACCTAAGCTTGATTTGGCTATTATTCAGGCAGCATTCAAAGTATAATTCCCACAACCTTTAAGTCTACAACAGTCTGAATGGCTCTGTGAGTTTGGAATAAGATAGTTAATAACTTTTATACACATCCAGTCTCCCACTCCAGGCCCTCTCTGCTTATAATAAAAGTTGCCCTTGACTTGCGACCACAGTTGGGTTCAAAATTTCCACTGCTAAGCAAGACAGTTGTGGCATCTCATTTTATGATCTTTTTGCCACAGTTAAGCGAATCACTACAGTTGTTAAGTGAATCGTGGGGTTGTTAAGCAAATCTGTCTTCCCCTCACTGACTTTGCTTGTTGGAAGCTGGATGGGAAGATTACACATGATCCCAGGACAATACAACTGTCATAAAGACATGCTAGTTGCCAAATGCCCAAATTTCGACCATGTGATCATGGGGAACAATCATGGGAAAACTATCACAAGTTGGTTTTTTTTTGTGTGCTATTGTGACTTTAAACAGCTGTTAAACGAACGGTTGTAAATCTAGGACTACCTATATTGCCACTCAGTATAGTGAACTTCCAAACAGATGAGCTTCTGAGAATTTTTTGGAGAAGGTAAATTAGATTTGCTATAGCTCTTCCCCCCCCCCTTACAAATTACTATCAATCTGTCTTTGCTTGGATACCTTGAGAAAATCTACGTCCCTATTGATTTACCACAAATACTGTATCTGATAGAATCCCATATCGAAGACAAAACATATATACACGTTTTTTTCCTCTAAAAATTCAAAATCAATTGTTTCAACAATGAACTAGTGAAAACTATACCTCTACTCTTTAATAATGGGAGCAGAACAAATTAAGTAAGCTCTTCAAACCAGTTTCAAAAGTGACACTGAAAATATGTACAATGGGGACTTGCCGATTAATGTTTCAATATGCTGCAAAAAACAGTGTCTGTAAAACATTTAAAGCTAACCAACTCTCTCCAAATAATTATAAAATTATAATACTGTTAACATCTGTTCATATAATACAGTCTGGAAGAAGAAAAGGAGTTTGCTTCCTCAGCAGTTTGTCACATTACCAAGAAATAAGAATGAAATGGAAGAGATGAAATCTAGAATTCTTCTCTGGTTCTCAAATGGTGGCTCTTCATTCACATTAACAACCTAAGTCAGGGGTTCTCAACCTTGGCAACTTTAAGACTTGTGGACTTCAACTCCCAGAATTCCTCAGCAAAGCTGGCTGAGGAATTCTGGGAGTTGAAGTCCACAAGTCTTAAAGTTGCCAAGGTTGAGAACCCCTGACCTAAGTGCTTGTCAACCTCAGACACTTCAAGATGTGTGGACTTCAACTCCCAGAATTCAGAAATACTATCTGAGGGAATTCTGGGAGTTGAAGTCCACACATCTTAAAGTGACGAAGATTGAGAAACATTGATCTAAATAACTATTTTCTTAGATACAGAGGCAGGAAAAATACCCCAGTATATTTGAAAAAGAACAGTATGATGTCTGCTTAAACAACTGACTATACCTATTTCTGTTGTACTTTTTTCTGTAGGAAAACAGTACAAATTATCTAAATCGGGGGTGTCAAACTCACAAAGTCATGTGATGTGTTGCGATGTATCACGACTTTTTTTCCATTGCCAGCAATGGGGTTGGCACGGTTTAGCCATGATGCATCCGGCCCGTGGGCCGGCAGTTTGACACCCCTGATCTAAGTCCTTGATTCCATCATCTCAACATTAAAACTGAACCTGTTTAGTTAACATAGGTTTTAAAGATTTCCCCTGTCTAGTCATTTCTGACTGTAGGGGACAGTGCTCATCTTTTAGCCGAAGGAGCTAACGTCGTCCGAAGACCCTTCCCATGGTCATGTGGCCAGCATGACAATATGCTGAGGCGCATGGACGTTGTTACCTTCCCACCAACCAAGCAATGGCTTAATGATGTGAGAATCTAGATCCAAGCACTTTTCAGTCAAAATATCCCATCAGATTGAGATACACCATCTAATGTATCATTGGAAGCTAACTGAGGGCTGAACTACAAATGATGGCAAAAATAGTACATATCAGAATGTTTCTTATGAATCAATTTGAAGCACTCATTTGAATAGCAGATTTGAGAGGGAGTATTGTTTTCCTGCCTCCTATATCCAGCTATTTATTATTTAATACAATTGCCAAACAATTTAAAGCTCAAGTATGAATGAATCTCAATGCTGGCCATAAAAACATATAAATATTTTATATTCATTTCTACCATAACAACATATAAGTCATACTGTCGTGATAACTTCCAGATCTAACATACATGAGCATGCTATACAAGTTAAGGATTTAAAAGAACATGTATGGGCCAGGAGGAAGTGTTATTTAGTTATTAAATAGGTGGGTGCTTTTACCATAATGTAAAACAATGGCATGTCCTAGAATTAACACAATTTTTTTCTGGTGTTTCTTTTGTAAAGCCTGGCAAATAAGATCCTTTCTTTGCCAGTGACAATAATTCTTTCTTAAGCATGGAAGGCTTGACCTAGGACTGCATCCACATCACATGAATTCATCTGACAAGGATCTAACTGGGGATGACATGAAGGGAAAACACCATCCTTGGATATAAGCCTCATCATCAGGGAGTATATTCACATTTGGTGCCTGATAAGCTTAAATTGCTGGGGGGGGGGCAGAGAGAAGGAATATATCCAACTGTTTAGTATTTAATACAGTTGCAGCCCAACTCAAAGCCAAAGTGTATATAAACCTCAGTGCTAGATATAAAATTGATAACAGGGTAGAATCAAAAGTTGGAAAATACTTTCTGAACTTCTCTATTCAGGCCTCCCCTGTCAAGTGCAAAAGATTGGGTCCACACATGAAGATCCAGTTAAACTGATTTGTTGCTATTCATGCCTATGCACAGGAATATTCTCAACAAACAGCAACTGCTTGGAGTTAGATAAGGGTCAATGGAAATCAAGGAGGGGTTGGGCATAGTTTGCTTGTGGCTACATAGGGATTCTAAGATGAATCCTGTTTTAACTCTGACCCCAGGTTCTTCCAATCCTTCTCCTACATCCCCCAACCTTTGAAAGAGGACTAGACTTGAAACAAGCTCCCTTTCCTAATGGAAAACTAAGAAGCTCTCTCAGAAAGGGGCTGTAAACTGGGAAGCCAAGCTGCTGGGCAGCCTTGAGGAAAAAGATCAGGCATTCCAGACTCGTTTGTGGGGGAAGGGAGACTGAAGAACATCAACTTTTACAGCTAGCTAGTCATTATAATTTAATAAATTATGGGTAGACTGGAGAACATTGTCTGTTTTAAATTCTCATCCTAGATAGCTTAAAGAGATGTGGTGAATCAATCTCTCTTCTCTATTCCTTTAGGATAACTGGGATTTGCCTTTTGACACTTGTGGCATTTCCAGGTAGAACGATGGTTGCACCGAGGTGAACAGCACTTTTCTGGATAGGGAGAAGCCATAAGGTCACCCATTTGTGCTACAGAAGGCTGGTCTTTGAGAGAAGACCAGCAGGATTCAAAAGGATCTTGCCAGCTCCTCTTGAATGCCAAGAACTGCAGAAGTTGAGAAACTTCAAAATTTAGTCTGAGTTTATTAATGGTCATTGAGCTCATGAAGTCTACTTTTTTGAGAATTTTTTTTTTTTTTTTTTTGAGACAGAACTGCAGTCTGTTCTATAGGCAAACCAATTATTTGCTTTGGTTACTCATTTTCCAGTTTATTTAATTCTTTAATATTAGCATAAATCAAGCTTTGTCCTGAAAGGAGTTATTCCAGAATGGGAAAAGGAATAGTGCATGCAATGTGGTAAACTACAAATCTATCAAAACTATAATTATTAAAATTTCGAACACAGTGCCACTAAGATCACAACTTTGTTTAAAGGTCAAGACTAAGAAGTCAATAGTGCTAAAACTATAAAAAAAAAGCACTGCATTACAGACCATTTCATTTATTTACATCCAAGAATATGAACAACAGAAGTGCTACTTTTAAAAGTGATAATTACATTTGGTATCCCTGTGCTTAAATACTTTTTTTTTGTGACACAGAAGCTATTTTTCAGTGAGGCTTACTTAACCAAAGTGGCTTTCTCATTGATAGTCATTTACCTAACTTTGGCAAGATGATGTCCAGCATTTTTATCTTAACTTATGTCAAATCAATCTGACAGCCAGCTTTAGATTCACACTGAAATGAGAAAATTAACATATCTTGCAATTCATTTGTACTTGAGCAATAATAAACAGGTAGTAGAAACATTTCTATGAATGCAGGGAGCAAAATGTTTACATAATGCACTACAGAAACATGCTTCATCATACATCACATGCACATTCATCTTCTTTAATAATTAGCTGTGATAATCTAAAATGTTCCAGAAATGTTCCATTTAATCTTTATACTGTATTAGCTGGGAATAGGAAAAGCTGAAAGTAGAAATATTCAGAATTGTTGGTAACCTATTACATTCTACTATGGGATCCATTCACTGAAATAAATTCATATTGGGCTTTCTTCCTTTTATTATGCAACAAGAATTATTTAGTAAACATCAGAGTAGCTGACATAAAAGCAGTCAGGAATTCATGCTAAATTCTGTAATTGGCCTATGCAAAAACAAGTTTTCTTGCTAAATAATTAGTAAACTGGGAGCCAGACTCAGCTATTAATGTCACTCCATGGAACAAGATCTCTTCCCTTCTTCACTAGCCTTGTTGAGCAATGTTACAGACATTAACTATAATTATTTCTAATCCTTCTTCCAGCATCCAGACCTGCCATTAAGACAGATATCAGTTCCTGGATTAAGAGGAATTTCTGCTAGGTCTTCAATTGCAATTCGCAGCACGTCAATGAAATGCTTAACAACTGAAAGTGAAGGGACATTAAAAATAGCCCTTTCAGCTGTTGATTAAGGTGCACAGTGAATTATAATGATTACCCATTTAAATACCAGGCATATCAGAATTTACATCATTCAATAAAAATGAAAGATTTGGGAATTTCACAGAAAGAGCACTAACTCAAATCTGCAAAAGCACCCAAATCAAGTTCCCAGAAACTTTACAGGCAATTAATACGAACTTAAACTTTTTACCATCCTATTTAAAAAGAGCTTTAATCTGGAAAAGGTTATAAAGAAGGAAGTTATACGTGTGCTTTTAAGCCAGGGGTCCTCAACCTGACCACTTTAAGACTTGTGGACTTCAACTCCCAGAATTCCTCAGCCAGCTTAAGCCAAAATAGTTTAACTACTGAATTTCAGAGAAAATTGTTTTTTCTGCTAACACACACTTTAATTTAAAAACAGGATATTCTGACTATTATATTACTTAAAGCCAAGGAAAAATCACTGGGGTTTATTGGTCCCAAAAAGATAACCCTTAGCTTAGGGGCCTCCAAACTCAGTAACGTTAAAGACTTGTGGACTTCAACTCCCAGAATTCCACAAGTCTTAAAGTTGCAAAGTTTGGAGACCCCTGCCTTAGCTTATACACATACAGACCCACCCCTGCATTCATAAGTCCTGCTGCAAGCTGACTGAACTGAAGAAACCAAACACAGATTCCATCTGAAGAAACAGCAACGTATTCAGGAACAAAATACGTCCAACAAAAATAAATACAAAATCCAATTGTCCCCAGGGATACAATATCTTTAAACCTACTTAGGGTAAAATAATTCTTATCCTGTGGGATTGTTGAGAAAAAAAGCACAGGATTATCATCATTTTCTAAATGCTTACCTACATATGTACATTATTTTCAGGGAAAGCAATACTATGCAGAATGAAATAGAAATGGAGAAATTAAAATTTAGCAGATAAGAAAAAGGAAGGGATTGTACAATTAGTTTGTAATATCAATATTATCTCTCTTCATATCTTTCCAAATACTTCCGATGGAAAAACACAATTGAAAAGATTTTGGAGTCAGATTAAACTACAAAAATTAGATTATAGGTTTATCTTATCTTCATTTCAAATCACCATTAGTTGTGCTTTACATTAGAATCTAACAACTTCAATCACATTGTAATAACATTCAAGTACTATACATCTCATTGATTTATTTCGAACTTTTTTCTATGAGAGTGTGCTTAGGAGGCGCAACATCCTGAAAGTGCTCTCTATTAGGGCAATGCACGCTTTGAAAATTATTTTGAAGAAATGCACTATTTCTCAGCTTCTGATTAAAATAGACTGACTTTACAGCATTCACCCTGAACATAAAAAAAAAAGGGTGGTGCTCCTTTAAGGAATCCGGAGCTGGGGTGGGCACGGCCTTTGTATGATGCAACCAGCCAATGGGCTGGCAGTTTGACACCCCTGCCTTAAGGTGTACCTCAACTTTAGAAATTTGAAGTTATGTGGACTTCAACTCCCAGAATTCCCTAGCCAGCATGGTTAAGGCTAAGGAGACTCTTAAAGCAGCAGCACATCTTTTTCAAGCTCATGAGAAGCTTGAAAAAAGTTGGGGTATTTTTTTAGTAATATCAAGACACCACTGTCCCATCTGAGTTCTGAAGCACTTCTTGTACATCATTTTTGAAGCCTACACAGTCTTTACTCTCTCCTAAGTGCTAATCATGTGCTTTTTATTATTAATCTGTGAGGGGGAGGTTAAAGGAAATCTCTCCCTTATCCACTCCTCAAGGGTTCAAATGGAGCCCATATGAGGTAGTATGCTGCATAACTGAGATCAATGTGAATTCTAAAAGATTATTTATCTTAATATAATATAAGAAAGCCTGCTTTCAAATATGATTCCCAAAAGGCAGGATACACTATTTCCTGAACGATAACTAGAAGCCCAAAGTTCACCCTCCAGGTTGATTTTCTGAGATAAGTACATATAGAATGAAGTTGCTACATGCAAATAACAGATTGAGTTCAAACAATGACAGCCACTAGCTTTGTAATTGAGATCTTTTTAACATTTGCACTTAACTCATGATAGAATTGCTTTGTGTTTTACACATTTTCTATCAAGAAAATATTTCAAAGCAAGGGGGAATACATAGCTAGTTTGCAAAGGGTTACCAATGATTAACTCTTTATTTTACAACAAAGAATATTTATATATGTAAGTGAACATTTTGCTCTGTATAAAACCCATTGTCAAATAACTGTAAATGTTAAGTCATATATTAAAAAAACTTTCTTTGCAGAAGAAAAGCATATTGGGGTCAACATGTCCCAAAGGTGCTTTTCAAAAGACAACTGGACTTTCTTGGTTTTTCTTTGAAAATGTTTCATTTCTCATCCATTCTTCAGAAATGATGATGCTTCTTGGATGAGAAGCAAGATGTTTTCAAGGAAAAACCAAAAAAAACCAGTTACCTTTGGGGCAACCATGACCTGGATGATTGAGAATCCTCATAGACACTGGGTCAACATATTATCTGTTGGGAAACCAATTTTATCTTAATAAGCAACATTAACATTGATGAATATTCTTTAGAAGATACGAAGTTCTGAATGTCCTTGCACATTTGAATTAATGTGTGGTGGACAATTCCATTCAGAGGCAACAGGAAAATTACGATGAACTCAAAACTTTGGACAATCCCCAAAGGCTCAGAAGTTGTAAGAGTTGAAATGTAATTTTCTTTCTGTCATTTGCTTAAGGTTTGATTATATTTTCAACATTTCTAAACCATGCAAACTAGAAACTGAATATAAACCACTAGCTTCACTAAAAAACTAACTTTTATGTGATTGTCCCAGACCTGCAAAATCTCTCAGCTCTGGTATTGGGCATATTGTAAAACCAAGGATCATCAAATCCTATACTAGTCTCCCTTTAATTCTTTATCAGTAAATTTAAATTTAACAAACAGTGAAATAGTTTAATAATTATATACCACACGTAGAAAGATAGGCCCTGGCAGAGGGAGAATCCTGTGATATATGCTTGAATTCTACATTTAATTTTACCTTTAATCTACATTAAAGCAAACCCTGTTTTTATTTATTAGAGCAAGCGTCATATTAGAGCAAATCCTATCTACAAGGATATAACATGACCCTAAGGAGACATTTTTAGACTACTTTTAGAGAGAGGGATTAAGCATTTGGCTGACCTTGCTTGGCCTTAGAAGCTAAGAGTACTTGGAAAACCCCCAAGTAATAAACAGAAGCTATAAATTAGCCTCAAGAAAAATTGAAAAATGGCAATTTACAGACATGATCATCTAAAGTTTTGCTAGCAACAGTTTAAGATCACCACAAGTTGTGTTTGACTCAAATTAGATTTAAGTTAAAGGATAAAGAGAATAGTTTAAAGTTTGTATCCACTTTGTGCCTTTTGTTTTCCCAAACTGTTTGTGGGAGAAAGGAACAGCATTGTTACCAATCAGCATCTGGGCCACCAGATTTCAAAATTTGACTGGTTGTAATCTGAAGATGCTGGAGAAGATGCTGAATGGCTTTCCACACCTATGTTATAGCTATTATGGTACCTTACACACTAACTGCTTAGCAAAAGGAATCGAACAATTAAATGGAATGTAGAAATACATCTTCATATAAAATTTTTGATCGTAATTTTCCTATGTAATATTACTTATTTAAAAATGTAGAAAATTTCAACTAATTATGTCTTTTTCCAGCTAGACAGTGGATGTTTAACCTGTAGTTTTAACTCCCCACAGTACTGGCTTATGATTGTTGCATGCATACCACTCCGGCAATGAAAGATAAATGTTCTGAACTATTAGTAACATATAATAATAACATTATTATATATTAGCTTAATCAGCAGTACAATTCTATGCATCTTTACTTAGAAAGTAATTCCAACTGAATTAAATAAAGCTAACTCCCAAACAAAAAGTATAAGATACAGCATAAGATGTGAGAGTCAGTTTGGTCTACTGAATATAAGGCACAAGGCTAGAAACCAGAAAACTGTGAGTTCTAGTCCCGCCTTAGCCATGAAAGTTGGCTGGGTGACTTCGGGCCACTTACTCTCTTTCAACTCAAAATATGAGGCTCAGGAGACAAGCTGGTTAGTCAATTCTTGTCTCAACCAGTCGATCAACATTCAGTTGATCTGAAAAAAGCACACTTACAGGAAAGTGCAAAAAGAAATGGGAAATTCCAGCATAAGATTGTACTTCTTTAAGAAAGTTTTTAAAGGAAAGTATAAACACACATTTCCCAGTTTTACAGAAATGTATACTTTTCGCACAACTTTAAAATCATGTTCTGTTATGCTACAAAATGCATGACCGTGCATAGTAAGTGTGGCGGATATTAATCAATCTGCTTCCCATGTTCATGGTTTTGGGACACACAGGCAGTGACATTAACTGCGGCAACATGTGTATAGTTTCATGAGGAGTTATAAGTGGTCAGTTCAAATATCTTATCACATAAGATGTTGTTAATTATACTAGAACCCATGCCACTGATGCAGGTATAAAACATAAAGATGCATATTCATCAATTCTTCAACACACTAGTCTTTGAATGAAGACTAATGGTTTAATTATGATTTGTTAATTTAAAATGTCAAGTGAGACCTTTCGTTGCACAAAGCATGATTTGACTGAATCTTTGCTGGTCAGCTGCAAACAAATTTCTCCATTTGGGCATCATGTTAAGACTGTAACTGTTAACATATGGTTAGTTTTAATCATAGTTTCTTGAGTAAATAACCCTGTTCACACATAATCTTAAGCCATAAATCATGGTTTACAGTTGGCTTTACATATCACGTAAGCCAAACAAGCTACTTTATGGCTTAGTGTAATGTATGAACTCAACATATATTTAATTTTCTTTAATCATGATTTGGTGCAAAGTCTGAACTGATTCATAATATTTAGATCTCTGTATTATATTCTAATATAAAGGGAAAAGAGATATCACAAGACATTGTTTAAGATTAAGCTGATAATTACTAAAGCATTTATAATTTTAGAAATGTAGGACCACTTTCCAAAGGTAACAGAACTGAGAAGTTACGCTTTTCAAATCAAAGCTAGAATCTATACATCCAGTACATGCCTTTACTACTTTTTCCAGTTCTGTATTAATGTATAAAAATACCAATATTATTCTATATAAACAAACCACCAATTGTCTCTTAAATGTAGAATTTTTTGCTTAAATTCTAGAGGATGCATGCTTCATTTTTAAAAATCATAGGCAAGCATAAATTTAGTATCATGAAGATAAATCAAAATTGATTATAGTACATTTTCCTGTAAAAACATACCCTGCAAACAGTATATAATGTTCTTATTGTTCAATAAAAAAGTTTTAACAGGAAAGAATTAATTTTTTAAATAGATCGTTTGAAATGTTTAGATACTCTGAATATTGTTTGGTTCACAAACAAAAACGTATAGTTTTTATATACACATTAGTGTAAATAGTGCGAGAATTTAAATACAATAAGCTAATCTAACTTTAAATTTCACTACACATCTATTTGGCAATGTGGAGGTATATCTAAAAACACACATGTATGATTCATAGAAAATTACCAAGTGATCAACTTCATTATGAAAAAGCTGTATCATCCCTAACAGTATTATGTTGTATGATAACAATCTTGGAAATAACAGCATTAGGGTAATATTGATGACTTTTTGGCTAAGACATTAATTGAATAAAAAGAAAATGTGGAATGCTTCTGTACATTAATTTTATTGACATAACATAAACATAAGGACAATTCGTCTAAAATGATATGGACTTTTTTGTTCTTTTCCAACATAAAGTGCTAAGAACCATGGCAGAAAGGCTGGCGTATTTTCAAATTTGTTTTAGGAAGTAGTGTCAACCCCAATATGAATGGGAGAAATACAGTTTTACAGACCATTGGCGGATTCCAGTTTTGCAGTGCTTTCATGCTGATCCTCCAAACTGATTTGTGAATCATTGCAGCAATCTGGTGTTTCACCTTTAACAGCCATATAGATGATTTTCAACCACTTCTGTTTCAGCTCTTCATTATCTGCTGCAAAACTGTGCACAGACTTAGACTGAGTCAATTTGAAACTGTGAGGGAGGTCAGCACTTCTTGGGGTGTCATCTACTGTGTAGCCCAAAAGTGGAATAGTAGCCAAGGCTTTGACATCCTATGTAAACAGAAATGAAGTCACTTTAAAAAGGCAACATTTGATAGGAGTCACCAAAAAGAAGCTTCTTAATTTATTATAGAGCAGAGGTCCCCAACCTTTTGGGCACCAGGGACCGGTTCCATGGAGAGAGGTTTTTCCAGGGATCAGAGAGTGTGTGGTTTTGTGTGCTGCCTACATCCCGCGGATGGGCTTTCCTTGTTTGTGCGGACCAGTTGCTGGCATGCCGCGGCCTGGTACTGGTCCACGGACCGGGGGTTGGGGACCCCTGTTATAGAGGTTGTGCTACAGAGGATATTAGATTTCCAACAGGAGAAAACCAGTGACAGGGGAACAAAAAGTTCTCATTCCTAATAAGATTAAACTTTATAGATCAAACGTGCAACCACAGGAAGAAAAAAAATGCAAAACTGGAGAAAACCACCTCCTAGGTCAGTGGTTCTCAACCATTTTATTGCCGCGACCCCCCAACCGGTCGTAAGTCAAGAACTACTCAACCGGTCGTAAGTTGAGGACTACTCAACTGGTGCAGCACCGTTTGCAGAATGGGACTTTTGGCGGGCTCAGCAGGGCAGAGACAGTCTGGACAATTCCTATTGGCTTTTGAAAACCAATAGAATTAGACTCTATTCAAGAGAGACTATTCTATTGGCTTTCAAAAGCCAATAGAATGAAAGGGAGTAGCATAGCTAAGGAAAAAGGGGAAAAAATGGCGGACTACGTTGTTTGGCGACCCCTGTGAAATGGTCGTTCAACCTCAAATGGGGTCCCGACCCACAGGTTGAGAACCACTGTCCTAGGTCATCAGGGGATCAGATCTCTTTCCTCCCTACCCTTTCATCACCTATGGCTACCACACTGAAGTGCAAAAATCCAGATGACCACAAGTTAGCAGCTAAGAAGTCCTAAAAAAATCTAAGCTACTGCTGCCATTAGATGCTCCCCAGATTTATAAACCCCAGACCTGATACAGGTAGTCCTTGACTTACAGCCACAATTCATCCCAAAATTCTGTTGCTAAGTGAGACAGTTGTTAAGTGAGTCTTGACCCCATTTTATGACCTTTCTTGCCACACTTGAGTGAATCAATGCAGTCGTTGAATTAGTAACACGGTTGTTAAGTGAATTTGGCTTCCCCATTGTCTTTCCTTGTCAAAAGGTTGCAAAAGGGGATCACATGACCCCAGGACACTGCAACCGTCATAAATATGAATCAAATTTTGATCACACGACCAAGGGGATGCTGAAATGGTTCTAAGTGTGGAAAATGGTCATAAGTCACTTTTTTCAGTGCTGTTGTAAATTTGAACGGTCACTAAACAAATAGTTGTAAATTGAGGACTACAGCTACAGAAGATGAGATACACTGTTGTCATAGCCAATTTTGATTGTTATTGTGTAAACTCTTCTTTTACATACAGTGGGGGAAGAATACAATTCAGAAAGAGTAGGAATTACAGTTGCAGAATTGTAAATGCAAGATACAGTAAGCATGATATCATGTTCCCTAAGGAGAGGAAGAAACTTTGCTATGGTCTGGCTTCCATTCCTTTTACATACATACCTGTGGAGCGCCATACATATATAAAACAAGGGCTTCATGTTTAGGTATCACACACCAAGCCTTTTGCCATGTTTTCGATTTTTCCAAATACTGTAGAAAACTACATATCACACTATTCCCTGACACTTCTGCTGATTCAATCTGTAGAGATAAAAGGAAGGTGGTTAAGGAATTCTAAAAAGATCATAATAATTGTTCATAATTCATCAGACAATAATTGGTAAGGAATAAAATCATAGCAAATTCTTCTTCTTCTTCTTCTTGTGCCATATCCGTTATCGGACATTGACGATCATGTTGGTGATCCTGTTTTTATCAGCAGCTGCACAAAAAAGTGCTGCTGAGTTTTGTCTAAACCAATCCCTTAGATTTTGAAGCCACAATGTTCTTCTTTTGCCTGGACCTCGTTTGCCTTCAATCTTTCCCTGGAGGATTCAATGGAGTATGCCATAGCAAATTAAGTCACAAAAATGACTTAAGCCCTGCTGGTGGCTTGGTATTTCAACTATTCATCAAAGAAACATGACATGGAAGCAATGTAATCTTGTGGAAATAGAATGAAAATGGAAGAATTGCTGACCTTTTAAAAAATATTTAATAATCAATCAATTCCAGGGAGCATTTTCTTCATTTAACTCAAAGTGCCATTTAGAAGAAATCAAAAAAGAAACTCATAAAGTAGCTTATAACAAAAGGCTTTGTCTTCCCTCTGGCTTCTTCTGAAGTCCTTCTTGAAAGTAGCATTGTCAAGTTTTTTACAAAGTAAAAAACTATGGTTGAGTATGTTTGCCTCTAAAGAGCAGTTGGTGTGGGTTTGTTGCACCAAAATAATCCTTGGATATTAAAGAAGCAATAATGAGCTTTTAAAAATAGCTGATAGAACCAGCAGCACTGGAAACTTCTGCTGAATTGCAATTTATAAGCTTATTTGCAATTTTGGAAGGATGGATTTGCTTTAGTAAAGTCTGCCCATCTCGGCTAAATTCTGTCACTTTTCCTTCTCCCTCTTCTCTACCTTTAGCAGTCAAAACTGTGTCCAACGGAAATCCAAGGAACACTATCATTTTCAAAATGTGAAGACTCATGGTTGAGGTGAAAGCTTTGTATCTCTGCATACAGTGCTAAATTACAATTTGCAACTCAGCACAGCCAGTGTGACCAACCAAATTAGCTAGGCTGATTTCATGGATGTCATCAGAGGCAGCATATTTTAAAATGGTTTTTTGGCACCCAAGGAATGAGTCACATGCAATTTTCTGCATGCAAACATAAATTTAGCCTTTGGCTAGTTAGTTCTCATGAATGGCTTCCTGACTGCATGCTATTTTAAGTAATTATGAGAATTATCAATGCCATTTTAACAGAATAACAGAGTTGGAAGGGACCTTGAAGGTCATCTAGTCCAACCCTCTGCTCAGGCAGGAGACCCTGTACCATTTCAGACAAGTGGCTGTCCAGTCTCTTCTTAAAAGCCTCTTTTGAAGGCAAGCTGTTCCACTGGTTAACAGCCCCCTTTTTCTGCATTCTTTCCAGAGTCTCTGCATCTTTTTTATAATATGGTGACCAAAACTGGATGCAGTAAGTGTGGTCTTATTACTTTTAAGTTAATAAAACATTTTATTAAAACATTTTAAGTTCATAAAATGGGGGTAGGCAACAAAGATACAAAGCAATGTAAATAAGCATTAAACAAAACCCAACATATTTTAATCCTTTAAATTTCATACCTCCAAGATTCCTCTTTTTTTCTTTTCTTCACTATCAGTGCACCCTGTTATAATGTGGTAGCAATCTTTACAGACTTTGTTCAGTTTATTGCCATCATACTCAAGATGAGCTTTATAATCAGAACATTTCCAGCAAACCACCTTAAGAAAAAAAAAAAGGAAAAACTGAGTTACTTTGGAACATTAGTTTGCTTCCAAACATTAGTTCCAAACACCATTTGCCACGGTGAGATTTTTACTAAAGGATTAATTTATTCTACAATGATAGCAATCAAACATGAACTCCATCCAGTGTTCTAAAACAGGACTGTTCAGGCACTTAGCACCACCTCTCAAAGACAAACATAATTAAAGAGCAGCAAAAGAAGGTAAGGATAATATTGACCTTAACTTTCAGTTGAGAAAAAGCTGTAAACTATATCATGAACATCAGTATCATGGTTAATTCAGGAATCAAAAGTTTGTTTCTGTGTTCACCAAAGTATCACTAGACTTGGACAGTCAATACGTGTACCAGTAAATGTGATGTACAAAAATATGAATGTATAATTTAACATCTATGAATTATCCAATTAAAAATATCACAGAAATAAAATTCTTCCAACTAGAGATTAAAATTGGTACTCTGAAAAAGAAAATTTCCAAAGATAACTTGAAACCAGCTGAAGATGATCAGTTGGAGGATCAAATAGCTTATGACAGTTCAGAATAGAGATCAGACGGAGGACACCAGCAAGGAAGTAAAATGAAATCAGTTGTGCTTATTTTAACTATCAAGTTAATAAAACATTTTATTAAAATACTTTAAGTCAGGGATCTTCAAACTTGGCCCTTTTATGACTTGTGGACTTCAACTCCCAGAATTCCTTAGCCAGGCACGCTGGCTGAGGAATTCTGGGAGTTGAAGTCCACAAGTCATAAAAGGGCCAAGTTTGAAGACCCCTGCTTTAAGTTAATAAAATGTCAAAAGGAACCATTTACAGAAAAATTTCCTGCATTGGCCATAAGGGGGCGCAGATTTGGTTCACAAGTGGTTCACAGATTCTGACTTCCTGCCACAGCAAGTGTCAGCTGAAACAAAACAGCATTTAAAAGCAATCACCAGATGGAGTTTCTGAACAAGTTTTTGGCAGCTTCAGCAACTGTTAACCAGCAGATGTGGCTTTGTGCTTACATGCCCACAAGCTCGGCAATGATGTCTCCTCCTTGTTAGTGCATTAAATGGCTCTTTGCATTTCATACACATAGTCACTTCATTGTCTCGGATCCATCTTGGGGCTCTCTTCCCGAGCTCAGCAGTCTCAGAGGAGGGAAAAAAAATAAATTGTGGAACATTATTAGAAGAAAAGGTAATTAACTTTCTGTCTGAAAATTCAGTGGAATGACAGGCTAATCTTAAAAGTAAATAACAGATGTGGATGCTACCATAAACAACAGCTGCATATTTAGGATTGAAAGATATTCAAGATTAGTTTGATGCTTTGCATTTTCCCTTGACAGCAGTAACCAAATCCAGTGATGTAGGAAAAGGCAGGGAATGCCAAAGATTAAAATAGCCATACATAAATAAATTCTAATAGCAATTATGGGAAAAGAAAAGAGACATAGATACTTGGATCCTAACTTTCATGGCAGCTGGGCTTCAATCCCATTAACTACAGTAGACCTTAAACCAGGAAAAGATGTTCAAATGAGCACAGCACTCTTTATATATGCAAAAAGAGGGATGAAGAGAATTTCTGTAGAGATCAGAACAAATGGATTAACCAAAAAGACAGCTATGTTGTGCGATAATTAGAAATGGAATCTAAATTTAAATGTTAGTTATGTTTTGTTTGTTGACTGAATAAAGAATAAAGTGCAATTATCACAGTATGTATCTCTCTTGCATTTTTTTTATGTCTCCCTTTGGAACTCTTTCATTGTTTTCTAAAGAAATGCTTCTTTTCCCAATATTATGTACAATCCGTTGACTTAGTTTTTTTTTTAAAATGTGCAATAGAAAAAGGAGTGAGAAATGTTGAGCAGGAAATCACACAGAGTTTTTAAAAGACAAAACAAAACTCTTATAACTCTTATCATGAATGAACAGTAATTGGAATGAAAGATTTATAACATAGTTGTGGCTGTTTACAGAAGACTGTCAGCACCATATATGCTTGTCTGTTCTCTCAGTCTTGACTTTTACATCATAGAATAATTTGGTAGATACAATAAATCTTCAAGTGAGTCTGAAGTTGGTGCAGCCTCATAAATTGAAATGATATATAAATACCTTTGCCATGTAGATGACAGATACCACTTTGCCATGCTGAATTTGACTCACACTATTATCTTTTCTCTCTCCTATTATTCCTGCTTCCATCCACACCCTTCTTCTCTTTCTTTTGGCAAATCAGACCATCTCCTGAACAGACATCTCTGTACAGGTCTATCCATATCGATACATTACAATACAGTGAATAAAAATAGGCCCATATGAGCGTTTACATGACGTGAAAGGTCATTCTAATGACAAACTAATCTGTTTCATGACTGATTTTCATTTTTTTCTGATATGGACTTTTGAATTAATATGAGCAGACAGGAGTATACACAATCCAAAAGTTACACTCAACTTACAGAAACTTCAATAGGCATGTCATCGTATTCTTTTGCAATTGCATTTCTGAATGTTTCATTTCTTTGCTGAAAAGCATCTATAGTACTCTGAAGAGTCTGGAATCAATGAAATGGAGAAAGAATATCAAATTTAACATAACAGAAGAGTAAACGATTAAATGTCAGACCAAAATGAATACTAGAGATAGATACATGCTTGATTCCAGTAACTAACTTTTTAACTCAACAAACATTGGATGTTTAATTTCAAAAGAATCATGACAACAACAGTAGAGGAATAGCCATATTACCTAATTGCATATAAAGCGTCAATCTTAGCACATTTATTGCATATTTGGATATAACAAGTCAGGTGTATTTACCTTTATCCATTCTTCTTTGTCTTGCTCAGAGCTAAAGAACACAGTTGGAGATAATGGTTAAAAGCATGTTCAGAAATTGTTAATAAGCTAAAGCCATTTTACATGGCAAGGCATACAAATGCTGAAGCATATAAAAAGGTACTTATTGAAAACATCAAAAATATCTAATTGCAAGAAAAAAGAGAACTGGGATGCTGGATTCAAAAACTGATGCCTTTCAACTGTGCATGATTAAACCTTTGTTGAAGTATGACATCTGAAATGAGCTCAGAATGATATTTCACATGTATGTATACCAGAATAATGTCTCTAATGCAGTGTCCCCCAACCTTTTGGGAACTAGGGATCAGTTCTGTGGAGAGAGGTTTTTCCATGGACCAGAGGGTGTGTGGTTTCACGTGTTGCCGGGATCCCATAGAGGGGTCTTTACTTGTTTGCATGGCCCGGGTTCTGGCACACCAGGGACCATTACCGGTCCATGGACTGGGGATTGGCGACCCCTGCTCTAAAGCACTCTGCATGTGTGGATGCAAATTCCACTTAGACTTAGCAAATTGTTCTGGTTAATTCAAGGCTGGATTTCTCCCATCTCTGATCTTTGCTTCCACTTTCCAGAAATAAAGTCATTTAAAGTTGTAGCTATTGATCTGAATTGTACTGAGAAGTGAACTTTGTCACTATGTATATAAAAAAAGAGAAGTTCCATAATTCTCATCAACAGGTCATTTACATAAAAGCCACTTAGCAGTTTCTTTTCCATTCCTGTCCCCTCTCTAAGTGTAGGCAAGCTTGGGCGCAAGTGATTGCTTTCATAGTATCTAAGTCTTCTGTAGTGATACATTAACAGTTCCACTACAGGTGACTTAATATAATATAGTACTGCCTAAAAATCAGTGCTCTGATGCTTTCTGTTTGCAGAAATAAAGAATTTTTTGCTAGGGCTGTGCAGATTTGAAAGCAAAAAGATGTTCGGAATATGCAAGGATCCAAACAGAGCAATAGTTGCACATGATCGCTGCTTTAAAGAGTTGCACCCAGATTGCACCTGCTACTGCCAAATAATGGTTTTGCCTTCAAATAAGCATATAATCAAAGAGATACCTATGATTATAGGAATGCCTATGGGACATCATATTTTCCCTAAGAACATCAAAGGCTGTGACTTGCTTTCACTTTCATGGAATCAGAATAACAGAATAACTAAACAGACCAATGGTTCTGTTCCATGACTCCAGACTGTGTAGCTGCATGGTAAAAATAAATCTTATCATCTGTGTCAACTACTAGAACATGAGAGGTTTAATAAGATAATACTCTAGGCATTTAAGTCTTAGAGATACAGACAGAGACTGTATAAATTGATCTAATCAAACATTAAGTTCTGTTTCTCACAGGGTTGCAGTAATGGCTCTATGAGATCAACAGGAAGCAATCATCTCTATAACAAAATGCACCTTATAACCACAAGCATCAATTTGCACTCTTGTGGAATCAAACAAAGACAAATTCTTCTGGTAAAGAAAATCCTTAGGGCAAACTAATGCAATTTTTATGGGGATGAAGATTACTGTTTATCAGTATAAGACATGTACTCAATAACATAAGAAGGAAGATGTAGCTGGTATTACAAACATTTATCTAGCCTTTTTATTTATGCTCATTAAAAAAACAGAAGAGATTGTGTACTATGGAAAGGACCCTAAAGAAACTCTTCATGTCATAGAGACATAGAGCGTCCTGCAATCCACTAATTATAAATAAACAAACATGACAATTAACTATTATTCCACAGTATTTAATATAAACAGAATTCAGTTAACAGTGTTAAGTATATCTAATATATTTCTTCAATCTAAGGACTTATTTGGTTTCAATAGTGAAATGTTCCAAGTGATTTTTGTAATTTTAATATAGGTTATTCTTGGATCTCTTCAGGCCAGATATACTTTCAAGCAACTTGATACCTTCTGCTCAACATTTCCATTGAAACTGGAGATCAGGTTCTACTCAACCTATGACAGCAATTAAACCCAACATTTCTGTTGTTAAGCAAGGCAATTGTTAAATGGGTTTTGCCCCATTTTACGACCATTTTAACGACTGTTAAGTGAATCGCTGCAGTTATTAAGTGAATTATAGTCATCAAGTGAATTTAGCTTCCTCCTTTGACTTTGCTTGAATGGGAAGGTTATAAATGGTGATCACATGACCCCCCAAGTGCCCAAATTTTGATCATGTGACCATGCAGATGTTACAACAGTTGTAAGTGTGAAAAACAGTTATAAGTCACTTTTTTTAGAGTTATAAGTAAATTCAAATGATCATTAAACAAATGGTTTTAAGTCAAGGGCTACAGGAATCTAACTGACCTGGCGGGATTAGGGGAAAGGTCAAAAGTCAACAAAAAATCAGCTGGGGAAAGCTACCAGCATGCTGGCTGAGGAATTCTGGGAGTTGAAGTCCACACATTTTAAAGTTGCCAAGTTTGAAAATGCTGACCTAAAACCCATCATGTCCTTTCAATCACACATTTTGAATTTCACTAAGAAGAATGAAAAGAACCACTGCTTTCCAAACACAAGCCAGATATATACCAGTTTTCAATATCTCTGCTCTAGGACTCTAAACTTTTACTTTCATGTGACTATGTTTCATAGTAACAATCTTAAACTCACTTCTTACCTGGCCTGCAACTCTAAAGTTCGTTCTTTCCCAGACACTTGGAAAGTGTGTGGGTATTCTTCATTGTGGGTTTCTACAATCTTCATACCATCAATGCCTACTCTTGTCCGGACTGTAAACTTAGATCCCACTAAGCTGAATTTTGGTACACAGTACAGCAACATGTTATTGAACTGAAAAAAACAACAACAACAATATACCAAAAGACATTAGTGTCCACAATTATATTAAGTGGATTATATTGAACAAAAAGCATTAACTTTCCAATGTGAAAGTTGTGTCTTAGTGAAAGAAAAATAAGAAAGATATTAATTAATAAGTGGTTAGCATAACTAACTTTGCTACAATCTTCCCAGGATATTCACTCTTTCAACATACAATATAGTATAACCTGAGAGAAATGTTACATTTGCCATTGTGCAAAATAAGTACGCGTTTCATAAAGGATTAAAGTAGTGAAGCCATTTTTATTTTGTTTAATGTTTACTTTAAAAAAAAAAAGTTCTTTGGTTTTGAAAGTACAGCTTGCCTGGAAGCTGATTTTGAGTGTAGAGAGTGTGAATTATTTTCTGGGAATACTTTTAAGTACAGAAAAGGATTGTGAAGATTGTTCTAAGGATTTTAGCCACATCTGTGTTACACAAACTTCTTTTAGAACTTAACTGACTTTGAGTTAAATCTGGCCTTAAATATAAACATGACTTTTAGGAAGAAGGCTGGAATACAAGTATAGAAATTTAATTCCCTCTTCACAAAAGAGAGAAAAAAATAGTTAGAAAAATAGTTTTGAAACTAACAGAAGGCATTTAAGTGTTTTCAGTAGGCACATGTCAGGCATGGGTCCACACATGAAAGTCCAATTAAATTAATTTATTGCTTCACATGCCAATGCACAGGAATCTTCTCAACTAACAGGTAGTACCTGCTTCTAGTTAGAGAAAAGTCCATGGGATTTAAGGGGGGATTGGACTTAGTCTGCTTGTGGCTATGTAGGGATTCTAGGCTGATTCCTCTTTTAACTCTGCCCCCAGATTCTGCCACTCTTCCTCCTACAGCACCAAGATGTACTAGTTAAATACACCATTCATTACTTATCCATTCAAAAATAGGGGACATGGGATTAAGAGAAGGTAGCCTGGTAGACAATTTCATAAGAATCCTTTTATTAATCTATAATCTAGTATTTATTTATTTGAATTTATTACCACCTGTCATCTCCTCCCCACTCCACATTGCTTTTTTGTAAACTTCCACCTGCAAACTGGGAAGTTTCCTTTCTCAGTATACATAAGCGCCCCTTATCATTTAATTATGTTTCAGCCCTTTATTTGCATCAACATTAGTTCTAGTTAGAATTAACCATGGTTCCTGGTCCTGTCTGAAGTAAATTATAAGGCTGTTTAAGAGGAAGGCATGTTCATATTTAGCACTGCTTCAAAAGTTATGTTAAGAACAATTAGGAACACTATACTAGAAAGAGAACTACAGAAAGTCAATTTGGAAATCTTTCCTTGTAGGAAAAAAACACAGCACTGAAATAGCACTTCCCCTTCACCTGCACAAAGATAAAAATCCATTGTTAAAGACATTTGAAATGGTAGTCAGAGGAAAATACTTACTAAGAAGAGATATCTTTCTTGAGCTGATGTGTTACGAGCAGCAAGCTTAAGTATTTGCCCTTCTTTTATCAGTTCATTTGAAGGGTTGACAATATCTTCTTCTTCCCCTAACATTTCATACACTTCTAGTAACTTCTTCAAATTTTCCTTTTTCATCAAAATAAAACAAATGACAAAATTGATGTGAGTTCCTTGCAACTTTTTTATGAAAATTGCAAAAGACAGAAAGCATTGGTTTTAAAAATTAAATTATAGCCTTGTTTTTATACATAAAACATTTCTGTAGCAAAACAGTTGACCCTGGGCAGTGTCACATTTTTAAATGACCTTCCTGGTGAGAGAGTTCCATTAGTCAATACATATATTTTAAAAATAGCAGTAAAATATTGAAGTATTATGTTCATTCACTGAAAAGAATAAAAAAATACTAGTGTGCACCCAAATTTTTCCTGAGGCTTGGGTGAGATGTATCTCAGGATAATTCTATTTGGTGTTTAACAGAAGTTCCAGAATTGCTAGGACAATTAACCAGTGGAACAGAAATCGTGGGCACTCCATCACTGGAGATTTTTAAGAAGAGACTAGACAGTCACTTGTCTGAGATGGTATAGGTTCTCCTGCTTGAGCAGGGGGCTGGACTAGAAGACCTCCAAGGTCCCTTCCAGTTCTATTCTGTTCTGTTCTAAATTAATGATTAGGACCATTCATTAAATTATGGCACAAAAAAAACTTATTTAAG
The DNA here is from genome assembly GCF_016545835.1 of Crotalus tigris. Lineage (NCBI taxonomy): Eukaryota > Metazoa > Chordata > Lepidosauria > Squamata > Viperidae > Crotalus > Crotalus tigris. Next base: position 185,652 of record NW_024096636.1, on the reverse strand, counting down.
CCTATACACAAGAATCTATTAATCTAAAGTTCAATATTAAATTGGCATCAGATAAGGATCAATGGAATTCAAGACAGGATGGACTTGGATTATTTGTGACAATGTAAGGACTCTAAGCTGATGACATGTTTAAATCCACCCCCCCAGCTCTGCTCACTCTTCTACACCAATAGCCTCATGGGTTATGAAGAGGATGAAACAAAGAGTTCATTTATTTACTTTAAAGATTTATATAGATAGATTTAGAAACTCACAAACGTATTCTATAAAGGTAACACATTAAAAAAAAGATGTTTCATCAGATATATTGCACAGTTCACATATAGCAGTTCTATAATTTTCTCCTGAAATTTCAGCCAAGGCCAAAGAACATCTCGTTTCCTCAAGACTGGAAAAGCCAAAATATTGGTCATGTACAAAAACAAGAAAAGTGTTCTAAGAATTGTGCAAAGATGCAGTTCCTTTGGGGGAAATCATGTACGACAAAATCAGGAGCAGGTGTACTTGCCAAAATAAATGGCAACTGCTTTAATTGCCCTTCTGGTAGTGTAGGAACTTTTGGGAAAATGAATGTAATATTTTAATAAAAATAGTACTTCTCACTTAAGAATCCATAAAATTGATAGTTATCCATAAGATTTAAATACAGGTAGTCTTCGACTTACAACCATTTGTTTAGTGACCATTTGAAGTTACAATGGCATTGAAAAAGGAGACTTATGACCAGGGCTTTTTTTGTCATAGAATGCACCGGAACAGAGTTCCGGCACCTTTTTTCGATGGATTTTCCAGAGTTGTGTTCTTTTCCTATTGTTTCCCTTCCTATCCTTGTTTGTTTTTGAAAATACCCCGCTGGCGGTACGGTGCAAGCGGGGTCCCCTCCGGTGCTGTCTGCCTCCTCTAGGAGGAGCCATGAGGCGCTGGAGCACAACAGCCACAGTGTGGCTTGATTGGCTGGGTCAGATCAGCCGATAGTGGCAGTGGGAGACACATAAACATGGAGGCCATCTTTCACGAGAGGATGAGTGAGTCTTTTGCCTTCCCTTATAAAAGGTAGGGTGTGAGGTTAAAAAGAGGCGAAGCCAGAGGAAAGAAAGGCGACTGACGTGGAAGTTTGCCCAATAGCGAAACTTTGCTGTTTTGATTCCTTGGGTAGTTCAAAGGCTGGGATGTCTATAAAAATCTCTTTTTAGTTTTTTATACTTTATATTCAAACTGCAGAGGGAAAGAATAAGAATAAAGCCAATGTCTTGTGATTTGGAGGTATTATTAATAATAATAATAGATATTAATTATGTATTGGTCAGATGTAAAGGTAGACCTACAATATGAGGTTTAATCCGATCTATTTATTAAATTGGTTTAACTTAAAGGTAAATTAAAAGTAATCTGTTCATTGACAAAGTTTCAACTTTAATTTGTTTCAAGTCAATATCCATATTAAACTCCAAATGTAAATTTTTCCACCTTGTTTGACAACTTCTTAAAAATAATTCAATCTATTACAAGCAACCAAATTTTGTTTTATTGGGCCAATTTCATTCCACATAGAAAGCTGACATTTCCACTCATTAAACTAAATGGGTATCCCAGTGGTAAATATCCCAAAAGATTAATAAAATGCCTTCTTGTAATTTAAAGCCACCCAGTGCATGGTAACATTAATAGTATTAACTTAACTTGAATAAAATCCTAGTCTTTTAGATACACTAAAAATTGAAGGGTTTTTTTTTTCAACTACAAAGGTAAATCTTGTAGGGTAGGCAAGGCGGGTTGTATGACATGTGTGAGTTTGGGCACTTTTTTTTTTTTTTTTACAAAAAAAAGCACTGCTTATGGTTGTTTCACACATACAACAGTTGCAGCACCTCCATGGACACATGATAAAAATTCAGACGCTGGGCTATTGACATGTTATTTATGACGATCGCCGTATTCTGGGGACATGTGATCCCCTTTGCAATTTTCAGACAAGCAAAGTCAATGGGAAAGCCAGATTCACTTAACAATAGTAACGGTGTTACTAATTTAACAAGTGAAGTGGTTCACTTAACAAGTGTGGGAAGAAAGATCGTAAAATGGGGCAAAACTCACTTAACAATTGTCTTGCTTAGCAATGGGCTCAGTTGTGGTTGTAAGTTGAAGACTGCCTATAATAATAACTAAAATGCAGATTCTGCAAACAGAAAATGCCAAATAAGTTACTCACCATTTTCCGAATGGCACTATTAGAGTGACTTGCAGCTGTGGATATAATTTCCAAGGACTCTAGGGAAGAAATGGAAAATAAAAAAGATTATTTCTTATCCTTAATATTTTAAAAGTTAACTTGCATATACCCTATTTTTTTTAAAAAAAAGAGCTGACAAACTAAATTAAGTAGCCATATACTCTCTAGCATAGCAAGTTTCCTTAGAACTAGCTTTTCACATGACTATCTATCTATACATACATATACATATCTATACACACACACACACAGAGAGAGAGATACACATCCTCAGAGCAACAGAGACTTCCTGCAGCCAACATAGATATGTTAAACTTGAATATTAAATGGTCATGATAATGCATCTTTTACTGAAATGAAGCATAAAACAAGTCCTTGGCAGAATAATTTTTCCGCTATGTAAAATGCAAATCCAGCTATTAATTCAAATTGTCACTGCCAGCTCAGTCACTTTAAACTGGAATATGTATGAAAATGACTGCTATGCTTGTCTTTTTGACACCAAATGAAATCTGCGTAAGTCAGTTAAGGGCAAGGATATGACAGGCCTGCCACTATGCTGAAGGAAAACTAATCTTAACCTCCTTATTCAAATTTCAGAAAAAACAGAGTCCATTAATTTAATCAAGGAAATAGACCTTTGGAAAAAAAAGAATCATAACATATATCTTTCTGTGGTTTGAGTTAACAAACCAATCTCTTATTTAAAGATTTGCACAAAACTATTATGAGCATTCATGGAATGAAATGAATGAAATAATTTGGAAAAAAAATGGAAACCCTTTTTTAAAAACCATAATTTAAAAAGAATACCTTTAAAATTACAACTAATTTATGACAGTAGCAAAAACAATCAGAAATTAAAATTGAATATAGTATGTCAGTAAGAGAATGCATACTGATATGCTGATATACTTATTTCCTCTTGCATTCCAGTATACAACTGAAATGCAAGAAAAAATAAGATTTTTTTTCATCCCGACAACCAAAGAAAAATAGAGAACTGTAAAATAGTTCCTCTTTCGCTTTATGCAGAATGCACACAAACATTACTTTCAGCATCTTTCCAATCAAGAGAATCTGCAGGCAATTTTCTCAAATAATCCTTCAACAGCATCTCGTATCTTGGAATTCGTTGTACAGGTTCTAGCATGTGATGTTGCAAAGTCAGATTTCCACAAGCTTTCTGTTTCTAGAAAAAAAAATGAAAACTGTTAATATACATCTTGTATAAGACAGGTAGTCCTCAGCTTTAATAATTTGGATTCAGTGGAATTTTAGATCTCCTAGTTTTCATTAGCCACATATGACCCACACTTTAGACAACTTAAGTTTATAATTTCATGGGTAGAATATTAGATAACTATAGGCACTTTCAAATTGTTTCCAGAAGGCACTATACCATGCCACAAAATAAAATGCTACTGACATGGTCTTAAAAGTGTGTGTGTGTGTGTGTGTGTGTAATAAAACCATTGTCTCTTTCACTCACACTACAAAAATACACATATTACCTGAATATCTTGAATAATAGATTTGAAACAAGGAGATCTCTCAGTCCACGTTTTTACCAGCTCCATTGCATTGTCAAAATTCTTCACATACTCTCCATACATCTTGAGAAAAGGAGCCAGTTTCTGCAGAATATCACTGATCCTGGGATTGGTGTCCCTAAATAGGAGGAAAAAAAGGCAACAACATTAGAATACTGTGTTAAAAGTCAAGTAATATTTACCATGGGCCTTTTAGTACTATAAATTCGTTGTCATTGGGTTAGTTTGCCTACAGGTAGTCCTCGAATTAAAACAGTTCATTTAGTGACCGTTCAACGTTACAACAGCACTGAAAAAAGTGACTTAAGACCATTTTTCACACTTATGACCATTGCAGCATCCCCATGATCACGTGATTTACATTTGGATGCTTGACAACTGAATCACATTTATGATGGTTGCAGTGTCCTGGGATCATGTGATCCCCTTTTGCAACCTTCTGACAGGCAAAGTCAATGGGGAAACCAGATGCATTTAACTGTGTTACTAATTTAAGAACTGTAATGATTCACTTAACAAATGTGGTGAGAAAAGTCGTAAAATGGGGCAAAACTCACTTAACAAATGGACTCAATTGAGATCGTAAGTTGAGGACTACCTGTACTTTGCGCGTGACAATTTAAAAAAGAATATTTCATAATCTAGCCAAAGGATTATCAGACTCAAACTCATATTCTCAAATGTGATGATTACAATTTATTACAGGTGCTTTTAGTGAAGGCCTATCACGAGAAGCACTCATCTTTTCAATTAATTAATTAGACTCCCACATTAGAACGCTAGCCTCTAATTGTTCAGGAGCCAATGCCTATACTTTAGGAAAGATTTTATCCTCCATACTGATCATTCATAAGGGAGACACAAGCAATTCTCAAAGTTGTAACTAATATTCTACAATAGGAAAGATTACACAAGGACAATCTGTAATCCCACCTCTGTGTTTTTCCACCCAATGGGATCAGAGAATGAACAGGACTGAAGTATGTGATCTGGTTTTGAGTTGAAAGAAATTTGGATGACCAAGGGGAGAAATAAAAAAACAAACATGGGTGTGTTCAATTTAATGTATCTATAATTTTAAAAAATAACAAAAATCTTGCTGCTGAAAATAATTAACTTTTTTTGCTACTGAACTTTGAGAGGTATATACGGATTATGGGCCCCATGTTTCCCATCCCACATGTTAAGAAGGTTTGGCAACATGAGCTGCCATGTTTCCCTTTCTTCCTAAAATGTGGTCTGGGGAAAATTAGTGCATGATTGTAATTGACAACTACATCCAAACTCAGAAAAGGTATGATTCTGAAAAATATTTTTTTTATGAAGCAAGACAAAAAGAAATCTGGGCTTATGAATCTTAAACTACAAATAAGCTTAACATTTGTCTTAATTCCAGACACAACTTTAAACTAGTCAAAAAGCAGAAATAAATTTCAGAATTTCTTGTACAATACAAAATGAGAGAGGAGTTAAGATTTGGTTGGTACTGAAAAGGCATTGAGATAATAGCAGATCTTTTGCAATCAGAAATCCTTTTCTATCCTAAAATCAGTATTAAATATTGCAAAAAAAATATCCCTGGAACTCTTATCTTTTCTCCTTTCTTCTGATGTTCAGAAAACAATAGATAAATAAGTAGAGAAACAAAAAAAACTGTTAAATAAAGGTGCATATAACTCCATGTCATAATATCTACTTAAAATAAAGACTTCCCTTTTTAAAAAAATGTTCACTGCAGCACTGTGCTAAAATAAAAAAGTCTTTTTTTAAAAAAGAAAGAAAATTCAACTCACAGCTTGACCAAGTATATTTCTCCTAACATATTAAAACAAACATCCAGTTCATGATGTAGAACTTGATCTTTTTTATTCTACAAATTCAGATTGATCTTGTCCGCTCCAATATTGCCTTGTGGCAATCCATATATTTTTGATACTAGTTTTAAGGCAAAGGTATATTCTATTTCCAGGGTTTTTCCATAAAGAATCTTTAAGGATCTCAATTACACAAAGTTAAATGCTTCTTGTGGGGGGGGGGGATCCACAGTCTCCTACGGAAGGATGATGTCCATGTTATTTTTCATACTGTTGTTCAACAATTTGCAACCATGCTTACCATTCTTGCATTCTTTTCTCAAGATCAGGTAGCAAGAACTGACTATGGAACTGATTTATGGATGAAATATTGGAAAATATTTTATTAACGACTTCAGCTGGAAATGATCCCCTGCTAGCTTCATCCATTAGTTTGCTATAAAAGACCTGCAAAGAATGGAAGACAGAGTCATGCATAAATGCATTCCTGCTCCCCTCACATTAGCACAAGATAAAAGATCTCTGGTGTTTATTAGTATATCAGGTAATCTATAATAATGTTTTTAATAATCCCCTTTTGTTATAGCCTCTGTTTGTTTTAAAGGGTCAATAGAGGGCTACTTATTTTTGCCCTTCATGGCGGTTTCTTTACAAAGCAAGGCTGTACAGTGCGAAGTAATGGGGGCACCCATGTTGTACCCCTGTGCATTTTCTTCCAGTACCTGCATCCTCTCATAGAAAAAGTTGCTGACGGATACTACATTCACATCCCTGTATTCTCCAAAAAACCTTTTTCTGCTGTGAATCCAAAGCACCACAGTGTGAAATGACCTTCAAACATGTCAGTTATTATTCTAGGAAAGCTATGCAATCTTCTAAACCAGCAGATTTTTGATTTATGTGCTGCTTCTTTTTTTTTCTTCCTTTCCTTCAAAAGTCATTTTCCCTCACATTCGCAGCTCATTTAAGTCAAAACATTCATCCCCATGTTACACTGATGAGCAATCACATCGACCCTTTTTCATATTCCATTTTTACGGAACACAGAAACAGATTGATATAACAACCTTCAGTTACTCTTTATTTCTTTATTTGATGTATATACCTGCCCATCTCACTCTTACGTAGCCCTTGGACATATTATGTTACACAATTCTGAATGCATAATGATTTAATAGCTGGCTACATTCTGATGAAATAAAAGTCTTAGGACCCCTTATCGTTTCCTTCAGATTACCATAAGGCTTGAGTTAGTCTTGCTGATAGCTAGCTAAAAAAGTTAATCTAACTGCAAACAAGAGCAACATGCTTTATCTGGATTTGGAGGCTACATAATTAAAATCTTACAAAAGGGGTTTGTCTTCTTTTAGGTTTTTGGGGGGTGGGTTATTTTTAACTTTAGGGTTCCCTTACAGTCTCCCATTCAATGTTAATTCTGCTCAGCTTTTCAGGATCATAGTCTACTAGAGACTGACATCTGTTGTGACCAACCTATAATGGAAGATGAAGCTTTTTAATGATATAAAATGAATTCCACTTCTCAAAAAGTTGGTTTAAAAAAAATAATATTGCAGGATCCAATCTGGGTCGGTCACACTGGGACCAGAGGTTTAGTCTTCCAAGCTTTCGGACTCATGCTGAAGCCCATCCTCAGGGAACTTCTCTCTAGCAGTTCTTATCTACTCTGGTCCCAGTGACCTATCCTGATTGGGTTCTACAACATTATCCTGGAACATGTATATTCACCTTTATTCGTGAAATAACATTAATCAATTAATATCCCAAGCACACTTGAATGCAAACAAATTTTTCTGCCAGGGGAAGTTTCAAGCTATTTTTGTAGTTGTCTAACCCAGGAGAAAGGTGGTGGAATGGAATGTGCAACATCAAGAGTCATTCTTAAATAAACCATAGTTAGGTTTCATGTGAATATACAGCCTTAACTTCAATTTTTACAAAAACTTTGAGAGTGCATTTTTCTACCAACGCTACGAATGAGTACAAAGTTATAAATTTAGGATCTAATAAACCAACAGATTTGCAATTAGGAAACTGATTTTAGTGATGTAGAATCGTCACATTTTAGTCGTCCATTTAGATTCCTGGTGACTTCATGGACACATCTATCTGGTTTTCGTAGAATCAGTACACAAATGATTTGCTACTGCTACCTTCTGGGATTTTTTAAAAAAACACTTCCCAGTCTATCCTGTAGCTTAAGGATTTGCTAGTAGTTTTCCATCCAAGTATAGTCAGGTCCACCCAATATTAGGTTTTTGAGATGAGCCAAAGTCAACTGGGTGTTGCCGTACAGCTGCTCAATATTATGTTTTGGAATGTTTGAAAATGTAATATAAAATTTATAGCTTTTTTAAAAGGGCAAAATGTAGCAACACAGAGTAACTAGCTTACATAGGCTTCAATATTTTTATTGTGGCTTGCAGCTACCATTTACGTACAGCATTCTCTATAAAAGACAAAATATAGGGCTTAGTTTAGGAAATATAAAATCACAAGCAAACTTCAGGGGTCCATGTCACCTCCTTTTCACTTCAACAAATTTCAAAAAGGTTAAAACAGGTATGTAAGGACTACCTCACAGAATCTCCCAATTCTAGCACCTCTACAGGGTGCAGCCTGAAAAAGACTTCATTAAACTATGATTTGCTAAAAACAAGCAAAGAAGCAATCAAAGAGAAAGACAGGTGAGTAAGAATAGCTGGAGAAAATCAGCAAAGATATCAGACATTTGAAATGAGAATATCAGTCAAAGAAGTTTTGGACAGGACTTGGGGAATGAAGGATTAGGCAAAAGACAAAAACTTTTAATGGGAAATGCAAGAATATGAAAAAATGATAGATGAGGTATATGGAATAAGATTGATGTGCATCCTGAAACAAGGATAGAAAGATGGACTGTTAATTACAGAGAAACAAAAACTGAATTCGGCCTGTGTCTCATGAAGCATAGAGAAAAAGTGGAATCTTGTATTATCCATGAGATGTTAATGAAAAGATAAGGCAGGTCCAATATGCAAATGAATGACAAGCATTAATATGAATTTGCCAGCCAAATATTCAACTGAAACTAATATGGTACTCTTTTAATTATCAGTAGCAACAGCACTTAAATGTATATACCACTCAATAATTGTTTACAGCACTCTCTAAGTGGTTTACAAATGTCAATATTTTGCCCCCAACAATCTTGGTCCTCATTTTACCAACCTTGGAAGGATGGAAATCTGAGTCAACCTTGAGCCATTCAGGATCAAACTCCTGGCTGTGGGCAAAGTTAGCCTGCAATACTGCATTCTAACCACTGCACCCCCAGGGCTTTCAATTAAGTGCCTGCTTGCTTTTATAATCATATTATTTTGTTATTGATTTGTTCTGTTTCTTTGGCTGCCCACTCCCAGTCTTGTACATCACTTCATAGCAAAACAGCTCCTTACTAAGCTGAAAGGAACTGCATTAATCCGTGTAACCAATAACTACAGTAAGAAGACAGTAGTCTAAATAAACCATTAGAAATTTAAAGGTAACAAGAGATGTCTAATTTCTATTCCAAAACTGGCAACTATGCAGTGCTTCTTACATTTCAAGTCAGAGAGAAAAATCCAAATCAACACAAAAGGAAGCTGGCTAAATTTAAAAAAAAAAATGAGTATCTTCAAAACTCAATTTATAGTCTAAGGAGCCAAAAAGGGGGGAAATAATTATTGAAGGTGAGAAGCAATCCAAAAGACAGACACCCCATGATAAAAAATGTTTGGATACAATATTGGGGAGAAAAATATTTTATTGTAAACAAAAAGAACAGGCTACTGAAACAGGAGAGCAAAACCAAAGCTCGTGGGCTGTGTGACATTTTAAAATTTTTTGGACTGTGGAATTTAAATGGAACTTTATTCTGATGGGATATGAGTAATTTCTAATTATTTTGTAGTTAGTCATCATTTCAAGTGGGAAATGAATGTGCATTTTCCCTTTCTTAATTGCAAAATTAAATTGGTCTCATGGTTATTAGGAGTGACTAACTAGCCACAGGGTGGTGTTTGCCAAAGGGAGAAAATGGACCCCATTGCTGAGAGAGAGAAAATGGGACACTGGAGGAAATATTCTTGATAATAGTGTGCTCACTTAGATAACTCTTCTCTTTCCAATAGAGACAAGAATGGCATAGGAAGATGTAATCTAAAACACTAATTCCCAATCTATCGTCACTGAGGATACCGTATATGCTGGCATATAAGACGACTTCCGCGAGTGCTGAAATCGGTGCCAAAGACGGGGATCGTCTTATACACCGAGTTGTCTTATACGCCGGAAATACTGGTAGTTTCCGGCGTATAAGATGACGTTCTAGGAATGCAGCTCGGTGATAAAGACGGGGGTCGTCTTATACGCTGGGTCGCCTTGTACGCCGGCATATATGGTATATGCTTGTATAAATTTACAAATATGCATGACCAACATCTTGGGAAATCATTATATATTGTCCAATATTCTGGCAGTAATTTCGATATCTTATGATTTGGCCATTTCATCAGATTCCAGTAAAAATGAATTATTATTTAAATTAGGAGACCTGCAAATTCCATTGGTGGGGCAGGTTTTGACACAATGCTGGCAGTTCTATATTACTGACTCTGGAGTTGAGTGCTGATCTTCAAAAGCTACTGATAATAATGTAATAATCCACATAAAGGAAAAACACTGGTAGAAAATGTGGGGAAGAGATAATGCATTTATGAAGATGTGGTGGAAGAATAAAATGATAGCATATTTCCAAGAGTGATATGCAGATGTTTGGGGAACATTTGAGGAAACAAACATATTCTTTAGTTTTAATCCAGGCTAATTTCAAAACAGATTCAGATTAAAAAAAAAAGTCTTCCTGTACATGATTTATTTCGTAACTCTAAGCCCAGGTTTTCACCATATTATGGATTAGCACTGCGTGTGACTCAAGCAAGCGTTTTTTATATATATTAAATTAAATTAAAACATTTCTTCACACAAAAAATAAGGAGGTAGAAAAAAATGCTTACCTGATCCAAGAGAGCAAGTCTACTCACATAAGCTCTTTCAGTGTGCAAAAGCTCATTGACAATTTTGTAACATTTCTCTTCATTTGTTTCCTGGAAATACATGTGATTTTAAAAATGTAATTTCTACCATTTCTTTTGCAATCAGTTTCTGTGTTTATCAAGCAATGATTTTTTTTCAGAACTGAACTCAACTGAGCACAGGAAACTATATGAAAAACCAGAATGGCACACAAACAATCCAAGGCCTATCTTATTGTGTTAAAACAAAAGTAAGTATAAATGCTTTTTAATGTGGCCTAGGATTTTTTTGGCCAATATTAACATCAGAAGCACTAACTAATGGTATCAATTTACTCAACAAAAGCTTACTATTTTGCTTGCTTGTTTTTCCACTTCAGATAAACTCACATTACAGAGGCATTACTAACAACTGTGGCCACTTTATCTGTGTTTAATCCTAATATTGTAGCGTAAGTAACATCTAACATCACTGCATGAAAGCTTTATCCATTTTTTTTACTTTCCAAGATGGTTTTGGCTGTTGCAACTTTTTCTTAAATATATAACTTCAAATTGTAATATGTGAAATGATATCCTTGGGTCTTGTCAATAAGATCTTACATGCACAGGGATATGATGGTTGTTCTGATCATATTTGGAGCCACCATCTTTTGACAGCATCTGAGCCAGCTTTGCAGTCACTGGCCATCAGTAATTTATATAAAAAACATATACACATAGTCCTCAATTTATGACCACAACTGGGACCAGAATTTCCAGCAATGCGGTTGTTAAGTGAGTTGTGTCCAATTTTACAAGCTTTTTTATGGTTGTTAAGCAAATCATTGAAGTTGTTAAATGAATCATACGATCATTAAGCAAATCTCGCTTCCTCCATTGACTTTGCTTGTCAGAAGCTGGCTGGGAATGTATAATGAAAGGTTGCGTTGGAGCAGAAGATTTATATAATATGAAATAAGCAAACAATCAACTCCTGTATCCATTATTCTATTATATCTTCTTTTCCATCTGAAAGTCTTTGCACAAGAATGGCCAAATTATGCCACCAAAGAAAATCTTTGTTTCGAATGCAATCTAATTCCCTTAAGCAACTCTGTCTAGGCCAGTACACATTTTGTGTTATAATGCCATTACGTGAAACAAATAGCCGGTATTGGTCACACTGGACAAGACATGCAGACCGAAGTATTATACGTCCATATTCTTTTCAAAGCAGATCTTCCCTCTCTGTGAGACCAACTTGATCTTTACAGTACAAATTGAAAATTGTATTTGAACTGCATGCAAATAGGAATGTACTCAAGAATGCTGGCTAGGATTACAACTGGGGCCCAATTCTAATTCTAAATTCCATGAAGACAAACCATAGCCAATTGCTACTAAATTACAGTTGAAATTGGGGTGGAATAAATGCATTCATGAATTCTTTGCTTTGTTTGTTGTATTACAGAATGCAAAATTGAGTTTTTTCCTCAATTTTCTGACTTCTCCTTACATGTCTTTTCCATTTTATAGCAACCTTGATGAAGCTATTTTTCCAAGTTGTGTTCATTCCCATATGAAGAGCTTATTTCTAGCCTAAATATATCTGCCATTACAGCCGAACCATGGAATGAATTGTCAAAAAACGTCTCTCACAGGACATGTAAGTCCTTGACTTACGACCACAAGTGAACCCAAAATTTATGTTGCTAAATGAGACATTTATTAAGTGAGTTTTGTCCTATTTTATGCCTTTTCTTCCACATTTGTTAAGTAAATCACTGCAGTGTTATAACACGGTTGTTAAGTGAATCTGGCTTCCCCACTGACTTTGCTTGTCAAAAGGTCACAAAAGGTGATCACGTGACCACGGGACATTGCGACCGTCATAAATATGAACCAGCTGTCAAGCATCTGAATGTAAATCCTGTGACCACGGGGATCCTGCAACGGTCATAAGTGTGAAAAATGGTTATGTCACTTTTTTCAGTGCCATTTTAACTTCAAATGATCACTAAGTGAACTGTTGTAAGTTGAGGACTTATGTATTAGTTGCCATCAAAGGATGTATGCTGAAACATTAATTCAGGGATTCAGGTGGTGAGAAGTTCAGATTAAGCTGATACCTTTCATCCCCTTCTCTAGATATCCACCACCACTTTCTTGTATATCGTTTATCAGCACCCAATAATTGCTTTTTCCTGAATATTATTATCAAATAATAATCCATTTATTTGGTCCATCTTCCTGTATTACTTTGCACTTAGCATTAGGCATTGATATTAATACCCTCAGAAAGACAAAAGAACCATTTTGGCTCTTTAGAGAAATAGGTTTGTGTGTGTGTGTGTGTGTGTGTGTGTGTGTGTGTGTTTAAATTGAGCAAGAATGCCGTCTCCAATTGAGAAGGGGACTTCATAACAAACTCCCCCAGGATTATTCCTTAGCAGCTGCTTTAACATCTAGATTAATGGTGATACCAAGTGTGTCATTTCTCCCAGTTTCACAGGAAGGGCGCTTACCCCAGAGCGCTTGCCCTGTTGAACAGAAAGTGTACTCCTTCACAGACAGAGAAACAAATGGCAATTTCACACAGCTATCACCTGTCCCCAAACCCTCAGAGCCATTCTCACAAAAGCCCACAATTTTATTAACTGCAGCCACTGTGGAGCTAGAAATGATACTTGCTCCCTTCAGCTCACCTACAACAGAAGGCAATAATTGCCTCTGGCCAACAAGTACTACATCCTGGGTTTGATTTGCCTGTGTGAATTTCTTGTGTCTATTCACAAGAAAAGGAGATCAATGGAGATGCAGGCACTGGGGAGAGCCTCAACCAATTCGGGATGCTGCCTGCTTCAAAGGTGGTAGAGTTCAGTATCTTGAAAAACTGAAAATTGAGTGTCCCAAGATGATGTCTGTACAAAGATGCAGTGATGATCCAGGAATAGCACTACATTCTGGAAATACCTAGACTTACACCGTGAAATGTAGATAGCGCTCACTTACTGACTGCACTTGGGAATGACAACTCTGTTGCTAAGCAACATGATCCCTAAGTGAAATATCATGTGACTTACAATAATTCCAGCTGCAGTCATTAAGCAAATCACCATGGGTTGTTAAACACAACATCACGTGACCATAACTTGCAACCTCCTGGTGGTTTCCCCACTGACTTTTTCTTGTCAGGAGCTGACTATGAAGGTCACAAATTTTATTTTTTTAATTTTATTTTATTATTTTTTTATAAAATGTATTGGCCACCCGTCTTACCTCAGGGTAACTCTTACAATCATAAAAAATTAAAACTGTACAAAGATAAAAACATAAAAAATAATAAAATAAAATAAATAATAACATAAATAAAATAAAATAACTAATAAAAATAAATAAAATAAAATAAATAATAAAATATAAAATAAAATAAAAGGCGGTCAGGTGACTGGGAGGTTGTGGCTGGCATAAATGTGTGCCAATTGTCAAAGGGCTCCGATCAGAATCATGTGACTCTGGGATGCCACTTCAAAAACCAGTTGTAAGTCTCTCTCTTCAGCACCGCGGCAACTTCGAACTTTGAACAAGCAGTTGGTGAAAAAAGAACTCTCTGTAAAGGAAAGGCTCTTCATTTCAAAAGGCTCTCCAATGCAATCTAATAAAAAGTCGTATCAAATTTCTACAGATCTTAAGAATACGTGGAACCAAAATGGTTGTGATGATCAGAAGCTTCTTTACAAAACACGGTTATCGTATTAATGTGAAAATCACTTTTTTTTGTCTAATCCAGACTTCTTACCTTTGTCTCTGTGTTAGGGTCTCGCTGACTGCCTTGCTCAACCCGCTTCTCTTCCTTATTGGCAATCATCTCTCCAGCTTCTTTTACAGATGGAAATGAATTTGCACTTGAAGCCCAGTGATAGCTCTTGATCTTCTGCCCCTTGCAAGCTGCTGTGGTTGGCAATGAGTCCGTACTAGTGTTCCCTCTTTCTCCATTTACCAAACTGCTATCAACTGCATCACAGTCATTTTGAATGTTTCTGCAGGCACGGTAGGCAGACCCCTTGTCTTGGCAGTCCCACTGATTCTGTGCTATTATGCCATTGGCTGTGTGATTCTGTACATCCTGAGACCAATCTCTACTCTTTCCCTGCTCGTGTAGGGGATGCTGGGTGAGGAATTTTGGCTGAGGTGATGGCCCTGGTCCATACTTTCCTTGAGGTTTACCAACATTTAAAACAGAAGAGTCTTTCTTCAGTTCATTGGGAAAGGATGTGCTAAAAAGAATAAAATACAGAAACTGAATCCTGATGTATATGTGCAAAATTAGTATTAAAAATTAAAACAATACACTAATCAAGGAACCATCCAGGAGAAACCACACCTCTCCAAAACTGTCAGAGCAAGCTGTTGTATATAAACAAGAAGCAAACTCCATACTCACTTGCACTGATGAAGTTACCTAGTTAGGTAATGAAACATCTGTAAGCAAACAACCAAGCACCAAGGACTCCACAGTATAAAAAGCCACTGTGAGATAGAGATTCACTCATAATACTAATCTTATTAAAGATTAATAAGGAGACAAGATTGAGATTGTAATTAGATGGATGTGAGGGAAATCTGTTTTGTATTTACTTGCAGGCCTGGTCTTCTCTGCAGGTTATCTGTCTGCATGTCTGTCTATTATCTGTCTATCTACCTGTACATACATACATACATACATACATACATACATACATTCCCCCTTTTTTTGCTGGAGATTGGAGAAAGGGTTGAGATCCTGCTATTATTAATGAAAGAGGTCTGGCTTGGATCTTCTGGCTACTCTACCCTTCCTGCTATATAAAACTTGCTACTTTTTAATACTTGAAAACTTTCTTAACCTAAGGAGCAAAAAGAAGAAAAAACAAATCTATGGAAAACAACATATTACAAGCATATCCTAATTTAAATATTTTGTTTGCGGCTAGAGGTATTGAACCACTTGAAGATATTTATAGCATCGATGAAAGACTTCCTCTGTCAGGAATAGCTGGTGTGCCACTTGTCTTCTGGAATGAGATTCCCCCCTGAAATGGTGTGACTTCTATCCCATTGATGTTCCATAAAGACTTGAAGACCTGTTTGTACTCCCAAGGCCTGAGGTGAGACCAACGGGTCCCTTGTTCAGTGTGTTTTTATTTTTGTTTTCTGCTTGTTTAATGTGCTCAGATTCCACATTATTTGTTGTTTCTTATTGGTTTTTATGTTACTGTTTGCGAATAGTCTAGATTAGAATCTGGCAATCAGGCAGTATCTAAAATGGAATTAAGTAATAATCAAAAGAGCCTAAGCAACCGAAGATGTGAAGATGATGACGGTGGCGATGATGATAACAATGACACTGGTGGTGATGAAGAGATTGAGAGGAAGAAAGAGCAAAGGAAGAGGATAAGCAGGATGATTCTGTGGTGGAAGGCAAGAATAATGAATGCAAGACTTTGTCAGGTCAAATGGCAGAGAGAGATTTAATAGGCTGAGAAGGAGGTATAATAAAAAATGGTGAAAGTAGTTAGTGCTCAGACTATGGTCAATAGGAGAGCAGTTCACCAAGGGATTTTTATCACAATGGCTTGTTTCTTTTTTGCTCTTTTATATATATCTTGCCTCTTTCTTGTATTAAATGTTTTCTTCTTTGTAACCTAAGATGTGATGCTTTTAACCAAGCACCAATTCATGGGACCCAAATATTCCAAGGTCACTAAAGTAGCACAATTTTCTGCCTTTTTTCCAGCAGTAGATTAAAGAAAACCAAAAGTTAATCTTCATGTGCGTTTAATCGAAAGGCAGAAATATCATATTGAAACTGGGGGGGAAATCTTGTTCTCTCTCCTACGAAACAGATTGCTTGTAAAATAAAATAGGGGAGTCCTGCATAAATTAGTTTGAGCTCTTGATCAAAAGGAGTTTATTAATCTAATAAATCAAATAAATGAACATAAGTTTTTCTTTAAAATAATGTTCCCCCCATCAACAATTGCTTTTCTAAGAAGAGGTATAATGTTTACTCATCTAAGGTCTTTGCAGTAATGTTCCAGACCTATCCTCCCAAATATCTGGAAAGCATCGGGCAACAACTAAATTGCAAATTTATGCAGATTCTTCTTCTAGTCAATACACAGTTCCATCACCATAACAAATACCGGTAGCATAAATGGCAAAACAAAATGTCTAATAATTACACCTCTTTTACATAGAAAAAGAAATCAGAAAAATGGAATCTGGGCATTTTATTTCTACTTTTTCATACATCTCAAGACGTGCACACTTATGTACACGTGCTTTGCTTATTAAAAATACTAACTAATATTGATGTTAAATGAAGCTGTTCAGTTCACATACTACTGGCACTAATTTTATATATTTTAATTCTTTCCCCCAAATATAATATTCTTTATGTTGGATTTTTATCTGAAATACACCACAGAACACTGTAAGCATACAAACAAATATAGGAAACTCTTACACAGAGTCGAGCTACTTGTTCATTTAAACCAGCACTATTTACTGCAGCTATATCAATCAATAATGCTAAAACAGATGATTATTATTTGTGTAATTCTCAAATTGATTAAACTATGGTCTATTTTGCAAAAAGCCATGATTTATGAATTACAAATTCCAACTTATTTATTCCTTTATTACAATATCTATATTAGGCGTGTCCAATCCACAGCTCATGGGCTACATGTGGCCCTGGACAGTTAGTAATACAGCCCCCCAAGATAATAAAAATATTAAAACATAATGGAATTTGTTCATTTGTTATTTTTACATATTAACTATATTATATAGTTAATATATTATACAGCCCAAGACAATTCCTCTTCACTCAATGTGGCCAGGCAAGCCAAAAGGTTGGACAACCATGATTTGTATAGTGTCCTCAACCACCAGACTTGGACATTTACAAATCCATGAAACAACCTCATAAAATTCCAAAAGAAAACAAGGGAAAAAACAACAATTATAAAACCCTCGGATCCCAGACACCAGCAAAAACCTACCTTTTCCATCTTCCTGAAGACAGTGTGGCACCACTGTGACTTCTAAGGGCATTTCCATAATAAGAGGGAAACCACATAATCATTGTTTTAACAACATGGCTATGTTTGGACTATGATGTGTTTTTTTTTCTGCTAGCTTCATAGAGTGTACTAAGCCATTGTTTATAATCCACATGTTAAGTTCAGACATGCTGAGGCAAAATTAGGGTTACCATATCTGCATTGCAAAAATCATAATGACCATGCAAAAGAAAAAAAACCTGGAGAAAATTCTATTTTTTTTTTTTTTGCTGCCTTCTAATATTAAATCTAGATATTTTTCAGTCCAGATGTAATACCAAAACCAAGGCAAAAATTTAGCATGATGTATGACCTGAGTTGTAATTTTGGCTTAATCCTCCTTAATTTTGCTCACTATGAAAAAGACAGGAGACAAAAGCAATTGGTTTCCAATCTAGCTCTCTCATACAATCTGCCAGGCAACAGGAGTCTCTCTCTCTCCCTCTCCCTCTCTCCCCCTCTCTCTCTCTCCTATTCTTCTCTCAGCAGCACAATCCCACAATAGTCATCTATCTTTGCAGATAACTAAATAGAACAAAAGGAGATTTAAAGAAATTGCAACAGCTCAGACAGCAAGACTGTTATGTTCAAAGTCCTATTTTAACTTTAGTGAAACGTGCTGATTTGTTCATCACCCAAAATGCAGTGAAGACTATTGAAGTTGAGATGGTGTTGGTTTTATTTAGTGGTGCCTCTTTCTGGAACACTCTAATTTATCAGTGCAAAGTATTTATCACTTTCCTCAAAGCAACCATTCCCTCCTGCAAGATATTCCTCTACCATGTGCACCCCTCTATTTTTGCTTCTCTCTAGGATAATTTTTATGGAACCCAACAACTGGACTAATTTACTTCACCAGACTCCAAATATTTAATGGAGTTCAATCATCCCCAATTCCCTGTTGCAATGGTACCCTTTTATTACCTTTATTAAAAATGGTTAAACTGCAACTGCCAGCTCATTTGCATGAGGACTCCTTATCTTCTATTTCCCAGTCACCTGCATCTTAGGTCACTCAGCAGATAAGACCCACAAACCAAGGGAAAAAATTCTAGAATGAAAAGACAACAAATTTTTGTTCTGGAATGAAGCTAACCCAATAGGGAGGTCCCAGAAGATTTATGTATAGATGTCTAGTGTTTTATCATTCAATGCAAATTATGAACTTCCTATAAAAACATTTAACTATAGAACCTACATAATGTCTTTCTATAATAAGTTGGCAACTGTAAGTTTGGATAAGAGAGATGCTAAATCTAAATAATATAAGCAGCAGGAGGCTTCAGTCAAGAAGAAGTGGGGATATTACAAGAAAGAGCTGGACCATTTGCTACCAAGACTTTGTCCACTTTTAGGATATCAAGAAAGTCACTTTAGTCAAAGGCCACCTGGTATTTGTAAATTAACTCTGAAGTATTTATTTGGAGTCACCTATTCTTGTCAAGGGAAAAGATTTTATCCAACTTCTTTTTGCACTGAGATGAAGAGGATGGTTCTCCTTAGAAAAGGCACAGGTGAGCCTTCTAAGTTTGAAAAAGAACAAAGAAAGACAAACACAGTAATCATGGAATTATGCTACTTTAGATGATAATATTAAATATGCTTTTTGAACTAAGAATCTCATTATGACCAGATCCTTTTTCCTGAATTGGACAAAAGAAAAAAATTATATTCCAGAATGAAGAAGAGGAACAATGTTGAACTTGTGTCATGATTTACAGTAAGAGAAAAGCATGGATGTTAGCAATCTGTTGGGATGGAATGGAATGGATGGAATGCAAACAAGCAATACAGGAAGTCCTCAACTTACAACAATTCATTTAGTGACCGTTCAAAGTTACAACTGAAAGTGACTTGTGACCATTTTTCATACTTATGACCGTTGCAGCATATCCAGGGTCATGTGATCCCCTTTTGTAAACTTCTGGCAAGCAAAGTCAATGGGGAAGCCAGATTCACTTAATCACAATGTTACTAATTTAACAACTTCAGTGATTTAATTAACAAATGTGTCCTCAAGTCATAAAATGGGGCAAAACTCACTTAACAAATTTCTCACTTAGCAACATAAATTTTGGTCGTAAGTCGAGGCCTACATGTATTAGCTTAATGTTTAAAACAGATAAGAACTCTTGAAAAATAAAGGATAACAAATTCTAAAACCTCAAACAAAAGCCCAAGTTCTTTTCAATGAAGAATCATGGCTTTGCCTTATACAGTACTGAAAATGTTAACAGGAAAAAAGGAGATTTGCAGCAATATTATACTAATTTGGTAAGATTACTAAAATTAACCGAGCTTTTCATATTTTTGCTGTCAAAAGTCTACATGAACACTGATCTAAGCCCAGGTTAGAAATCATGAATGGGCCGGGACCTCATCTGACCCTCATCCTCACTGTATAATCTACTAATAGCAATTAATTCAGATTTCTATCCAAATGAAATCTGTCCCAGCCTGCTGCACATTGAGGGGGAGAGAAAGTAAAAAATGTGATAATGAGTAAGAGAGGAAATGTAGGCGGTTATAAAAAGAAAGAAATTGGATGATCCTCTCTATTTCTTACATTTACTCATTTTCCACTCCCTAAAATTAATCCCACTGAAGGCAGCTTTAAAAAGAAATCAGTTATTATCTCTGCTTAAGTTCTGATCATTGTATGTAAGCACACACACTCCTGTGTCATGAGAATATTTGTTTTCATTTCCAGCTAAAATTGATCTGGTCCAATCAATAATGCATCATCATTCAAATTGTGTAATTTAGTAGATCAACCATAGCAACTGTCTGTACTCGCCATAAAAAATGGAACATGTTTTTCCTCTTCATTTATTATCATCACATATGCTCATTTCAATCTGCAACCTTTGAATAAAATGAAATGTGTTTACCTGCCTCCTTCAAAATGACTGATGAGATCAGACACTTTACTAGATTTTTCTTTCGAGACACAAGAAGAGATAGGTGTAATTTCCTCCATTCTTGGCTTCGTGGTATACAAAGCTTTAGACTTAGGGGTTTGGTGGGTAATGGATGACTGTGAATTCTGCAGATGTAATGGCTTTGGAGGCACTGCAAAGAAAAAGCAACACTACTTTTCATATTCGTAGGAATTTCACACACCAATGCTATTCAAAGCAGTGACTTTAAAACTTGTCTTCTTCAATGTGATGTCCTCAAAATCCTTTGAAGTACCACACTAATAATCTTCAAGTCAGACTGCCAAGAGTTCATTTACAAAATATTCAAGGCAAGTTTTTTCATTATTACAGATTCATAATTGATGTTCTAATAATTTAGAAGTTAACATTATATCGGTCAACATTATGCCCTTGGCTTACATAAAGTTAGATTTATTAATTCATTGAAGGAACAATTCAATAGAGAGCAATGCCTACTCTTATTACTAACTTGCATACACTAATATGTCTTGTGGGTGTGTCTGGCCTATTTTTTTACATCCTAGATATCTAAAAAGGCAAAGATGTACTTGCAATCTAGCGCTTAGTTGTTCATTCTACCAATAATCCACCCAGGTTATTTTCATTATTATCCAGAAATCAATAAGATAGTTACTGAATATGAATTTAACCAACTCATTCTGAGCATCCCAACTTCGCTTTCTAGAAATGACACTGTAATCACCTTGAAAAGGGGCGTTGTCTTACCTGAACACCTTTTCTCAGCACGGAGATGGATAATCCACCAATGGGTTTAGACCGTGTTCCTGCCCAATCAGATCAAGTCAGCCAAAGTTGCAACGCCTGTCCTGGGCTAGAGTGTCCCAGTCTTGACGCAGGCGAAGCCATGACTGACAGCAAGACGTGTTGGCTCATAAATCTAACCCTAGGCCTAAGTAACCTGCAAGGGCAGGAGTGGATTATCCATCTCTGTGCTGAGAAAAGGCGTTCAGGTAAGACAACGCCCCTTCTCCAGAATTGGAGATGGATAATCCACCAATGGGACATACCAAAGCCTACTGTCCCTGAGGGAGGGGAGCAGGCCAGTCCAGCGTGGCACTTTGAGGTACGACCTGTTGGAGAACCCTCCTACCAAAGGAGGCCTCCGCCGAGGCGAACCTGTCAATCTTGTAATGCCTTATAAAAGGAGATGGTGAAGACCATGTGGCCGCTCTGCAAACATCCTCAATGGACGCCTGAGTGGCCCAGGCCGCAGAGGTAGCCACACTACGGGTTGAGTGGGCCATTACCCGTCGTGGAACCAGCAATGATTCAACCTGGTACGCCCCCGCAATACACGCCCTAATCCACCTGCCAATTGTGGAGAAGGACAACTTCCGATCCTTGGAAGAAGGATGGAAGGAGACAAAGAGGGCCTCAGAGTTGCGGAAGGCAGCTGTCTGTGAGATGTAGTAACGGAGTGCACTGCGGACGTCCAGAAGGTGCCATTGCCATTCCAGGGCATGAGATGGGTGAGGACAGAAATGCGGGAGTACGATTTCTTGAGCCCTGTGGAAAACAGAATTGACCTTAGGAAGAAAGGCAGGGTCTAGACGAAGGACCATTCGGTCCTGGTGAAAAAAGCACAAGTCATCTCTGACTGAAAGTGCCACCAATTCTGATATTCGTCGCGCAGATATGATTGCCACCAGGAATGCGACCTTGTGCGATACGTATCGTATATCACATGTCTTGAGGGGTTCAAAGGGCGGTCTGGTTAGAGCCCGAAGAACTCATGGCAGGTCCCAAGAGGGATACCTATGCACTACAGGGGGCCTGGTGTTAGTAGCCCCCTTGATGAACGAGCGGATCAAGGGATGATGACCTAAGGAAACCGCTGAGTCACAGGTAAGTACAGTGGAGAGAGCGGCGACTTGTCTGCGCAATGTGTTTGGAGCCAAGCCCCTCTCCAGACCCTGTAGAAGGTAATCCAATATATGTGGAATTGTCAAGTCTGGAATGGTCAAGTGGTGGTTCGAGCACCACAAATAGAAGTTCCTCCACGTGGCCTCATAAATACGGTTGGTAGAGGATTGATAGGAGGCCCGGATTATGGTAATGACCCCCTGCGAGCAGGACTCTTGAGACAGGATCGAGCGCTCAAGTGCCAGATGGCTAACTGGAGCCACTGGGGGTCTGGATGAAGAAGGGTCCCCTGGCTGAGTAGACCCTGATCTGGGAGAATCCTCCATGGGGCCACTAGAGAGAGGTTCACCAGGTCGGCGAACCATGGTCTCCATGGCCATTACGGGGCCACTAGAAGAACCTCCGCCTGCTCCCGAAGAAGCTTGCGGACAACTGCCAGAAGAAGAGGAAGAGGAAGGAAGGTGTAAAGCAGTCCCTCCGGCCACAGGCTCTGAAGAGCATCCGCTCCTTCTGACCCTGGAGATGGAAGGTGAGAAAAGAATAGCTGGAGATGAGTGTTTGTTGGGGAGGCAAAAAGGTCTAGAACTGGCAATCCGAAGCGGTGGCAGATCTCCTTGAAGATCCTTGGGTGCAGGCGCCATTCCGAATGGTCCACCGTTGCCTGGCTCAGGAAGTCGGCCTGAGTGTTTGCCTCCCCTGAAATGTGGTCGGCCTTGATGGAGGCCAGGTTGGCTTCTGCCCAGGAGCCCAGCAGGAGTGCCTCGGTCAAGAGTGCACGAGATCGGGTGCCCCCTTGCCGGTTCACATGTGCCCTTGGCAGCCAACACGTGAGGACCAACACGTGACGCTTTGCTACTATGCCGCGAAAGTGGCGCAGGGCCAGGTGTACGGCCCTGAGCTCCAGCCAGTTGATATTGTGCCAAAGGTCAGAGCGGGACCAACGGCCCTGGGCCCACTGTGAGCGAAGGTCGGTCCCCAGCCGAACAGGCTGGTGTTGGTTGTAAGGGTGAGTCGATCGGACTCCTTGAAGTAAGACCCCTTGAGCATGGCCGACGAGAGCTACCATGTGAGGGATCTCGAGATGTGAAGTGAAAGTCTCACCCTTCGATTGGAGGAACTGATGTTTAGTCTCTGGAAGGGGAGCAGGAACCACTGAAGGTTCCTGGAGTGGAGCCTGGCCCAAGGTACAATCGCAATGGCCGAGATCATCTTCCCCAGTAATTGGGAGAGGCTGGCCAACATTACCGTTCAATCCCTGCGCAATTGGAGAATCGACTCCCTGATGCTGTCCCGGCGTTCTTGGGATAAATAGACCCAGCATTCCACCGTGTCTATGATGACACCTAGGTGTAATAACCTTGTTGTGGGGACCAAATGGTTCTTGGAGAAGTTCACCGAGAACCCGTGATTCTGGAGCAGCATTATCACCAGTTCGAGATCTGCCTGAGCAGCCTGGATCGATGATGACTGGATTAAAATGTCGTCCAGGTAGCAGTGGACTCTGACTGGCACCATTCTCAGGTGAGCTGCTAGAACCGCCAGGATCTTGGTAAAGACCCTCGGAGCTGAGGATAGGCCGAACGGGAGTGCCCTGTGTTGATAATAATGTCCCCTGTGGGCGAATCTTAGAAACCGGCGGTGGGTGAGAGAGATGGGGATGTGGAGGTATGCTTCCATGAGGTTGATAGACGTCAGGAAGTCCTCCCTTCTTACGCTTCCCAAGATGGACTGGAGCGTTTGCATCTTGAATTTGTGGTATGCAAGATGATAGTTTAATCCTTTTAGATCCAGGATGACACCTTGGGGACGACAAAGAGGATGGAGTAAAATCCCTGACCTCTCTGATCCAATGGCACCAGTTCTATGGCCCGAATGTTTAAGAGATGACCAATGGAATCTCGCATTAGTTTTTTCTTTGTTGGATTTCTTAGTTGGGGACAAGAAATGAAGTGATTCGGGGGGTTGGAGATGAACTCCAGGGACAGTCCATGATGCACGGTGTTTAGGACCCATGCATCCGTGGTGGTGGCTTCCCACTGGCAGACAAAGAGAAAGAGTCTGCCCCCGATGGGAGGATCCGCCTGAGAGTCACCTGGATCGGCGGAATGGGAGGCTGCTCCCGCGAAAGGGCTGTTTGCCCTGAAATTGTTGTCTGGGTCTGGAAACCTGTCTGTCAGACTGTCTGTCCTGTCTGTCTTGTCTGATAGGGAAAGAACAGTTGGGCTGGGAGTAGTTGGATCTGGCTCCAGTGCAAAAGGGCTGCCTCTGTGAGTAGGTGTTGGGAGTTTGTCCGACCGTTTAAGGAGGTGATTGAGGACCTTACGTTTATCCTTATTTTCAGTGAGGTAAGGATTCAGAGCTTCACCAAACAATTTCCCTCCCTGATAAGGGGCTGGTGACAAACTCCATTCGGACTTGGCGTCAGCGTGCCAGTGTTTCAACCAGAGCATACGGCGGCAAGTGACGTTGGATGCCATGGCTCTGGAGGAAAATCTGGCAGCCTGAAGGGTGGCATCGGAAGCATATTCTGTAGCCGCCACCATCTTACTTAGATCTTGATGCGTGCGGATATCCTCCGCCAGTATCCTGACCTGAAGCTGTCTAAGCCAGCGGAGAGCAGACCTGTTAAAAAAGGATGCAGAGGTAGCTGCTCTGATAGCCCACGCCGCGGCTTGATGTGTTCTACGGAAAGAGAGCTCACATTTACGGTCCTCAGCCTTGAGGGCCTCAGAGATGTCACCAGGAATGACGGTTGGAGACACAAGGAGTCCTAAAGGTTCATCTATCGCGGGTACATCCAGAGCCACCTCCAGGTCCTGGGCCACGTTATAAAGTCTTTTCTCATTGCTACTTGGAAGGGGAAAAGAGGCCAGAGATACCCATTGCTTTCAGACCGCGTTGAGGAACATGGGAGGGCAAGGAACGCGGTATTGTGTAGTTACCAGTTTGGTGAAATTCGGATCCGCCTCCAAGTCTGGAGTGACTGAAATTGCTGGCGTGGAAGGATCGGGTCCGAGATGTGTTGTAGAAGTGGCCTTGCAAAGCAGGGGCACAAAACAGGCAGGGTTAAAGAGACCACTAAGTGATGGTGTCTCAGGGGAGGGTTCCTCCTCCTCAGACATCAGAATCTCCAGATCAGCCTCGTATTCATGAGATGACGAGTCCCCAGAGTAAATGGACTGCGAAGGGGAAGAAGGCGCGTGATAGGACTCAGTAGCCGGCTGGTGGGTAGGTAGAAAGGTGACCACGGGTGACCTAGCCGCTTGCGATCTGGTCTCAAGAGCGCACTCTACCGCCTGTGCAATCATCTCAGCTAGGCGGTCCTCCGTGGGGAGGGGGACCGGTTCACTTGGCCTAAGCCCGGCCGCAGTGGAGGTGAAAGTAGCTTCAGGGGCCACGTGTTGAGCCTGTGGAGCGGAGGGCTGAGTGATGGGATGAACCCTGTCCGTGTCCCCCAGTGCAGGAGACGGGAGAGGTTCCCCTGTTGACCATATCCCCAGTGGAGAAGCGGAGGGCCCCAGGGGCAGATCAAAAGAAGGCACTTCGGCTTGTGAGGTCTCCAACCTGGCTAGCTTCTTTGCTTTAGAGAATTTCTTCTCTAGGGCTTGGTGTCTCCTGGTGGCCTGTTTTTCAGCTCCCTTGGAGGTCTTTGGGCCTTGGCTGAAATCTTACCTGCAGCCTCTTGATTAGAGGATTTGCGGCGTTTTGCAGTCGAGGAGGATGGTAAGACGTCCTTTGTGGGGGGCCTAGTATCCTCCATCCTCGGGTAACACAGGAGCATGATGGGGAACCCCTGGTATCCGGAGACTGCTATTGGTTGGATAAGAACAGGCACAGTATAGGGGACACCTGGTATCCAGACAGAGCTGTTTGTGTGGATAAGAACAGATGCACGATAGGGGGCGCCTGGAATCCAGATAGAGCTGTTGTGTGGATAAGAACAAGCGCACGATAGGGGACGCCTGGAATCCAAATAGAGCTGTTAATATGAGTAAGCCCAGGATCCCAATGGGGTAATCCTGATTTTCAGGGAGACCTGGAGACACCAAAAACCCAGAAATTGAATCCAAGGAGATTAAATGCACGTGAAAGAAAGGAACAAACCAGATAGAGCCAAACCAGCTAAACAGGCTGTGAAATGGGTATATCACAGACCAGAGTGGCTGTGGAGGTGAATACTAACTGAGGCCTGACAGGCCTTGGAATGGAAGAATCTGAAATGGATTCCTACACGGGGAGTAGAAGCCCTGGGTGAGACACAAAATGGTCACCCCTGGGGAAAAGAAGAAACCCTGAATGGCACACAAAATGGTGGCCATTATCAAAATGGCAGCCACACACCCCCCTTGAAATTTCTCCAAGATTTCAGCCCTCCAAGTACCTTATCCTGTTGTCTCTTGGGATCCAAGAAAACGAATTGGGATGCATGGGGGGGGAGGAAGGAGCCCCTTCCTCCGTTGAATCACTTCACAAGGTCCTCAAAATGACGGTCACATGAGGGGACTGATGCAAGGCCTGAGCACTGGAAGAGTAAGACTGAGGCCCTGCGGCCCAGAATGCAGCCAGTAGTAAAGTTGGGCAATCTGATATTCAGCAATCCCTCCGCGCCGTTCCTTGACAAAGGAGGCTGTAAACCCCCTATTTTTCGGTGTGCCTCTTCAAACAGCCGCCGCGCAGCTGATTTGCGGTCGCTTGAGGGAAGCCACGATCTCACTTAGGAGACTGCAGCCAGCGACTCCCACCAGCAAGGCAGCAAATAATTGGGCTGTCCTGATCCGCAGCTCCGGAAAGCCGAAAAAAAAAAAAAGGAAAATATCTCAAACGGAGCTCCCGGACGTTTGCTGGCTCCAAAGGGCTTCCTTTGCCTGCGTGCACGTGTGGGGACTGGAGCTGCAGCCGCAGACTCCGGTAGGATTAAGGAAGCAGAGGGACAAGCAAAATGCTCTTTTTTGGGGACCTAGAGCAGCCCTGATCCCAGGGCTGTCCAGGAATGAGCAGGGAATCAGGAGATGGAGGGGTGGGGAATAGCTTTCCTCTGTCTCCAAATATTACAAGAACGGAAAGGAGAGAGATTGTTCCTCAATCAGGATAAATAATAAAATGGAAGAAAGGGAACAGAAAGCTGAATCCAGCGCTGCTCAGTAAACTGTGGCCTGTAATGGAAAAATCCACCAATGGAGACTGTACCTGTCTAAGAGCCAAACTTGCAGGTCTGTACTGGGCAAGATCAAGTCGAGACTGGGACACTCTAGCCCAGGACAGGCATTGCAACTTTGGCAGACTTGATCTGATTGGGCAGGAACATAGTCTAAACCCATTGGTGGATTATCCATCTCCAGTGCTGGAGAACACTTAAGATTTTTCTTAGATGTCTCAATGGTCAATAATTTTCTCTTATCTAAAAGTGTTGCATATTAAAGCTCTGTAAAGCAGCATATAATCAAAGGGGAAGCATCTTATCAGATGTTAGTTTTCTTGTGTCAAATATTCAAAAATATAAAATAATACAGAACCTTTGTTTAATGACTGCCTCATTTAGCAACCATTTGCAGTTACAGTAGTGATGAAGAAAGCTAACTTTATGACAGGTCTATAAAGCAAAGGAAAGCTGAAAAAAAGATTGTAAGCCCAGTCATGGTTTCAACTAACAACCACTTTGCTTAACAACCAAGTTGCTGGTCCTAATTGTGGTTACTAAACTAGGATTACCTATATGGGCTATTCAAAATAATTCATCCAATTTCAAAGCTCTTTAGGCCCAGTTTCAACTTGCTCCCTACATGATTTCATACAACCTGGCTAGAAAGACAGGGAGATGTAATGTCTTCCAAAAGAGATTTAGAACAGGGAGATTATATCAACTACATTATTTACTATTTAGTGTATGGCCTGCCAGCAATTGCTGCTACATCTATTACTAGATACTACTACATCTACTATTACATCTATTACAGATATAGGCTTATGCAAGAAAAATATACATACTTAAAGACTGGTCTGGTGATGTGCACTATTTGATTCTTTCTCCATCTAGAAACACAACCTACTTCTAATGCCACATTAAATATCAACTACAGAATGTGTGAGTAAACTTTTAACACTGCCAACATGAGGGAACAATTGCAGGTTAAATATGCTTTATCAATCCAGCATTTAATGAGAATGGAGAAGCTCCAAACCTCCTTTTATCAGATTTATAAAATTAGGTGAAAGAGTTGTAGATGTCATGGCTATCAACCAAATGGATCTCCAAAAGCTGCAGTTTCCATATAGTTCGGCAGATTATACAACTGCAGAAAAGAAACTAGTAAAGACTTTACAGTGCTGGTAGCTACTACTGCTACCCCATGCCACCAACAAAGATTAAGGATTTTAATTCAGCTGTGGGCCATTGCTGCAGTACTTGATCATTCTAACACATGAAGTTGTCTCAAACAAAATTATCTACAAGCCAACAAATCTGCTCCACACAACCAGAAACACATAGAGATTTATAAATCAATTATTCCAGGATGTAAAGTACTGCACACAACAGAGTAAAATCAATTGTAACAACAAAATCAAAGCAGCATTTCAACCGATCCTCTTCTGTAATAAACTTAGAGAGGAAAAAGCAAGGAAATTGTCAGGCACGAACAACCAGACTCAACACATAATAGAGTTCAAGCTAACTACTTTATTGTTGTTGTTAGTTGCAAAGTCATGTCCGACCCATTGCAACCCCATGGACAACGTTCCTCCAGGCTTTCCTGTCCTCTACCATCTTCTGGAGTCCATTTAAGCTCATGCCTACTGCTTCAGTGACTCCATCCAGCCACCTCATTCTCTGTCATCACCTTCTTCTATTGCCCTCAATACTTCCCAGCATTAGGCTCCTCTCCAGTGAGTCCTTTCTTCTCATTAGGTAGCCAAAGTACTTGAATTTCAACTTCAGGATCTGGCCTTCTAAAGAATAGTCAGGGTTGATCTCTGCCAACAAAAGTATGTATAGTCAAGGCCATGGTTTTCCAAGTTGCAATGTATGGCTGTGAAAGTTGGACCATAAGAAAGGCTGAGCGCCAAAGAATTGAGGCCTTTGAACTATGGTGCTGGAGAAGACTCCTGGGAATCCCCTGGACTGCAAGGCGATCAAACTGGTCAGTCCTAGAGGAGATCAACTATTTTATTATGTTCTGCCTACTGATACAGAAATTTCCTGAGACTGACAACCTTCTCTTGGGAACAAATAGATAATGATCCAGGAACTTGGGGGCAGAAGTGGGTCGGTCTTAGCCCTTTCATGATGGCACAGTGACTCCAGGCTAACTTCATGTTTATACTCTCTTCTCTCCCTGATGATTCTAGGATAACTTGCTGCAGGACAACTCGTCGTGGGACACGATGGTGGTGGAATAGAATCATTAAAAAAGGATATCAAAGGAGGGGCAAAATGAATGTGAATGACAAAAATTAAAGTATTTTTAATATTTTAAATAATTAACTCAAATTGTCGAATTGTCACGCAGCAAGTTGGCCATGATGAGTTGGCCAATGGGAGAGACTATACCTGCCTAGGAGCCAAAGTTGAGACATCTATATTCTGGGCAAGATCAGTCAAGACGTGAGTCGTGATCCAGGACAGGCGTGGCAACTTTGGCTGACTGATCTGATTGGGCAGGAATACAGTCTCAACCCACTGAGTGGATTATCCATCTCCAGTGCTGGAGAACATACCTGGAAGGGCCATTTTCACAATTATTCTATTTTTATTGAAAGTGCCATAACAACTAACTATACAGGTAGTCCTTTATTTTTTACAACCGGTTGCTTAGTGGTCATATGACTGTAATATACCATAGGGTTTTTTTCCCCCAGCAAACAATGGCATTCACTTAACACCGCAGAAAAGGTGATAAAATTGGGCTTAATTATGTGATGACTCACTTTATAATCAAGATTTACAAATGAAATTGTGGACTCAATTACAGCCACAAGTCGAGGACTAACCTCAACTTTCTAAATTTTCCTCTAGAACAGGTCGGCAGATCTAGACTAACGAACGGACAATTGTTGAAAAGGGGCATTGGTCTTACCTGAACACCTTTCTCAACATGACGATGGAGAATCCACCAATGGCTTTTCTTCATCTTCTGCCTGTAGACTAGTCGTCCAATTTGCTCCGCCTCTCCTCCAGGGACCTCCCTTCCGCAGTCTCAATGAGGTGAGTTCTAGTTCAGGGTAATTGTGAGCTGGCTGCTCTTCAATATTACTACTACTACTACTACTACTACTACTACTACTACTAATTATTTCTATGTGGCTAGGAGGAAGGACTGAGCTAGTGGAGTTGAGGTTGTTATTGGCCAAACTCAATCTCTCTCAGCTGGATTTCTTGGAGACTGCCCAAAAACCCCAAAAAAACAAACTGCGCTTGTATTCAACCGAATACGATCAGCGTGAGCTGCAAGGAAGCCGCGGAGCTGCAGGGAAAACTCCACAAATCAACTGATCCTCGGGAGGGAGCTGCAGAGTCTAAAAGCCCTCCGTCGACCAGCTAATCCCCGGTTTCAGTCAATGGAAAAAAAACAAGAGCCTCAAAGTCTTCAGTTGATTTAAGGTAAGAGCCTTTGAGAGCTGTGTTATTCTTCCGCAGTTCACTAGCTTCCGTGTGTGTCGCAGAACGTTTAAATGGAGTGCCCGTGGATCAGCTGGGTTCACGCATTTCCTACGCAGCTTGCCGGCTTCCGTATGATCCGTGGGAGGTTTAAATTGCTCACTGATCAGCTGTGCAAAGGATTCTGAATTTGTTTCGGCTATCCTGGCTAGCCCTGTGGGAGAAGTGGGTTGGGGGGCAAAGGAGATTGTCTCTCCCTTTGTTCAGGGTCACACTTGGTGACCGGAAAATGGTGTCCGGCTCCTTGTTTGTCCGGCGATCGGCTGGGCTCTGGCCAGCCTTGTGGCTGAGCTGCGATCCGGCAACAGAAAGGGCTCAAACGAACAGCTGTTTGTTCTTTGCAGTCCCCCCCTCCCCCCGGATTGACCAAAATATCAGAAATATATGACCTTAAAGAAGAATCAATTCAGGAGTCAAGAATTCAGTCTAATCGGGCTCAAGACTAGTCGAGACTGGGGAACGGAGGTCCCAGGAGGAAAGGCGGAGCAAATTGGACGACTAGTCTACGGGCAGAAGACGAAGAAAACCCATTGGTGGATTCTCCACTCGTCATATTGGAGAAAGTGGATATACAACTGATGATAAACCTTCTGAAGGGCAAGGAGAGAAATTGAGACCAATTTGCAAAGCAAAAGAAGAGCACACATTGTCCCAAGGAAAAGGAAGAAGCAGCTTAAATGAATTGACGATCATATTTAAAATCATAAGGCAAATATCAAATAGCTGCCTCCTTCGATAAAAAAATGCCAAAAGTACTAGGCTGAATAAGTGGAAAAAGTAGTGAATGTTTAAAGATTAGCTTCCTTGCCAAGAAACACACAGCCCTGCAACCGGATTTCTGTGCCGGAAACTATAATGATGGTGAAAGCAAAGAAAAAACTGCCAGTTTGGGAAGACCAGTGTTTCTCAAATAAAACTGAACAAGTACCACCTACACTAAATGGAGCCCAGCTGTGATGTTCCCTGCTCCTAGTGTGTCTGCCTGATTAGAGAGTATGATTTAGACTAAAATGACAAAGCTCCAATAATCAATTATGAGGAAAAACACAGCTCACGTGTGTTCTTACTTATGTGTCACTGCATACTAAACAGCACCAGCATTTTATATGGAAATAATTGGGGACAATAAAGGAATACTATCAGTTAACCACTATGCAAAACAAGCATTAGTGTCATTGTTCCACAAAAGTTCCTTCCGCTCTAAAACAGATTTCATCCTCATTAGTCAGGCATTATTATTTCCTATATTTCCCGTACTTTACAATACAGGTAGTCCTCGACTTACAACAGTTCATTTAGTGACTGTTCAAAGTTGCAACAACACTGAAAAAAGTGATTTATGACCGTTTTTCACATGACCGCTGCAGCATCCCCATGGTCATGTGATCAAAATTCAGATGCTTGGCAACTGATTCGAACTGATGACGGTTGCAGCCTCCCAGGGTCATGTGATTATCTCTTGCGAGCTTCTGACAAATAAAGTCAAAGGGGAAGCCAGATTCACTTTAATAACTGTGTTACTAACTTAACAACTGCAATGATTCACTTAAAAACAGTGGCAAAAAAAGTCGTAAAACTCATTTAACAAATGTTTCACTTAGCAACTTAAATTTTGCGCTCAGTTGTAGTCATAAGTTGAGGACTATCTGTAATCACTACATACATGCTATATGAAAGTGCATCTTATTCTAGGGCAGGGGTAGGCAACCTTGGCTCTTTTATGACTCGTGGACTTCAACTCCCAGAATTCCTGAGCCAGCATGCTGGCTCAGGAATTCCGGGAGTTGAAGTCCACGAGTCATAAAAAAGCCAAGGTTGCCTACCCCTGTTCTAGAGTTTTAGTAAAATAATTTTTTCAGCACAGACTAAATGCTTCATAAGAGGTTTCCCAGCAACTTGCTTAAAAATGATGCTCACCCAGTTATAGGCCATTCAGCTATGCCAACACAGTAATAATTCATTATATATTTTTAAGTTGAACACAAAGGCCTTGAAACTAAGGAAAGGTATACTGAAACACATTTTCTATCTCCCCACCCCCACTCTTCTATGTTACCCAAAATGTCACTCGAGATGATTAGGGACTGCCTGAATTTAAGCAATTTTGCAGAAAGCAAGCAAGCACTAAATAGCATTGTTGAAAACCAGGTCAGAGAATACTGTGGCTGCCAGCATACAAATCAGAAGCAGCAAAAACAGACTTTGAATGTTTTTCACTTCATTAAAGACAGACATCTTTACAGACAGATCTCTGAATGCACATTCATACTGTACCCTAGGAAAAGTGTTCTGTTAATAATCACGATAACAAGAGCATTGAAAGAATATCTGAAGGACAGTGGAGTAGATTCACTGAAGCTAGTATACCAGGAAGGTTTACTGAATACTGGAGAAACCAAACTGGCCTACAAGAAAGGCCAAATGAAGAACAGAAAAGAGGCATGGCAAGGCAAAGTATTACATGGCCAATGCGTTTTAAAAAAAATAGCAGCAAAGCAGGTAACAAGACTGGGCCATGGCTAAGAGCAGGAAAGTTGAAGAAAGAGATAGAGAGGCTAATTCTGGCTACATAAGATCAAGCCTTAGAACAAACGCATATAAAGCCAGAACTGAGAAGACAGCAAACAGACTGCAAATGTCTCCTCTGCAACAAAGCTGAACGAAAAGTGGACCACGTAGTTAGCTGCTGCAAGAAGATCACACAGACTGACTACAAACAACGGTGTGAGAAAATAGCAACAATGGTGCACTGGATTATTTGTAAGAAGTACCATTTTCCTGCAAGCAAGAACTGATGGGATCACAAAATAAACAAATAGAAAATGAAGAAGCAGAAACTGCTCTGGAATTTTAGCAGTCAAACAAACAAGTGCCACATAACACCCCAGGCTTAACAATTGTGAATAAGAAAGACAAAAAAGTCTGGATAGTGCCCACTGCAGTTCCTAGAGACAGCAGAATTGAAAAGAAAGACCTGGAGAAAATCACAAATTATAAACACCTGCAACTAAAAGTAGAAAGACTGTGGCAAAAGAAAGCAAAAACAGTACCAATAGTAATTGATGCTTTGGGTAAAAACCCAAATCATCTGGAACACCACATGAACACCATTGGCATTAACACTATCAGTCAATGCCAAAAGGCAACTTTACCTGGAACAGCTTACATCCAGGGACAATACCTTTAACACCATCAAAGAATAATATCTCCCTATCCCAGGTCATGGGAAGGGCCCAGTATCAAATCCAGTCTAAACATCTGGATGACTATGTGATCAACCATAATTGGAATATTTTTACTACAATGCAGTTATACAATGTATATCTGTACTGCTATTCTATCACATTTAATCTCAACTGAAACAATTTACAGAAAATATATAGCTACTGTGTAAATTATCTGAAATGCATAAATCACTGCCTGTAATCCATAAGAGAAACAAAAGGGGTGTCCCCTAAAGATATTTAGAGCCATTGTTATTCAAACTATCATTTTATTATGTTTTATTTACAAGATATGGGCTCAACTTCAATTACCTTGTGTCAACCTAAATAATTTCTGAATCTAATCTGAGAAAACAGATTGTGATATCATATGTCATAACATCTCCACTTAATCCTGAAATTCATGTGCTTAATTATTCAAAGCAGCATACTGTAATAAGAACATACATCATAAACTTGTTGAATCATATTAATAATACTTCTAGCCCAGTAGTTCTCAACCTGTGGGTCGCGACCCCATTTGGAGTCGAACAACCATTTCACAGGGGTGGCTAAACAACGCAGTCCGCCATTTTTTCCCCCTTTTCCTTAGCTGTGCTACTCCCTTTTGAAAGCTACTCCCTTTTGAAAGCCAATAGAATAGACTCTCTTGAATAGAGTCTAATTCTATTGGCTTTCAAAAGCCAATAGCAGGCGCAGGGAGGGTTGCTGGCGCATGTGGGGCCCGGCGGGTGCCTTACCTCCCTTGGGCTGGGCCAGCTGGTGGCCCAGCCGGTGGTCGGCCTGCTCTGTTTCTGCCGCTTGCCAATTATGTCTTGGCCGGCGCAGGGGGCGGCACCATGCATGCACGGCGCTCCCGGGCAGGGAAAGTCCTCGACTTACGACCGGTTGGGTAGTCTTCGACTTATGACCGGTTGGGTAGTCCTCAACTTATGACCAGTTGGGGGGTCACGGCATTAAAAAGGTTGAGAACCACTGTTCTAGCCTATTCTATCTCTATCCTATTGGATTAGATGTAAGCAATCTAAATTCTGAGATTATACCACAAGCAGGAAAAGATCTAAGTGCTTTTTCAATATCATACATAGTTTTATTATCTCCTTTTATCCATTCTTTTAAATAACTGCAGCAACTAAAACCAACAGCACAGGAACAGTCTTCAACAGATCAATGTCTTACATAGTTTGTAATAAAGACAATTCACCTTCAAAGCTTCAAGAAGGGATAAAGCAAAATATTTCAACAGATGATAACAGAAGCAAATGTCATTCTGAATTAAATTCAAGAAGCAATGTTCTCCTTACACAGCATAAATGTAAAGATTTGGGGTTAAGTGTTCAAAATTATTCAGCCAGAGAAGTTCACTCTCCAATTCTGCATTAATCACTGCCTTACACAGGAAAGAAACAAGTTCAGAAGTAATCACATGTTCTGGATATAACAGACTATCACACCATTCTACAAGTCATTGTTTTGGAACAAGAACATTTCCAGAGATGCTCTATTGGGATCACGTGATGTTATGATAGCTATGAGAGCAAGTGAAGAGGCAGATGAGATTGCTCACTGTAATCTTGTACCTTCATGACATCAAGTGAACCTTGAAAGAATGAATTCATCCCCATGTATAGCACTAATAGCAGTCCTTACCAGAGAATGTTAGAAAAAATTACCCACTGGATGAATCAGGCAGGAATCACCACAGATAGTATTTTGAACTCAAAGGCCTATTTATCTCACTACAATAAACATATAAGTTCCTGTTTGCCTCTGCGGCCACTGCAGATGTTTGGAAGGCGACTCTGTCTTCCACGTCCGATTTTCTTTCTCTGGGGGACCCTGGAAAAGGTTGAAAGTCGTCCTGTAGGGGCGACGAGCAAGAGGAGACCCTGCCTGATCTCGGGAGGGTGGGAGCCCTCCCGCTTAATCCAGGGCAGCCCTCCAAACTGGCGGAGAAAAGACCGGCCATGGCAATATGGCTCGTCATTAGGCTGCAGACAGCCGAAGTCAAATCTACTATCAAGCACTCTGAAAGCAAAGCAGATGAAACTGGGTGAGAACTGATCTTCTCTTTACCCAAAATGCCTTCTTTTCCTGTAAAGGCTGTTTGAAATATTTTCCCCCTGTGAGGAGAGAGGGAAGGGAATTTCTGTCCCACCCTCTAAGAATAGCAGCATCTGACTACCCAGGGGAAATCAAAGCATTAAAAAGAACAACTTTAATCTAATTGGATGTATATGTTTTGAAACTTGGGGACTAAAAGTTTTCCTATTTCTATTGGAAAGTTTTGTTTTTACTCACAAAAAAGAAATAATTGGGATTTTAAAAACTCTAAATAATTTGGGACTTAAAAAACTCTAAACTGCATTGGTGGCATCTGGTGGTGAAGCTTCATATTGCAATTTGTTATTTCCTAAAAAGAGACTTGGCTCAAAGCCCAGACTCGGATAAGATTTTCCCAACCTTGGAGCCACTTGTGAGAAGATTCAGCTGTAAGAGAACAGCTGGGCAGCAAAATTGGCTTACTTGAACTGTGACTGTAAACTTTTACTGACCTTTGCTTAACAAATAACTTCTACTAGAAAGACCATTTACAAACAAGTGAAAGATGGATGAAGACGAGAAAAAAACCCTTGCTATGATGAAAGCAATACGTGAAAGCATTCTTGCAGCTTGTGATAAAATAAGACTGAAAATAAAAGACCAAGATGCCAGCTTAGATACACAAATCCAAATTTTGACCATAACTAAAGAACCAACAATGCAGAAGAAAATAGAAGAAGCGGGACAACCAAAGATGAAAACAGAGGACTCCACTGATCATCAAGTACACTTGACAGAAAATCCAGAAAAGGAAGCGACAACATGGGAAACGGAAATGACTTTCTGTATAAATCAGAAGAAGTTTGAGAAAAAAATGGAACAGACTGAAGACAAATACATTAGAGCAAATAGGGGAACTGGAATAACAGGGAGACAATTTAATGGATACAAATGGGCTAGTTCTCTCAAAAAAATGGTAATCAAATGGTCTTTAATTCAAACAACATGTGTAAGAATAGAGGGAGATCTATTTGATGATTTAAAGGCACTGATAGGGAAGCCTAATTGGCAAAGGAAGAAAGCTAGAATAAGTTTGAAAAAATCAGGACTTTGACTCATTAGAGGGGATTTTATATTGCCAATAAGAGAGTTAAAGGGAAATGTGGAGATAAAGGGAATTTTGATTTTTAGATTTATAATATTTGGAAACTAGTTGAAAATAAGGATTTTATCAGTGAAGATAAATTCACTGATAGAAATTAAGTTCCATAATATTAGCTCTGTTCTTCAAAATTACTTAGACATTCACCAAAGCAAAGCTAAACAATAATCTATATTACCACTTAAAATAGGTTATTACACTGTGCCACAATAAAAGTTTAGCCTCTTCTATAACTACTACGGTTCAAATCCAGTGCTTGCTCTGAGTATTAAATTATTTAATTAACAAAATTTACTTAATAAAACAAAGCCACCTCTAACTTTTGCAAGTAACAGGAGATAAGGAGAACTTCAAGGGCTAGCTGAACAATAGGGAGTCCATGTTTGAATGGAATATAACCTCTCTGCAGATTTGACCAGCAAATAATATTTTCTAGTAATCACAATGCATAATGAACTTAATGAGCTGTATGATGAATACTCAAATCTAATGAAGCATCTTCAGTCCATCTAAATAGGCAGATACATGGAAATGCTAGACTCAACTAAAACAATGATGTGCCAAAACAAGTATGATTGAGGAATTAAATGTACTGCAAATCAAGATAAGAAAACCTAGATATACTTTCCAAATTGTCCTCTGAACTATAAAAATGTTCCCCAATAAGACTGATGAAAACCAGCTGTTCAGAATTCAATACTTTTATGTTATAAAATAAGAGATGAAAAGGAACACTGTGAGAAGTGTGTGAAGCGTGTAAGTATATCTGGGAAAGTTTATTTATTTATTTATGAGACTTATATACCGCTTTAAATGCAAGCACTCTCTAAGCGGTGTACACCAGTAAGCAATGTATATATATATTTACATTGCCCCCAACAATCTGGGTCCTCATTTTACCTACCCCAGAAGGATGGAAGGCTGAGTCAACCTTGAGCCGGTGAGATTTGAACCGCTGACCTGCTGAACACAGTCAGCTAAAGTGGCCTGCAGTACTGCACCCTAACTGCTGCGCCACCTCGGCTCAGTTTCTCCATTCTATAGTTTCTGTTCTATTTGCTGCTACTTCTCTTGCTAATTTCTCCACAATGGAGAAATTTTGGAACCAAGAGAATTACAATACAACTTTTGATAACCATCTGATCGCTAATTTAAGCAACGCGGCTGCTTACATGACCTGGAAAAACAATGCAGTAGGCTTTTAATTAGTTGTGCTGGAATTGAGGAATATATTAACAAAACAACAGTATTCAAACTTTAATTCAATATATTGATGCCACTGTGATGTCTGTGCCTACTGGGAACAAAATTTCTGAGAGGGGAACAAATAGTTTCTTTATATTTTTCCTCTCACACTAACCAGCAATAATGCTGCACTCCTAATCTACTGAGAGTAGAGACAAAGTCTTATTTCACCTGAGCTCAACTCCAGATGATTATACTGCATTGACATGCCCATGTATTTTTCTGGGCAATAACATGGAAGTGGTTTGTCATTGTCTTTTTCTGAGAAATTCTTTCAACTTCCCTGTCTAGTCTAATCCCTGGGATTTCCTGTTGGTCTCTCACCCAAATATTATGTCTCACTCTGCTTAGCTTTTCAGGATCAACCAAAATCAGCCAGCAATATGAAAATGAGAACAGCTACCACAGGTAGAGATCTTTCAGGATTAACTCATACACATGAGTACTAGTTGTAAACAATACCATGAGGTGGTACTGTAAGTTATTGCAATGCATTCTACATAGGGTTATCTTTTGAAGAATATCTGGAAGATGCAGCAGGTGCTGAATGTGGCAGTATTGGGGCTCATCTGGGATTGCATATATAATACCTTGGCTACATGACCTGCATTGGGTGCCAATTTGCTTCCAGGTCCAATTCAAGGTGTTGGTTATTACTTTTAAAGCCCTACATGGCATGAGACCAGGTTACTTGAGGAACTGTCTTGTTTTAATTACATCAACTCATCCCACCTAATCAGGCAAGGAGGGTATATTGTGGACCCTGTCAATCAAAGCATTTTTATTGTCAGGGTCTAAGAAGAGACTTTTCTCAGCTGTTTCTTCCATCCTATGGAATATCTTGCCCCTGGTGGGTGAGGTAGGCCCCCATTCGGCTGGCCTTCTCTAGATGAGGATCAAGACCTGGCTCTGCCAACTAGCATGGGGATCTAAAAGTGTCATGGAACCTTGGGGGTAGTTGAGGAATTGAGAATGTTCCCTCTGCCTTTTTAACTTTTTTATTAAATTAAACTTATTAACTTTAACTTAATAAAAACTTAACTTGTTTTTATTCCTGTTTTAAGTTCATATTTATTTATCTCTCATTTAAATGGCTGTGTGGCTTTTTATTATAAACTGGCCACAATCACTTAGGTGAGATGGGTGGCGTATCAGTTTGAGAAATAAAAAAAATAAATGTTATGAAAAGATTCATGTTAGAGATGGCTGAAGGCTACTTCTTCTTCTTCTTCTTGTGCCATATCCATTATTGGACATTGGCGATCATGTTGCCGATCTTGTTTTTATCAGCAGCCGCACAAAAAAGTGCTGCTGAGTTTTGTCCAAACCAGTCCCTTAGATTTTGAAGCCATGATGTTCTTCTTCTGCCTGGACCTCGTTTGCCTTCAATCTTTCCCTGGAGGATTAAATGGAGTATGCCGTATTTTTCTGGGTGTCGCATCACATGTCCGAAATATTCTAACTTTCGTTTTTTAATTGTTTTGATGATTTCCCTTGGCTTTCCCAAGCAGCTTATCACCTCCTCATTTCTCATCTTGTCAACCCAGCTTATACTAACAGCTGCCTGTAAATTCACATTTCAAATGCTTCTAGTCTCTTCAGGTGGCCTTCTGTCAGAGACCAACTTTCTACTCCATAAAGCAAGATAGAAAAAATATAACATCTGACAAGCCTGATTTTCAATCTTAGGCTTATGTCGTGACTGCAGAAGACCTTTTTCATTTTGAAGAATGCTGTTCGAGCTTTCTCTATCCTGGTCTTTACCTCAGTGGTCATGTCCCAGCTTAAATCCCTGTTAGAGAGACACTTTGCAGCTGCTCAAAATGCTGGCAAGTGCTCTATTCCAGAGATCCCCAACATCTGAGCCACAGCCCAGCTGGGCCACACAAATGGTGGCAGAGAACTCATATCCCCACTTGCGTGAGCAGTGAGTGAGTACATGCATGCGCACTCCATTTGCATGAGCGGCGGGCGTGCATGCATGCCGCTCACACAAATGGAGCTGCACACACAAACGCCAGTCGCTCGAACTGAACCATCCCCTCTCTACCTCCCTGCCAGCCACAAAACTGGAAAGTTTGAGGAACTCTGCTCTATTCCAATCACGTGACCTATACTAGAGTACATCCATCCCATCCTAGGCCTTTCAATGCACAAGCATCACACACACCAACACAACACAAAGGGAGAGTCAAACCCAGATAGATGTAACATGAAAGTGTACATAGAAAATATACAGCTATCTCTTCAGGCCTCTGCTGGTAAGTGTTGGAAACAATTCCAGAAATTTGGCATGTGATTCTTATGCCGCTTTTCTTTAAGCAGGAAAAGTCCCAATTGACTGAGCCACACATCTAGGAAACACATTTTTCCCGACTCAATATTTTTACCTCAATTTCTTCTAAAGAACTGTGGAAGCTGATCTGCAGTATAGAACTGCTTCAGTTGGAAAAAGAATGATCGAGTTACTAAATAAAATAATATTTTAATACTAAAATGACATTATTTATTATCCCACCTTTATTATTTTTATAAATAATTCAAGGTGGCAAACACTCACAATACTTCTTCCTTCTATTTTCCCCACAACTCTGTGAGATGAGTTGGGCTAAAGAATGTGACTGGGCCAAGGTCATCCATCTAGCTTTCATGCTTAAGAAGGGACTAGAACTTACAGACCTTGGCTTCTAGCCTGGTAACCACTAGACCAAACTATATTCATCTCTCATATTTCCAATCTAGTCCTCTCATAATGCCCCAATTCCTGGCTAAAGCTTCATTCATCCAAGCAAGCCAGCAATTTTATTTGTGCGACGTGTGTTGTATCATTAATTCAAGGAACTGACACAGGATCCTGAAATCAAAGTCAAGTACAGATTTGAGATACTACTTACCTTGTGGCTTTGAGTTTGAAGCTGGCCACGGAGAATACTTAACTGGATCGTTTCCATTTACTCCTTGAACCACTTCATTGCAGATGCTTGGCTTGTACAGCCTAGTCGTACTGTTTAAAGAGTAGGTTGGAGTAACTAAGATCTTTGGACACGTACTGCCACCTGTAAATAGAAAAAGCTGATGTAAACATGGCTGAGTATAAAGACCACCTTCCTGATTCATTGCACAAACCAAATGTGCAACTGGGTATGTGTGTTTTCTGTTCAGGGATCCATAGCAAAGTGATAAACATCATCATCACCATTCTCCCTCACCTAAACATTCTGCAATGAGCAAAAATACAGAACTACTAGCAGAAATAAGTTTATCCATTTATGAATTTATGACACTTAACACAAGATTACTACCGTTAACAGTTATGCCTCCAAATCCCAGTAATTTTATTTGGATACAATGTCAAAAAAAAACCCTAGTTTTCATTTTGTCATAAATATCCAGTGCACAATTAAAAGTCACCAATTCCTATTTTAATTGCTTATATCCTAAACCACAGGTTGGCAACCTGCGGCTCCGGAGCCGCATGCGGCTCTTTGAGCCTTCCCCTGTGGCTCCCAGCCTCCTCTGCCTTTGCAGAGAGAGACAGAGACAGAGAGAGGCAATTGCACTTCCCTGCTCCTCTCTCTCTGTGTGTGTGTCTGTGTCTGGATGTGTGTGTGTGTGTGTTTTGTGTGTGTGTGTGTGTGTGTGTATGTGTAAAAGAGAGTGCACTCACAGTGTTCTCCGAGGAGCTGAAAAGCTTACTGGGCGGAGCTCCTCCCTTTGCTGCGTCTCTGCAGGAAGCAGGACGGGCAGGAGAGAGCTAGCTAGCCCAGCTAGGCTGACTCAGGAATTCTGGGAGTTGAAGTCCATGAGTCATAAAAGAGACGAGGTTGCCTACCCCTGAGCTTGTTGGAGAACAGCTTGAAGCTTGCCAGGTGAGCAGCAGATAGGAGGGGGGGGAGAGAAAGAGAGAGAGAGAAAGAGAGAAAGAAAGAAAGAGTGGGGGAAGAGGAGTGGCAGACCAAGGGCAGATAGAAAGGGAGGGAGAGAGAGAGACAGAGAGAGAGAGACCCTTTTGACATCTAAAATGAAGATAACACTGCATATATCCTTTTTTTACCTGTGTGTGTATGTAAAGTAGTCTCTTGGTGATCATTGTTTTAATAGTATGGATATTCCCAAGAGTCATATTTTTACTTTTATTTTTAATGTGTATATATACATATACATATACATATACATACATACATACATACATACATACATATATATATATATATATATATATATATATATATATATACACACACACACATATATACACACACACACACACACCTATAATAAAGGTAAAAAAGGATATATGCAGTGTTATCTTCATTTTAAATATCAAAAGGGTTTTGCGGCTCCCGGTGTTTTGTTTTTGGTGGGAAACTGGTCCAAGTGGCTCTTTGAGTGTTTTGGGTTGCCTACCCCTGTCCTAAACTATTCACTTCCTTCCATCTCAATTCCAAAGCCACACATAATAACATTCAAAGGTTTCAGATAGCAAGCCAAAGAACCATTACATCAGTTCAGCCAAGGGAATACTGTACATTTGGTTGGGTTAACATTATTAAGGAGGAGGAGGACTTAATTTTTTAAAAAAGTCCGAATGAGTGCCAGTTATTAAGAAAAAAAACAAAACACAAATACAGCTGTGAAAGCAGAGATGAGA
This sequence comes from Crotalus tigris, assembly GCF_016545835.1. NCBI lineage: Eukaryota > Metazoa > Chordata > Lepidosauria > Squamata > Viperidae > Crotalus > Crotalus tigris. The sequence continues at coordinate 142,088 of NW_024096636.1, read as the reverse complement.
TTGCCATGTGATGCTCTGGGACTACAGCTGCAGAATTTGGCTAATGAGAGTCACAAAAGGCCAGGGCAGCGTGTACTTCATATTTCCTAGCAGCAACATCAAAAATGTGTCATGCCAATGACTATGATTTAATAATAAAAACTAAATAGGCAGCAGGCAGATTATGAAATGTTAGTCATATTGAAATTGGAACCTCAAAATGTAAGGAAGTTATCCACTACCCTGACTAAATCATGCTTAAACTGATTAATAGTGAAAGGTATACAGAGGGAAGGGAAGGGAAGGGGAAAGGGGAAGGGGCAGGGGAAGGTAGGGGAAAGGAAGGAAAGGGAAGGGAAAGGGAGGCGAAGGGGAGGGGAAAGGAAAGGAAAGGAAAGGAAAGGGAGGGGGAAGGGGAAGTGGAGAAGGTATAGAGAAGGTAGAAGTAGAAGTAGATATTTTCCTAATTTGCATCAGTAATGCACAATTTTTCTCTTTGAACCCTACTGTGATTTTGTTTTAATTTATTTTGATAGATATTACCCAATAGACCATTTGCCAGAAAAAAGCTATACAGTGTAGCAGATTTATCTTAAGGGGATAATTAACACAAAATGCTTTAAGCACATTTTTGGATCCTCCTTGTTTTCCTTAATTTATGAGTTTGGTGATAGAATTTTATTCTGTTAAAATTGGGGAAAGGAAGGATAATAAATGTTCTGGAAATGAGCAGAAAGGAGGACATATTGTACCCTCTGGGTTCTACTATCTTCAAGGAATAATAATTAAGCTTTATACTGTAGTGCTTAATGGTGAAATCCTTGAGACAGCAGCATTGTATCATAGTATCATTCATGATTAACTTAAAACAATTAATTTATTGGTAATATTGTGGGCATTTTAAACTTCCGGTATTTGTCAAGGCTGTTGCATCCTGTTAGCTTCCTAGTTCTAGTATGTGTCTTTACAGTAAAAAGCATTTTCTATATTTACTTAATAGTATGCAAAATCTTGCCAAAAAAGCTAGATATGATATTCAAATGTATAGGTGTGTTAAAGGAAAATTCAACAGAATTTAAAAATTCCCTGAATTTTTTGAACAGGAAAATGATGACATTTATAATGAAAAATGCATTGCTAAGGCTTAAAAGAAAAGTTCAGCAGATCATCTACAGCAGAAGTGTCAAACTGCCGGCCCGTGGGCCGGACGTGTCATCCGGAAACCGCGCCCACCCCATTGCCAACAATGGCAAAACCAGCCCGATACGTTGCGCGACATCACGTGATATCACAAATTTGACATGTCTGATCTATAGTATTCCATTCTGTGACAATATTCACCAACTTCATCTTATAGCTTAGCTTCAGGCTTATAAAGGGCAGAAGAAAGAGCAGCCTTTCTCCTCCTGTATATTCACACAAAAAAGTTTTTTTTTAGGAGGAACAGCACTTCCTATTCCTAATCTCATTGGAATTCTTTAGGAAGGTCCAATAAACTTTATTCAAAGCCAGAAAAGATTCCAGCTCTGTCTTGTGAAGTCATTAAACATTCTTTTCTACTGTTAATCCTTTTAAGATGGGAATAAAGGTTATGGTAACTAAATAATGTTGTTGTCTTATTTGGAAAAACATCCACTCACCTCAAACAATCTTACCCAAGCCGGAACGAATCTTACAAGAGCAGAATTCTGACAAACATAGATTAACTACATTTTAAACAATTCTCCAGGAATTCATGCACTCTGGTCGCTTTATGTATGCAAAGCTAAGTCAATCTTAATCTCCACAATTTTTGCAAATTATTCTGGCCCTCTTTTTTCCCCCCTTTTCCTTGTTATTCCCTGATTTTTGCATAAGATAGGAAGGATGTATATTCCTTCCCTTAAGATAGGAAGGATGTGTATTCCTTCCTATCTTAGCCATCCTGTCGTGGATTACTTCATTTAGTTAAAACTGATTACAGATAAGACCAAGATCCTGGTATTTCAACAAGTCTGTCCTTTCTATGCCTTTCCTCACTTTTCTTCCCCTCCCCTATTGCAGTGCTATGTGGAGGTCCAGTGTCAGTAAGGGATCTGTTCTGGTTTCGTTGGGTTGGTTGGTTTTAATAACTTCTTGGAAAAAACTTTGTAATGCTGAGTTTTAAGGAAGTTTGGAAGAAACAGTGTTCCTTTAACAGGCAGCTAAGTTCAGAAAAAACTAAATAAATATGTGGTTCTTGCTTATCGACCCCTTGTTCAACAACTGTTTGAAGTTGTGATAGAATTGACCAAGTGGTACTTATGTCCAGTCCTTGAAGTTCCAACCATTGCCATCTCCCAACAGTCATGTATCATGATTTGAGTGTTTGGGAAACTGCTTGCATTTACAACAATTGTAGTGTCCCATGGCTACAAGACTGCAATTTGCAACTTTCCCTGCCTACTTCCCACAAAGAAAGTCAATGATAAATCTAGCATGAAAGGTTGCTAGTTGCTCTGGTAAGTCCCTCTGAATTTCTTATACTTACATCCCACCCACTACATCATCTTTCCAGCCTTTCTTTATGGGCACCCAGCTATACCATCCACCTCCTGTACTTGCACACACACACCCACTACCCCCAATACAAACTCCAGCTTGAACAGACTCTCCCCCCCCCCCTAAAAATATATATATTTCAGGATTGCAGCCCAAGAAAGAAAGTTGTTTTCCTTTCTTGTATGTACTGGAGGCAAAACTGAGATGGGTTGGACTCTTACTCATAACTCTCCTGAGTAACAAAATTCAACTGAAGAAAAGTCCATTATATGACGGGTTTTAAAGATCATTAGAGCAAATGATAAGTGGATTTCCTGAAAGATTGGATATTCAGAAGTATTTGCATGGCTCAGAATGTTCCATTTCAGAAAAGAAGTGACTTTTTTGGCATCAACAAGGAGGAGAGGGAAGAAACAGCAGTCCACTAACCCAGTTCTAAGCTCTGGTTATGCCCCAGCACTCCATCATATCACTTCTATTCTGCATTACTTTTCAGAGCTTAGACATATTCAGCACATGTGGAAATTATATATATTCTATAATGGCCATATTGGGTATCCCTGTGCCTGCTCCAATCAGAGCACACTGTAACTGTTCACAAAACAAATGTAATTTTGTCAATGAAGAATCTATTTTTTGGATTTGCACATTTACACTGAGTTACAGAGGTACGGACATTGGCTGTAATGGTTAAGGTACCAGGCTAAAAATCAGACTTCTAGTCCAGGGATTCTCAAACCTGGCCACTTTAAGATTTGTGGACTTCTGGGAGTTGAAATCCACAAGTCTTAAAGTGGCCAAGTTTGAGGTCCCCTGTTCTAGTCCCATCGTAGGTACAAAGCCAGCTGAATGACCTTGAGCCAGTAACTTTCAGCCCTAAAAAGAAGACAATGACAAATCACTTCTGAAAATCCTTGCTAAGAAAACTGCAAGGATCAATCTAGGCAGTCACCAGGAGTCAAGACTGATGGAAAGACACGTTTGGGTGCTGTTTAGAACTGTAAATTGTTTAGAAGAAAATGAAACTGACTGAAAATTAAAAACACAGCAAGGAAAATCATTATTATTGGCTTGTATCACCACAATGCAGGGGCTGGGGGTAGGGAAAGAGCTCAAGAAACAGTTAAGGTAATCACTTTGGCATTGAAAGATAAAGTCACTATTTCTTTGTTATTATATTTACACATATTTGAATATACATTTTGTCTCATCTTGTTACTATAAGCAGCTGTGTATAAGAATAAATAGGATTATCATTGATTTGCTACCTCCAGATCCTAACTCATCTTTGACTCATCTTTTCACTGAATCTCTGAGCCTATTAGCTACAATCAATCCCAACAACAGACGAATAGTTTGCTTCTTTTGGAAAAGGAACTACAGTACTCAACTGAGGCTGACCTGCCAGATTTTTCCTAGTTCTGGATGGATTCCATTAGATCAGACATTATTGCTAAAAACATATAGCATAATTACTTGCGGCCTCCGTGCTACTTAGAGGCAGTGAACTGAATGAAGTGATTTAAAGCAGAAACCAGAAAGTTGGCCTCTCCAATTGCTAGCAAGTTTTTAGAAGTAAAAAACTTGTTAAGTGTAAGAGGGGGAGTATGCCATGGCAAACTAAAAGGAAAAAAAAAAACCTATCAAAGAGAATGCAACAGATTTTACTCACAGAGTTAAGCCAAGTCTTTTAGCTTCTGCATGGAAGCTGATAATGGTGGACAAAGAAATATGAAGCATACTATTCATATGAAGCATTTTCTTAAACACAGTTAGTTGCAGTATTCATAAACAGCTAATAACATTAACTGTTCCTTTATTGTCCTTTTGCATCATCTATGGTGGATTCACCCTAATTCCCACACACTGCACCCATGCCTGCAAAGACAGACATAGAGGCACAAATGATATTTCTTTATGCTTCTTTCTCTTTAAAAAATTACTGGGTATGTATATGAAATCCCATTTTAAAATAAAACATACTTTTAAGCAAAACAAAAGACACATTTATGGACATACATCCTGAGAGTAAGCTTGTAAAATGAGTCTTTTGAGGTACCTTTACATTAAAATATAGATAGCTATTATAAACCTTGGATGCTTGAATTCAAATGTGCATTTCAATTTACATCAGTTTACTGCACATATTTAAAGGTGTCACTTAAATAAAGGACTAGTGTTGTTGCACAATATATTAGTCAGAAGAAAACTTGCACAATATATTAGTCAGAAGAAAACTTGATCTTCACCATTTGATTCCAAGATGTATGGTTAATGCCTAAATAAATGAATCATTCAGCACTATCAGCAATGAACTAAGAACAGTACAGATTTTCATATTGTAAGTGCAAGGTAGACAATGAGAAATAAAAAATCAGTTAAGCTTACAGCTAGTCTAATCATAAACAAATTAAAGCAATCAAACAAGAATACCAAAACTAACTCAGTATTTTTTATGATAGATTAGCCAAACTTTCTGCTTGCCAAACAAAGCATGAATTTGGAACAAAGAGGGAAGGGAGACGACAGCATTCCAATGGGGATATTTGTGCATTTTTAAATTACCGAAGAGAGAGGCATGTTTTAAATTCATTTGAGTAGTGCCCAAAACTATGAAAAGAATGCAGGCAAAGAATATTTGAATTCCATGGTAAGACTATGGTAAATCCTCTAAACAGGAGCAAGGCTTCCCCTTACCTAGATCAGATGCCATGGCAATCATGGGTTTGATACCCACATCAATCTATTGCTGTTATGTCGACAAAATTCACTTTCGCAATAGCAAGATCATATGATAGGCTTAGATTCTCTTCAGCCGGCAAGCCCAGCAGATCTAGGAGGAGCTCTACATCCCTGCACTCTGCAAGTTTATAATTCAAAAGCATCATAAGCCAATTTGCCTGGCCTCCCCTAAGGGTTCTGCACTGCAGAGAATGCATCACAGAGCACACCACAATGAGCTAGAAACTGTGGGAAGGCAGAAAAAGCATCGATTTTATTTTGGTTAAATAGCTGAAAGGGAAAACTAGTTGTTCAAGCTTTCAAACCACTGAAGGAAAATGCAAGGGGAAGCTAAAAGGTTTTCAACAGCTATTACATCTGTGTAAATTCTTCAAGCTCTGTATTAAAAGAGAAAGCCAAACAATGCTACCTAATACAATAGGCATTTCTGTAAATTTTCCTCCCTCTTTGTAAGTTGGGCACATTCTTGGTGCCACTTCTATTGAGCTTTCAACGAGATTATTTAACATACGAATCTTGTTCTATTAGCTTATTTGAGAGGAATATAAAACTTAGAGCAGAATGGCAGCATGAATGATGGCTATACACAAATTAGTAAGAAAGCTTAATTACAGCATAAATGGTTGTGAAGACTAAAAAGAAAACCTTTGGCATGTGACAGTGGACTGGTTTGGATTGGACATACAGGCATTTCACCGTGATAAAACAATTGCAAAAACCGCCACGTTGGTCACCTAGAAATAACTTTTGTAGTTTCTTTTCCAGAGTTTGTTTTACAAGTTTTGTGTTTAAAAGTTTTTAGTGTCATGAATTATGTATTTCAACAATTAATGGGGGTGTCATGCAGCCTTGGAAGCTTGCTGCCTATCTTGAGGGGGGCCTCACTGTAACCCTTCCAAGAATGGAACTATCTATGCAGTTTAGCCAAAGGACCCTGCAGAGCAACCACTGGATCCATTAGGGAATATTTATTTTTTTATATCCTGCCTTTATTATTATTATTATTTTTATTGAATTTTTTTTAACTTTTACAAAAAAGAAATTCCCTTCCCCAAACCCTCCCAACCCTCCCCTGCCCTCCCCCGACCTTCCCAGAGCTGAATACAGGCTTAATTAAAATTGAAAAGAAAAAATCTTAAAACACATGTAAATCATAAGCAAATCTAAATACGTTAATTAACCAAATTATAAAATAGTTAATTTTAAACACTTATAAACAATTAATTACAATAATTAAACAAATTATAAAATACTTTAAGACCAATATATAAAAAGCAAAAAAAATTGTGATTACAATCATTAAACACATTATAAAATACTCTTAACATTTTCTAATGTCATACTTATATTATTTAAAATTTATCCATCATTCTTTATAAACTCCCTCAAAAACACACATATAAACATTACTTATAACATTGAAATTCCCTTATACATATTTAAAACAAAATATTCCTTTAAATGCTCCTTAGATATCTAAACATGAACTGCCTATCTAAAATTTTCATTCAATCTCCATATCATACTTATATTATATAAAATCTAATCTCTCCCTCTTTCTTTATCATCAAACACAAAAATAAACATATAAACGTTAATTATGCCATTAAAACAAAATACTCTTTTAAATACTCCTTAAATTACTAAACCTAAACTTCTTATCTAAAATTTTCATTCAATCTCCATAATCTTCTCTCCTCTTTACCAATAACCAATTCCATCCACAGTAAACTGTAATCTATCAGTAACCTAAAAACAATCTATACATTCTTTATCAATCTCTCTTATCCAAAAACCTCAAAAGAAGTGCTTGGAAGTCTGCCCTTAAAGGTTGCTCCAAAAAGTTTATAGATCTTGCTTCTCCCGCAGACTCAGAAACAAATGCTTGTGAGGCTTCCTTAACCTCCTTCTTCTGTTGCTCCTTTTCTTTACGTTTATGTGTTACATGGGTTATTCTCTGCTCCTTCATCTCAGCTTGTTGAGACCCCTCAATCTGAAATTTCCCAGTTTTCATCAGTATAGGCTCTTCAGACTGCAATTCTACCTTCTTCTCTTCCGAAGCTTTAGACATGATAGGTGGCGATGTACATACCCCCAGGACCGAAGTGTAAAACTCTTTTGCTTTGGAAACAGTATTAAGTCTATAACGTGTCCCCAGATAATTCACCACCATTCCAGTCGGAACGTCCCATCTAAACAACATTCGCCTCTTTTTAAGTTCATCTGCTAAAAAAGCAAACTCCTTTCTTCTTCTTAAAATTCTAGATGGGATCTCCTTTAAAATTATAACATCTTGTGAAGCAATCTGGAACCTCTTGTTATAAAAGGCTTGTATAATTTCATTGCGCAGGGATCTTTTCCCAAAATAAATTACCACATCTCTTGGCAGATTTCTTTGCTTTGCCACCACAGAGTTAACTCTAAATGTTTTTTTCAATTTCACTAAATATTTCCTCTTTTTCTCTATCCAGAATCACAGCAAAGTCATTTGCAACCATCTCTCTCAGATCTCCTTGCAAAGACTCTTTCAAGCCTCTAATTCTTAAAGCATATTCCATTTCTCTATATTGAAGCATAAGAATCTCATCTTGAGAATTTTCCATCTCTTTTTCCATGCCTTCAAATTTTCCCTCCATCAGTTGCACTTTATCTTCAACCTCTTCTACACGAAAATTCAACTTTTCAAGAACAGAGGCAAATCCTTTTAAAGCCAAAACTATATCTTGCCTCAAAATCCTATTATTTTCCACTAAAATCTCTTTCATTTCTCCCCTGATTTGAGATATAGCATTTCCCATTGTATCTTGCAAATCCTTTATCGTTAATAACTGTGCCAAAGGAGAGGGTGAAGCTATTGATTTAGATTGTTGCACTGATGATATCACCGAAGAAGAAACCACCTTAGGAGCTGTGGGAATTACTGGACGCTTTGGAGCCATCTTAAAAAATCTTTACTCCTTCTTAAAAATTACCCCAAAAAAGGAGGGAAAGAAAAGTTAAGCAAAAAAAAAAGGGAGATTAACTCCAAAAAATCAAAAACTCCTTCAGAAGGAGATCATTATAATAAAAAGAAAAAAGTTAAGAAAAAGGAAAAGGAAAGAGAAAAAAAAATAATTAAACAGAAAAAATCCGTTCCGTTATTTTTTTTAAAAAAGGACAAAAAACAAAGAAAATCCTTCAAAAAATAAAAAAAAGTTAAACAGAAAAGGAAAATAATCCTCCTAAAATCCAAACCCAACATCAAAAAATCATTATAAATAATCAAATCCGTTCCATTCCGTTCCAGTCATTTAAAAAAAAAAAAAACCAAAAAACCTACCAATCACCATTTTACTTTCCCTTTCAGCAAAAGAAGAAAACAGAAAGAGGGAATAAAAGTAAATCTTTAAATTTAAAATCCAAATAAGATCAGAGAAAACAAAATCCTCTACTCAGCTCTGTCCGCTTTTTAAAAAAACTCACCAGATCACTTTAATCGCGGTGGTTGCAGCGGCTTGTTTTGTCCCTAGAGACAAAAACAGCTGGGAAGCGGAGACAATCTGAACTCCGTGGGAGCACTTTTTTCACCCCCCAAAAGAAAACCTTGGGGGTGCATCAGAGGCTCTACCACTATTCAGATGATACTCTCCTCCCTCCCTTTGCCCAGGAAGGAGGTTTTGAACCGCACAACAGCTGGTGTCTGCTGTTCATAGCGCTTCTAACACTTTCCCAGGAGGACGGCTACAAGGTAGCCGCCATCGCACGCGCAGATCCACCGGAAGTGCTGCCTTTATTATTATCTTTACAAATACTGTAATTTAAGACAGCAAATGTATCTAAGACCTCTTCCTCCTTCTATTTTCCCCACAACAACACCTTGTGAGGTTAAAAGGACTGAAAGAGAGTGACTGGCCCAAGGTTATCCAGCTGGCTTTTGTGGCTAAAGCAGGACTTGAACTCATAATCTCTTACTTTCTAGCATGGTGCCTTAACCACTAGACCAAACTAGTTCTCTAGCAATATCTACCAAAACTAGAGGTGACTCATTTGCAAGGCCTTGCTGTGAAGAGCCCTTTAATTTCCAAGGAAATTAAGTGAACAGTTCTACACCTTCCAACTCACCAATCCTAAACCTTCTCCTGCTTTTTTTGCAACTCAAAGAAATTTTTCATTTAAAAAAATGTACCTGATGTCTTACATAAGAGGCTTCAGAATAAGATGTAACTTAGGTGCAAACCATAAATGTCTCTTTAACTAGGGAACAATTGAATTCATAAAAGAAATAGTTTTAAGAAATAATTTTGAAGTCTAGGGATTATAAATAAACATTATTGGGTGACTCAGCCTCTTGCGATGTTTCTTTATTGGGATATGCAACAAAACATGTTTTAGAAGGACACCGCACTTGGGAAGCAAAGGTTGGAGATGCGTTCAGCACCTCTTGTACCTCCAGGTAACTAGCAAAGAGAGAATAACCATGACCCTGGATGCACAGCAAGTGTCATATATTAGTAGGAACAGATCCCAATTTTCTTTGCAAATAATGACACTAATAAAATTTTAAAATATTTTTCATTGATATTAGTTTAATGAAATCTGTTATGGCTTTAGGCAAGAACCAATTATTGTATCCTTAGTTAAATAAAAAAATTCATATTGAGGTCTATTATATGCCGCATTTGCTAGTATTTGCACAATATATGCTGCAATCTAGCAGTAGTGCATCATGAAAAGAAAACAAAGGCCAGCTGACTGGTAATCTCAGAAATCAACTTTTTTTGATCCTGCACCTCACAGCCTGCTTCTCTGCCATATTCTGTTTCCTGGATACATGATACAGCAGACACCTGGGGGAAGAGCCCTAGGATGCGGTGGAGTAAAGATGCACTTGAAGTGATCTGACCTCAGAATGGAAGATGAACAGCCCAGTATGTCTGCTGTGCTTTAAAACTCTTTACTCTACATAAAAACTGAAAAAACAAAACCCAGCCCATTGGCCAGCATATCTACATAGTTCTATATCAAGATTATGATAAATATAAAAGATTTAAATATTTTGCGGTATGCCTAGCAAAACCTCTTTGTCTACTTAAATTGAGAATGTTATTCACACCCCTAAATGAAACCTCCTGCTTGAACAGAGAGCTGGACTAGAAAACCTCCAAGGTCCCTTCCAGTTCTATTCTATTCTCAACATGGATTGAGTATGTTGTCATTGTTAAAGAAAAATACATAGTTGATCCAGAATAGCATATTTTCAAATTTAGGGAGCAAATTGGTGGTTGGAGTGTCTGTAAAGATTCCCTCTGTCCTTCAGGATCTTATCAAATTACCTGCTTGGTACCTACTAAAGGAAAATTACATTAAATATTTTTATTTATTTATTTATTTATGAGACTTATATACCGCTTTAAGTGCAAGCACTCTCTAAGCGGTGTACACCAGTAAGCAATGTATATATATATTTACATTGCCCTCAACAATCTGGGTCCTCATTTTACCTACCCCGGAAGGATGGAAGGCTGAGTCAACCTTGAGCCGGTGAGATTTGAACCGCTGACCTGCTGAACACAGTCAGCTAAAGTGGCCTGCAGTACTGCACCCTAACTGCTGCGCCACCTTTTTAAGACATATTTAAGACAATATTAAGACATATTTGGCCTTTTTTCCGACAACTGCATTCAATTCTCCTCAAAGCCACTCCCCTGTCCATCATTTAAATGTAACCCCATCCATCACCATACAAGAGTGAAATAAGGCCTTCAACTCCAGTTGTATACTACTGACAAAGAATGCCGTATACTTCTTACCAGTTTTAAACAAAGCATTTCTGTGTCTTGCTTCAACTAGCAATCCATAAAACATATCTCAAGTCTAAATCAATTTTACCATTTTTTAAAATCAAAACATGGCTTTTTTTTCTATGAGCATTTCCCTTCATTAATAAATTATTTTACTGTACTTAACTTACACAGACTGTTCCAACAAATGGGTGGGTGGGAAAACTTTCATTGTTAGATAATATCTTCTTTATTTCAAGTGAGTCGAGCGTCTAGTCAGGATTTTGGCAAAGAAAGAATTATAATCCCCAAACCACAGTCTCGGAAATACAGGTAGTCCTCGATTTATAAGGTGTTCAAAGTTACAAAGGACCTCCGAAAAGGTATGGGTAGTCATCAACTTACAACAGTTCATTTAGTAACCGTTCAAAGTTACAACAGCACTGAAAAAAGTGACCGATGACCATTTTTCACAATTACAAACATGGTAGCATCCCCATGGCCACATGATCAAAATTTGGATATTTGGCAACTGCTTCATATTTATGACGGTTGTAGTGTCCTGTGGGTTACATGATCCCTTTTTGCAACCTTCTGACAAGCAAAATCAATGGGGAAGCCAGATTCACTTAATAACCATGTCACTAATTTAACAACTGCAGTCACTCTGTCATGGTTCTGATAAATGAGACCAGAAGAAATAAGAACTCTGAGGCAATTGCTTTCCTCAAAGAACAATTTTAATGGCTACATAATATCAGCACGAACGTAGGTGAAACCAAGACTGAAAGTTACCCCCCAAAAGGTTTATTTATTTATTTATGAGACTTATATACCGCTTTAAGTGCAAGCACTCTCTAAGCGGTGTACACCAGTAAGCAATGTATGTATATATATATATATATATATATTTACATTGCCCCCAACAATCTGGGTCCTCATTTTACCTACCCCGGAAAGTAAAAGTTAAACTCTCCACCCCATTGATGTGTCATAAATCACAATCCCCAATTAACGCCTTTGGAAGGCTTCCTAAAGGTAGCTACAGCCTGCCAAACATTTAGACTGCTTGACCTTGGTTCCCAAAAGAAAGTTATTGTTTTGACTAAACTAAGAAAATGCCTCTCCCTTGGAAACCAAAAAGCAGAATTCAGAGCATTTGAAGGTTTGACACACTCACTTAACAACCGTAAGATCGTAAAATGGGTCAAAACTCACTTAACAAATATCTTACTTAGCAACAGAAATTTTGGGCTCAAGGGTGGTCGTAAGTCAAGGATCACCTGTACTTATATCCAGTTCCAAAGTTCACTGACCACCACCTCCACTCACATGATCACATTTGTGGCACTTGGCAATAGGCCCACATTTATGGCCATTTGTCGTGTCCCTTGGTCACGTGACTGCAATTATGAAATTTTTGCTAGAAACTGGTCTTTACTTCTGATTTCTGGCAAATTACACCTACAGGGAATAATTGGTTTGTTTTATGATTGCAGTGTTCACATAATGACCACTGCAAAAAAAAGATCATAAAATTGATCAGTCACATGCTTTCTGACCCTCATGGCCTATGACCTTAATTGCGAGGCTCAATTATGGTCATTAATTGAGGACACGAATAGCACAGAGAAGTTGGCTATTCGTAACCTCCGTGATAAGGAATAGGATCAAAAAATATTGATTCACTTCACCATTCATGAAAGAAAAACAGTATCAAAATGTTCAAAGGAGGAGCACCAGCTTACAATTAACTGTTAATTGAACAGCACAGTTTACTCACGTATTCATTTCCTATTCTACAGTATAGCCATAACCGGTAATTTTGAGAAAGTTTAATTACATTTGCATTGTCCCTAATACTTTATTTGTATTGCTTGCTGCATCCATTGAAATAATTTCTTTGTTAGAGGATACAATTTCTTCTACCACGTGTGGTTCCTCTTTGCTCTCTAGGCTGCTCAAGAGGTTAGCAACCTAGATTTTTGGGTTTTTATTCTGAAAGTGAGGATGGAGAAAGGAAAAGGGAAAAGCACAAAAAAGGTAACAGGGAAGGAAGTCCAAGGGAGAAAAATCCTAAGAGGCTCTAACAGCCAGTGACTGGAAGAAGTAGATGGTACAGGTAATCCTTGACTTACTACAGTTTATTTAGTGATCGTTCAAAGTGACAATGGCATTGAAAAAATGACTTATGACCGTTTGTCACACTTATGACCTTTGTGGCATCCCCAGGGTCACATGATCAAAATTCAGATGCTTGGCAACTGAGTCATATTTATGATGGTTGCAGTGTCCCGGGGTCATGGGATCACCTTTTGTGACCTCCTGACAAGCAAAGTCAATGAGGAAGCCAAGTTAACTTATCAACCATATTACTAACTGAACAACTGCAGCAATTCAATTTTTAACAGCTATAGCAAGAAAGGTCATGAAGTGAATCAACACTCACTTAACAAATGTCTTGTTTAGCAACATAAATTTGGGGCTCAACTGTAATTGTAAATTGAAATTAATCTGTACTATGTAATAGTTTACAGAATTTCCTGTTAAACTGTGTCTTCCTCATCACTTTCTTTGTTTTTCTTATCAGCCTTTAAGATTACATAAAAGGAAGAAGGAGAGGAACAACTGAGGAGGGCTGAAGTAGAACTAATGCCAGGAAGAATGTTGTTTCCTTGGCAACTCATGATTTGGATCCTGTAAACTACTTGGAAAGAAGGATTGAGGGATGCAGTCTAAAGAACAGAGAGAAATCCAGAGAAATAATGCCGTACTCTCGTAAACTGCAAATTTCTATTCATTCTGGATATACAGAGTTTTTGAGCTTTAATAAAGAACATGTGATGGGTGTTATAGCTTAGCTGGTAAACAGATCTCAAGCCAAGTTCAGGAGTTATAACAAATAGTTCCACTGTCATGAGGGAATAAGAGAAAGCCAACCTAAATTCATGTCAACTCCTCTTAACAAGTATAAAGAGATGAGTAGCATTCTTTTTCACTTGTAAAGAAACCACCATTGGAATCGGGGTTGTCGTTCTTTTAATTCTCATTCCTAAGTCTCATCAAAATAGTCAAATCAGAATTTCAAGCACAAAAATTTGCTGTGTGGTTAGCAATGATATGCTGGTGAAGATAATCCAGTCTTACAGGTTAGATCAGGGGTCTTCAAAGTTGGCCCTTTTATGAATTGTGGACTTCAACTTCCAGAATTCCTAAGCCAGCGTGCCTGGCTGAGGAATTCTGGGCATTGAAGTCCACAAGTGATAAAAGTGCCAAGTTTGAAGACCCCTGGGTTAGATAAAGTTTAGCACACATAACATTTGAAAATGTTGATCTGTTCTTGTTTTTATTTTATAGGGCTTTATAGGCTTTTCCAATTACAGCCATTTATAAATTTGTGAAAGTTTAGTTTTAGTTTATTATTTCTGAATGTCAACTAGATAGCTATTCATGCATTGGTACTGATAATCTTTAAGTTTCTCTTTATATTACAGATCTCATTACTGTTGATAGACAATTGTGTGTACTGTATTTAATATTTTTAAAGTTTTTTTGTTCCTGTTGATAGACATTATTTGTATTGTATTTTTTTTAGTTTTTTTAATTCCACCTTTAGTATGTTTTATAAACAACTTAAGGTGGCACACATACATAATAATCCTTCTTCCCCCTATTTCTCCCACAACAACAAACCTGTGAGGGGAGTTGAGCTGAGCGAATGTGACTGGCCCAAGGTTACCCAGTCAGCTTTCATGCCTAAAGCAGGATTAGAACTCACAGTCTCCTGGTTTCTAGGCCTACATTTTAACCATTACACCAGGGGTAGGCAACCTTGGCTGGCTCAGGAATTCTGGGAGTTGAAGTCCACGAGTCATAAAAGAGCCAAGGTTGCCTACCCCTGCACTACATCAAACTGGTTTTCAGTTTCAAAGTTAGTAGCTGGTTTCACTTTTTTTAAATACTGTTTACTGTATTAACATTTTAACTTGTATTTATCTGGTGATGGTTGATGATGTGTGTACAGTAACCAACGTACAGTACAATCTTTTAAAACAAGTTTCTTATTAAAATTATAATGAAGTATACAACAAGCAAAAATACAACCCAGTCTCAAAAAATGAAGACTTTGTCAAAAATTGGTAGTAAAGAATTGTGCAGAATTTAATAGTAAACAGTTGAAGAAAGAAGTATGCTCGCTTTAAAAATGTTTCTGTCTCTCTATATATTTATTACTTTTATTAAAATACTATCAACATCATTTCTTGTTACAAAAATATAGAACTTTGAAAACAAGTCAAACTCAGAACAAAGCAAGGGGATACAGTGAGCAGAATGTATGCAGATAACTAGGAGTTTCTGGCAATATTCCCCAAAGTTGGGTCCATGAGAACAATGCATTGTTTAGTTCCACAAGCCATTAAAGGAAAATAGGCTTGTAAGATTTTCAACAGCTCTATTCCAGATTCTAACAAAAAGAGCATTTATAAGAACAGCAAACTGCTGCTTCCAAGGGCCATCTAGAAGGACAGGGTTCTATTATCAGAAAAGTTGGGATAAAAGCTTCTGGCCTTAGCAGGAATAGAGAATGCTTCATCTTGACCACAATTTTTAAACTTTAAGATTTTGAAGTTTTAGCAACTTCTAGAGAGATGAAAGTTTGCCCAAATAAAAACCAGTTTCCTACTACAATGTCTCTGAAGATGTGCCTTTATAACACTGAGTAGTTTGCAAAGAAAAGCTTCTGTACTGTACTTCATATCATGCATGCAGAGATCCAGCTTAGTGTGTTTAAGATGGTTTAAGACAGTGGTTCTCAACCTGTGAGTTGGGACCCCATTTGGGGTCGAACAACCATTTCACGGGGGTCACCAAACAATGCAGTCTGCCATTTTTTCCCCCTTTTCCTTAGCTGTGCTATTCTCTTTTATTCTATTGGCTTTTGAAAGCCAACAGAATAGACTCTCTTGAATAGAGTCTAATTCTATTGGCTTTCAAAAGCCAATAGGAATTGTCCAGGCTGTCTCTGCCCTGCTGAGCCCGCCAAAAGTCCCATTCTGCAAACAGTGCTGCACCAGTTGAGTAGTCCTCGACTTACGACCGGTTGAGTAGTCCTTGACTTACGACCGGTTGGGGGGGATCGCGGCATTAAAAAGGTTGAGAACCACTGGTTTAAGACTTCAGAACAATTTCAAGTCAGTTATAGCTTGGAAACAATCCCTTGTTGATTCTAAAAATAAGGATAAAGGTTTCCCCTGTCCAGTCATGTCCAGAAATGTCTTGGGACAATGCTGGTTCCTTTGGCTAAGAAAGAAATGAGTACTGTCCCATCTCTGGTGCTCATCTCTATTTCTTAGCCAAGGGAGCCAGTGTTGTCCGAAGACACCTCCATCATCATGTGGCCAGCATCATTATACACTGAGGCGCATGGAATGCTGTTATCTTTCTATCAATATGGTACATATTTATCTACTCCATGCTTTAAAACTGCTAGGTTGGCAGGAGCTGGGGCAAGTAATGGGAGCTCATCCGATTGTATGGCACTTGGGTCTTGAACCCAGACTGTCAGCTTTTCAGTTGACAAACTCAGCATCTTTAACCCCTGAATCATTGCGCCCCCTTTTGTTGATTCTATAATGTGACTATTTCCTGCAATACTATAGATTTGTATAGTGCACAGGTCGGCAACCTGCGGCTCCAGAGCCGCATGCGGCTCTTTGAGCCTTCCCCTGTGGCTCCCAGCCTCCTCTGCCATTTGCAGAGAGAGACAGAGACAGAGAGAGGCAATTGCGCTTCCCTGCTTGTCTCTCTGTTCTCTCTGTGTTTGTTTTTTTGTGTATGTGTGTAAAAGAGAGTGCACTCACAGTGTTCTCCAAGGAGCTGAAAAGCTTAATGGGCGGAGCTCCTCCCTTTGCTGCGTCTCTGCAGGAAGCAGGAAGGGCAGGAGAGAGCTAGCTAGCCCAGCTAGGCTGACTCAGGAATTCTGGGAGTTGAAGTCCATGAGTCATAAAAGAGCCGAGGTTGCCTACCCCCCAGCTTGTTGGAGAACAGCTTGAAGCCAGCTTGCCAGGTGAGCAGCAGATAGGAGAGAGGGAGAAAGGGGGGAGAGAAAGAGAGAGAGAGGGAGGGAGAGAGGAAAGAGAGAGAGAGAGAGAGAGAGAAAGAAAGAGAGTAGGGGAAGAGGACTGGCAGACCAAGGGCAGATAGAGAGAGAGGGAGGGGGAGAGAGAGAGAGAGACCCTTTGACACCTAAAATGAAGATAACACTGCATATATCCTTTTTTACCTGTGTGTGTATGTATGTATGTATGTGTATGTATGTATGTGTGTGTGTGTACACACACACACACACACACACACACACACACACACACCTATAGTAAAGGTAAAAAAGGATATATGCAGTGTTATCTTCATTTTAGATATCAAAAGGGTTTTGCGGCTCCTGGTGTTTTGTTTTCGGTGGGAAACGGGTCCAAGTGGCTCTTTGAGTGTTTTGGGTTGCCTACCCCTGGTATAGTATAATGGTGTTCTATTCAATTTGTTTTCAAAGCCTTTTCTAGCCATTCCTAAACTGGCAATAGTTTTGGTGAGCTGTGCACTATAATCCTAAACTTTCTTTTCTAAATGTTTTATCACCTGATCAGTGTCCCATCTGAGTGAAATTTTTATTTACTTCAATTCCCATTGCTCTACACTTAATTAAATATTGCACTATCATGCAAAAAGAAACTCAACCATCCAGAATGCTGAAAAACTCTGCAGAAGGCAGGAAAGCAAGGAAGAACTGAAGGACTCAACTCCTTGCCTTTCCTGAAAATGGAAATATGAATTAGTCAACAGTATCTGCTCCCCTTTCAGAACAATTCCCGGCAGTAACATTTGCACCAACTTTTATTGATGGTTGGGGTAATTTTGAAATTCCGAATCACTGGAGTCCAGTTGCTTCTCATAGGAAACATGTATGATAGAAATCAAGCTTTCACCTGCCTAAACAGTTCTGCTTGTGATTATACAGTATTTTGGGGTCATCTATAACAGACATGTCAAACTCGCAACATCACGTGATGTTGTGCGATGTATCAGGACTCTTTTGCCATTGCCGGCAATGGGATGGGCGCAGCTTCTGCATGATGTGTCCAGCCCATGGGACGGCAGTTTGACACCCCTGATCTATAACTTTGGCTACTTTGCTATTAACCTCTTGCATAGGTTTATAAATATGTTTATAACACTGATTTAAAAACAGATTCTATAAAGGACCTGTATTCTTTTCTTCCCTTCATTGTGAGGGAAAAAAATTCTGTGTCTATCTTCTTCCTGTTTTTTAACCAATTTTGTGAAAAAAATTTTTTATGAAAAGCATTATTTTAAAACGAGCCTTGAGAAACAATAACATTTACCACCATTCCTAGAAAAAATAACTTGTTCTGATACCAAGTAATTAATGTATATAATTAGAATAAGAAATCATGAGGAGACAATTTGATGGACCATAAGGAACGATTATCCTATATATCAGGAGTATTCAAGTTTTTTAGGGCCAGAACTGCATTCCTCGAAGGAGATGTGAACAGGCCTAAAAATGGCTAAATCTAGGACAAAATTAAACTCAGTGTAATTTAAATCAAAGGAAAGTTAGATAGTTAAACCAGCTAAATATAGATTGTTCCTATTTTAATAATTTCTTCTTTCTGGTACATTAAAAACATATTATTAGCAACAATTGGTGGACGTTAATGAATATGTTCAAAGCTGTCAGTGGCTGCATACACCTTGGGGTTTTAATTATTAGCAAAAACACTGAAAGAAAAGAGATTTTAGGGTGGAAAAATAAAACATTAGAAGAGGAAATCTCAAAACAGTCTCCCATGGAGAGACTAGACACTCCACAGCAGTCTATTGTAAGAATGAGAAAGAAAACAAAATGAAGATATTTGGCAACTGAACACTAGTGTTCAGCCTATGTCAAAGTCGCCTAAAAGTGAGATAGATGACATATAAATTTAATAAATAAATAAAAAGTCTGCTTGGCAATGATAACCAAAAGAAATCTATCTTTATGAGAGAAATAATCTCTGCATCTTTATGAGAGAAAAAACTCTAAATAGCCTCCAATTCTTTGCTCTAGCAATCTTTCCCTAAACCGGAGTTATTTTTGACAAGGTGCTAGGATTAGAGACCAGCTACTTTAAGAACATCTAGCACATTAGATTATTTCATGCTTTCTAAAAGAAAAATACACAACAGGCTATTTTATACTTACAGTGAGGTATTACTATCCAGGCAGAATTAGCTACTTCCGATATAGACTCCAAGTTTTATTAATCCAATTAAAATGCATGCAACCTTATAGATTAATAGAGTTTAACAAAATAATTCCCCAACTGTACTTGGAGATTCTTTGCTGGACAAGCCAGATAAAACACAAGGCAGCAAGCAAAGCAACCGCTATATTCTTGAAAGACAGCCAATATTGCTATGTGTCAATTTTGGGACAAAAAAGAACTCGCAATCTTCCTAGGAAGCATAGCAAATGAAATAATGATGGAAGTTGTAGCATGTAGTTTAATCCAGTCATTATAGCTTGTAAATCACTACTTACACTGTATACACATTTAGGGCTTTGTTCTGGCTTGTTAAACAAATCATGGCTGTTATTCTTGTTTGACAAAGTATCAGGCTTGAGTCTTCATTGGGGAATCATCTCAGAATAATACCATGCCACCATAGAAGAAAACATTGTGTCTTCCCGAAATAAAAACACACTATATTCATGGTGTTCCCATGATCTACAAGACTAATAACCTTAACAAGATAAAGTTTACCTAGCCTAACTTGATTGAAAAATTCAAATTGATTCTTGTTAATTAATCCATTCTTTTCAAAGTGCTCACAATATATTTTAGAATTTTTCACCGTAACAATATCAAATTGCTCAATGTAGTTTTTAAATCCAGTTTTTTTAGGATTGGGCAAGATCATTCATCTTGAGCATTCTGTCATTTTAGTGTTCTTCCAATTTTTTTGAAATTACAAACTTTATTCCACATCTGGGTGCTCTTTAATCACTTAAAAATATTTTGTGCTCCAACTTCTTTGTTGCACCATTTGTTCTATTTATTCCAAATCAAAAGGGTGAACGAAAGAGCATCATTTATAAAGATTTTTGTCAAACAGGAGGTTTGCTATTTTTCTTGTCTTGAATTCAGTGTGTGTGTGTGTGTGTGTGTGTGTGTGTGTGTGTGTGTGTGTATGTACATGTACCTAAGGAGGCTTCCTTATGTAATTCTCATTTTTCCCTCTTGCTCTTATTTTATCAAAAAGCTAAGCAAATAATGTACAGTTGTGCCTTTAAATTTGCAGAACCTGCCACTTCCCTAACCATTTAGATACCTAACCAGGAGGACCTTTTATTTTAGCTCTTTGACACTCAATTATGCTCATTTTTTTCCTTTCCACGGTGTTATTATTTTGTACCTAAACATTGAGACTGTTCACAGGAAGAAACCATCTTATAAAGGAAACCTTCTATCATTACTGAAACTGGAGAATGAAACCTCAGGGTTTTTATAGCTGATCCAAAATCCTTTCCCCACCTCCAGGCAACAAAAGGAAAAACAGAAAGGAAGAGTTACAAATAAAGTAATAAAAGCGAAGTAAAATTGAGCCTAAGCAAAGAGAGGCAAATCCTAAGTATAGACTTGTATTGATTATCCATTCAAACCGGTCTCTTAATTTGCACCTTACTAATACCTCTTCCAAACATTTCCATACGATTTGGGGTGGAGCCCAATAAATATGAACACTAACATATGGGGGAGTGTTGTTTTAGGGCACCAAAAGTTACTTTTTGATGTTGAACTTATGGGGGGAGGGTGTTATATTTTTACTATTGTTTTTGTGAGCTGCTCAAGATTATTGTATATAAGATGGACGGCCATGTAATTATATTTTATTAATTATATAATTAAATTTTGGATCAATTTAGACTAGGAGTGTCAAACTGCCGGCCCATGGGCCGGACGTGTCATCTGGAAGCTGCACCCACCCCATTGCCGGCAATGGCAAAATCGACCAGATACATTGCGTGATGTCGCGAGTTTGACATCCCTGATTTAGACTCATGTCCTATCATTGCAGAGCAGATAAGAAAGTCTTTACTGAATATTGCCCTGAATATGCAGCACAAAATGCTCTGAAATCTGCTGAGCACAGCAGAAATGAATTATTAGAGAGCAAAGGGCTTTTTTTTTAAAAGCATGCCACATCAAAATGAGAAAAAAAGATGATCTACGGACATGGACATTTTGATATTCAATTCAAAACCTAATTTACTGGGCTTTGGCAGCATTTTATTTCTAAAGACCCAAAATCTTGGAAAACCCTGTTTAGTTCAGCACATTATGAGCAAATCATTTGTTTTTCTTTAAATAGAAACACAGGAGCACAAAACAATTGCTATTTTCTTATCTTCTCCTAACACAATGTCTTTATTAAAATTAAACAATTCCTGTTTTGCATCTAAACTAGCCAATTTTAGTGTGATATGAAAGGTATTACATTCCTCAATTAGGCCCTGGAATGTTTGTGTGTGTGTGTGTGTGTGTGTGTGTGTGTGTGTGTGTGTGTACATACTTCATTCATGTGCATACATTTTATACAGTACCATACATAGTTATGAAATTAAGTATAATAATTCATTTATCCAACACAAAGCAGATTTATACTATCCAATCTAAACAGAAACACCAATGCATGTGTATTTAAATAATCTTAAATGTTTCTCCTCTCTCTTGCAACCTCCTCTTATGAGAGGGATTTGTGCTATGGCTAAGGATTAAACTTAGAAGCTCTATTAAAATCTTGAAGTGGTGGATTCTCCACTCGTCATGCTGGAGAATCTTGAAGTGTTTAGGGCAGGGCTTTTCAACCAGTGGTACGGGTACCATCTGTGGTACATTGGCCTCCTGCAAGTGGTACGCGACCATCCTAGAAAAGTGGTAGCAGGAGAGGGGAATGAGCTGAACCAGTGCAGCACCGCACAAGCCTGAGTGAGAGACGGCTGGAGCTGCAGGGCTGTCAGGGCTCAGGAGAAGTGCCAGGATCAATGCTGCTTTCCAGCTGATCGGTGCTTCTTCAGGGCTGTGAGGGCTCAGTGGAAGTGCCAGGATCAGCGCCAGGCTCCAGCTGGAGCTCGGCACTGATCCTGGTGCTTCTGCTGAGCCCTGAAGAAACACCAATCACCTGGAAAGCAGCACTGATCCTGGCGCTTCTGCTGAGCCCAGAAGAAGTGCCGATCAACTGGAATGTTGCAGCATCTCCAGGGTCTTGCGATTTACATTCAGATGCTTGGCAACTGATTCATATTTATGACGGTCAGTGTCCCAGGATCATGTGAAATAGCCAAAACCTGCTGCAACCACCCAGCAGACAGGAAGAATAAAAACCAAACACCCCCCACCCCACCCCCCGCTGCCAATCCTCAACAGAAATGCTCACAACAATGAAAACCTCGGACAGGAGGAAGAGTGCCGCTGGGTGGGCAGGCAGGTGTCTTGCTCGGCTGTGGCTTGGGGGGCACTTTTTTCAGTGCCATTGTAACTTCGAACAGTCACTAAGCAAACTGTTGTAAGTCGAGGACTACCTGTACTTTATCTTTTTTTTTCCTTTTTTTTGGTCATCAAGTTTTTGACACCTTGCTAGGCGACTGGTGGTACTTGGATATTGCCATATCCTAAAAGTGGTACAGTGGGTGAAAAGGTTGAAAAGCCCTGATTTAGGGCACTTCAATTCTCAGTGAAGCGTACAAGATCCATTGAATCTGTCCCACCTTAAAGGATTATGCTTCTTTTAATTTGTAGAGTCACAGAATTCTAGATTGTATGAATCTAAATAATCTTTATTGGTCATTTAATATAACACCCTGATAGCGCAGAAATCTACTAGACCACTTTTGAGGCAGATTGCGACAATGCTTAACAGCTCTTACCAACACCTGTTTTAATTTCAAACTACCAATTATTTATCCTGCATTTGTTTTCAATCAAATCTAGAATTGTTCTCTCTTACATATTTGCAGATTGCCATTGTATCTCCCCTTTTCTTCTCTTTTGGCAAGCCAAGCACACTTCACAGAGACTGGCTTCCAATTCCATTATCACATGAACTGATTCCAGTACTTCAATATCCCAAAGTTGGACACAGAACTTGTATCAGAACTGGACATAATACTGCAAGTGCACTAGCAAAGAGCCATTACTTCCCATGAGTTGAACATAATGCTTAGATTAATGCAGTCTCCAATTGTACTGTCCTTTTTAGAAGCTGCATCACACTGCTTGGTCACACTTATCTGGTGGTTCATTGGCACTCCTACATCTTTTCCTACCACAAGTAGAACCTTACATTTGTCACTGTCAGGAGCAAGAAATAAGAAAGCAAAGCGGTTCAAATGACTACAGACGTTCTTGTAGAGGCACAAAGGGACTTAAGACTGATGTTGTGCTTGACTCTCAAGCTCAGTCCAGTCATCTCCTACAATTACAACTGAATAGTACTTTGTTGAGTGTAGTCAACATTCAATCTGTTAAAGAAATTGAGGTTTTTTTCTGCCAAGTAACTAACATGCCATGTGCAGATATGATAAATTTTTCATCTTCTAAGTTACAGTATTTATAGATATGGGGAATATCACTAAAACAACAAAAGAGTTGTGGGGAATACAATACTTCTCTTTATAAGCACCCTTGGTGCTTGGTGTGTACAACCAACCTCAAACCCTTCGCCTATATTTTTTACTTCTTGTCCACAAGGATATCATGACATTCCTTGTCAAAAGCTTTCCTACAATCAAAGTACACTATATCCATAGCAGTCCTTTGGTCTCCCACACTAGTCATTCTGCCATTAAAAAAGAGAAAGTGAGTCACTCTCCTGCAACCATATAATTAACGAACTGCCTGGTGGAAACATTTCTCATCAGGTTATTCGACTTCAATACCAGAAGAATGAGGTATAGAATTAAAATGAACAAGCTGCATTATGATACAAAGATAATAACCTCACACTGACACTCAGTAGGATCCTTCCATTTTTCTAGCCTGATGCTAAGCTGATTGATACATGGTCCGCTATTCACTGCTACCCCTACTTGTGCAATCATGGATGCTCTGGAACAGGACGTGATATGGCACGGGTGGCAGCAATAGACAGGGAAGGTTGAACAAAAACAGAATACCTTGCCTTGCAGGAGAGTATTTTATATCCATGCAAATCCAATCTGGAAACAACTCATTGTTATTTTCTAATACATAGTAGAGTCATTATGGTTTCAGAGGAAAATGGAGGGCAATATGAGGCGTTGCATTTTTTCTTTAAAAAGACAAAGCATTTTGATTTCTTAGGGTTGCCCAGCAATAGCAAAACCTTGTCAGCTGGTTTGCCTTCCCACATGCAGTATTATTAGAATTTCTTCAGGGCTTGAAAACAGGAACATTTTGGATCATCTGCCAGATTTAACCTTGAGGCACTGATGCTCCCTTAAACTGGAACTCACAGACTTTTTAACAATATCTTTTATACCAAAACCTTGAAAATGTAACAAAAACAAAATGAAATCTACAGGCCATCAGCTTGAATGCAAAAGAGAACTCTAAGTCATTCCCATCAACATTCCAGAATAATGTGTCAAAGAGAGAAGCAGAAAGACTTTTCTGTTGGAAGGAAACAATTGGGTCAGTTGATTGCCATTCATCTAAACTTCTATACATTGAGTCAAACTTAATCACTCCATACTAGGTTTCCTTTTCAACCACTTCTTCTATATATGAGAATACAACATCTGTGGTAGAACCCCATGTGACCATTCTAATTCCTGAACAAAAGCAATGGGGTAATGTTTTCTTCTGTTCAGAAAGCAATCAAAGATTCAGTCTGGCATCTATTATAGCATGGATGTACAATATCTATACAATTTCCTATTTCCCTCTAGCAATCCTCAGACCGAATTTCCCAAGTTGTTTGTGAACTATATAAATAAAGATATTGAGCAAGATCAACATAAAACAGGGACACCCATGTAGATAAACATACCCCATATATTATCCATATTTACTTTTAAAGATTATTTTTACAAAAAAGGGAAGCTGACTTATTGCAAAGGAAAGCACTACACTTTAGCACTGTCTTGTGTGTCTGTGTTGTGTGGCTATGTTATAGGTCACATCAATATGAAAATAGAAATTGGCAGATGACTGCATCCCAGGGCTTTGTTAGATGTGCACCCATCTGGCCATAACAAGAGACAGTAATAAATTGAGATAGTATAGATTATCTTGAAGCTAATCCCATCATTATATATTATGCCAATCATTAGCAGTCAATTGGAGGTCCTATTACCCATAGTAGGCATTGTTTCAAAATTTCAAATGTACTGTATTCACCATCATCCCAAAATTTCTAACCATTGGTATAAAATAAGTTGTAGCTAACTAGGATTCCAGTAACACAGATATAAACAACACTGCTTGTAGTAGTGAAATCAGTTCTATTAAACAACATAAAATGATATAAATTTAGCAGCACATCTTCCAGAAATGATCCATCCAACAGTCATGAATGAAGCCTCAATCTCCATTCATTTAAATAACTGGATTTTCTGAGATCTTCTATTGTTCACACAAACATGAGGACACCTAACACTGAAAGAGCAAAGTTTGAACTTTATGAAAAATTTAAATGCCTGAATCCAACTGAGCCACGCAAAATTTAACACAAATGGTCATGTTTATTTCTGTAACAAAAGATATACAGTACACACAAGCTATAGTAGGAAGCATCTACACAAACAGCATATACATTTGTGCATAAGAAAATAAGGAATAATAATGCGTACTATCAGGAGAGGTGAATGTTCAAGGATGCAATAAGTTAACAATGTGAGTATAAAATTGCTACAGATTCTGATAGTCTGAGATAATGAAATATTGATTAGAGCAAGGTTTTAGAGTGATGTCAGTTGATATTTCAATCCCATGTAACAGAAGGTTGGTAGGTTAAGTATGGGCATGTAAATATTATATCTTAAATACAGGTTTCTCAGGTTCTAGTTTCTGAAACACTTAACACTGTTCATTTTTATAAAAAAAATAGAAATATTTCATTAAAAATATGCACAAATTTAACACTGGGGGGGCTAATGTCCTTTTGGAAAATAATACTTGGAATGTCTTCAATCACAGAGAAGCTTCATATATGGATGGTAATGAAAAGGATAGCCAATAGGGGAAAAACTTGCCACTAAATTATATCAAATATAAATTAAGGATACTTGAGTAATAGATCTTCTGATCTGATCCAGTTGGGCAATTCTTACCATTATGGAGAATAATTAGCTTCATGGGAAAACGGCATTTAGGTACTTGTTTCATCAAGGAAATTGTATGTTGGGGAATGGTTCATTGCCTACCCAAGGCAACAGTCTAATCTTACACATCTCTAATTTTATTTGATTTAATAGAGAATCCTATTCAGAGCTCTCCTGTACAAGATCTCTGGCTCTAAAATACGTTTCTGACTTATACCTGTGTTCTAAGTGGAAATAACAGGGGAAAAAATCTTGGTTCTGAAGAATATGATTCAAGAAGCAACTATCACCCTTATATTGCAAAAGAAAGTTGCAACTGGATCAAGATCCAGTGTCTCTTTTTTATTTACTTTGGAGAATACAACAGTAAAGAATCTTTAAATCAATGATAGTAAAGTGTAACTACTACTCCTGACCTCTTCTTACCAAAGCCCATTCATTTCTACAGATTTCTCCATTATCATCACATCTTCCAGGTTTCCAAAGAAATAACATTTTGGATGCATGTATCTATATTTATAACCATACGTTTATTTTATAGGTATTAATCCCTCATAAGCAAACAGAAACTGAATTCTAACCGTAACCTTGAATATATAGCAACCTATTGGCAGAAACTTGCTGACATGAGCATATTACCACCCTGTGTTTCAGGCCCTCCAATGGATCCCCATTAACTTTCAAGTGTATTTTTAAGTATTTGTTTTGACTTTTAAAGGCTTGATCTTGAATTCCTTCAGGAATACCTTCATTCTACTTGATGCGGACATCCCAGAAGAAACTTCTGCTGCTCTTCCAAACTTTTGTGAGGTAAGGGAGATGCCGGCTTGTCGGCATGCCTTTTCTGTAAATGCACCTAAACTCTGCAAAAGCCTAAATTATTTATAAATGTATTAAAAATCTAAATTATTTGGAGATGTCTTAGGGGATGAGTTGGCACCATCAGACTGACTGATGATGCTTTTTTTTTCATTTTTAATATATATTTGTATACTTGTATTTCTACTGATACAAACAAACCCCACCAGGAGCTTTTTTGACCACAGCAATGTACAAATCTAATTTTTTAAAAAGTAATTCCAAAGAGGTCTATCAGGATGTTATGGTATGAATTCTTGAGGTATATCAGGCATGACCAACCCATGGCCCAAGGGCCTCAAATGGTCCTAGACAGTAACTAAGGTGGCTCCACAAGATAGTAAACTTTTAACATTGTAACGTGATCTATATACATTAATTATATTATATATTTTATATGTCGGCCAAGACAATTCCTCTTCACTCAATGTAGAGGCAAACCAATCTTCCCAGGCAAACGCATGATCTAGACCTGAGTAGGGAACTATAACTTGTGAACTTGTGGACTTCAACTTCCAGAATTTCTGAGCCAGCCATGCTGGCTCAGGAATTCTGGAAATTGAAGTGCACAAGTGCATAAAAGAGCCATAGTTTCCAATCTCTGATCTATACAAACACAGACCTTTAATAAATGTAACAATAATGCAGCACCAACACTGAGCATGGTGTTTTAGAGTGTTCCTACCCATAACAGATAACAAAGAAATATTCAAGGAAAACAGAAAAAGGTGAAGCTGAATAAATATATACAGTAAGCAAAAGATAAATGTGGTGTAAGAGCAGTGGCCAGCATATGGGATAGCAAGGGAGAAGGGAATGGCTTTTGGATAACCGGACACCATTGGGCAGCAAAGAGCAAGGTAATTAATTAATTAAACTCATTAGAGGTAGTCTCTATTTACAACAATTCCTTTAATAACCATTCAAAGTTACAATGGCGCTAAAAAAATGACTTATGGCCATGTTTCACTCTTACAACCATTGCAGCCTCTCCATGGTCACATGATCAAAATTTGCATGCTTGGCAACTGACTCATATTTATGACATCTTGCAGTGTCCCAGGGTCATGTGATCACCTTTTTGTGTCCTTCTGACAAGCAAAGTCAATGGGGAAGGCAGATTGACTTAACCACCATGTTACTATGGTAACTTAACAACTGCAGTGATTTGCTTAACTGTGGCAAGAAAGGTCGTAAAATGGGGCAAAACTCACTAAACAACTGTCTCGCTTAGCAACAGACATTTTGGGCTCAATCGTGGTCGTAAGTCAAGGATTACCTGGATAAAAACAGAAAGATAGCAATGGCAAGGAACGTTTTAAACGGCATAATCAAATTAAGAGAAAAATGAAAATAGGCTAATCTGCATAAAAGTTAAAGATCTAACATCTACTCTGATACTCTGATAATACAATTAGAAAAAAAAATCAGAAGACCCCCCCCCCATAAAACTCACCGTGTCCTACAGGACAATTCATCATTCAGTTCAAATCTACTACTTACTTATGACTACTTTGCAACACAAGCAATCTTGCATTTCTCCTAGAAGATGGTTCAGTTCTGGCAGAGCCCTCTGGGGAGGGAGTTAAAAGCTGAGGATCAGATACTGAGAAAACTATTCCATTCACACTTGCTCTATAGCAGTGTTTCTCAACCTTGACAATTTTAAGGCATGTGGACTTCAACTCCCAGAATTCCACAGCCAGCATTGCTGGCTGTGGAATTCTGGGAGTTGAAGTCCACATGCCTTAAAATTGTCAAGGTTGAGAAACACTGCTCTATAGAGAGCTCCTACGGAAAGGTCACCTTTTAACAATCACAGAGACCCAAAAGAGGACCTTCTCAAGAGGGCAGTTGCTAATGTAAGCAAGGTTTACACCCCATCACTCTGATTTCACACTATTTTATTTTTTTTTTATTTTTAAAATGTTAATGTACTTCAATTTTACCTGATTTGTACCTTTATAGTCTAAGAAATTCATGAGCCATCTTCCCAGTTCTGATCTATTAAGATGGGAAATATACAGGAAACTGGTAGAATTAACCAACTGACATAGTTTAATGAAAAGGCACTGAAGCTATTTCATATTTCCATGCAAAATGAAAATGATAGCCTTAGCAAAAGGAATGGAGCACATGAGATGAAAAGGGGAAGGACAGAAAATCCCTCCCCCCAAATCCATCTTGTATAAATCTCGCAATGCTCGTCTTAAAATAAATCTGTTTATTCACAAATGGTTTTAAGAAGCAAAAGCCCACTTGATCAATCTATGCACGATTAGAACTTAACCTCGTTTAATCATAAATATGGATCGATTCTACCCATAGAGAAGTTCTATCTTCATCTACAACAGCATTTATAAAAGAAATGTTTAAAAAATTAGCAGCATGAAAAAAGCTAAAGACATTGCTTATGCTGCTGTAGCTTTTATCAAAAAAAGAAAAATGCCAAGAAAATCATGTTGCTTTTTTTTCATATGCATGCATCTTCTGAAAACTTGTCCAAAAGTCAATGCACAATAATCCCTAATGGTGTGGAGTGCGGTTCAAGAAAAATGAGTCTCATATCCAGTCATCACTGTTTCTAGCAACATCCGCATTTTATGCACAATTTTACCAAAAACCAAATATCCATTGTCTTCATCACACCCCACAAACAACCAGCTCCTCTAAAACATCAAATACAGCTTTTAATATGGATTTTGTCATTATTATTCTAGGCAAGCCAACATGTGAATCTGCCATATATTCCTTAGAGTCTATCTCTGCAGAAAGGGACATTACGCAGAGAAAAAAAAAGACATTTAAATTCAGGGCTTGCTGAGACTGTCCCTTTAAAACAATATGAAATTAAGCCGCTGGAAAGAAGACAAAAGAGCCTTGCTCTCTCTTGCTCTGTTCTTCAGAAACACACACACAACCTCCGGGTTGATCAACATCTATAGAAAGAATGGCCGACAATGAGAGCTCATTGATAAAACATCAATATCATCAGCCATGCTGCCACGGATACCCCAAACGTTTTGCATTTAGCACTTACCTTTCACCGGCAAAATTTACTCCTCTTGGTGGCAAAATTGCATTTGCTTTTTAAAATAAAAAATAAACAATAAACAAGCACATTTACATGTTTCTCCAAGAAGCTAGTCTAAGCCACCCATTAACACACTCCATTGCAGATAATTGCAGGCAGTACACACACCCCTGCTTTTCCCAGTTCCCAACACACCAAGGATAATCACATTCCAGTGGGGAGTGAACAGATGGTGGATTCCATGGTAACCAGCCCTCCAAAGGCTATTGGTAGAAGTGTGTGACTACTGCTTATTTGGTAACAATTCCTCTTTGTGCTTCGGCTGTGCAAATCTTGAACAGAGGACAGGACGACAGCAGAAAAGGTTTTAGCAGGCGTGAGGCAAGGGGAAGCAGGTGATTTGGCACACTGAACAGCACTGCAATAAAAAACGAACTAGATTCAAACACATTACATGTACACTCCATGCAAAGCTGTATACTCCAATGTAAAACTCACTTCATTTATTTTACATGTCTTGTCAACCCTATCGCAAAGGCTTGAAGTGGTTAACCAAGGGCAAGCAGCTGCAACAGGATAACAATCCGAATTAAAACTAAGCAAAGCAAAGCTTAGTGCGCACTTCCCTATTTCTATATGGACTTGTAAACTTGCACCATGCCTAGTTACCAAGTTTGAGATCTCCAGATGGAGTTGGGAATGCACTTCTTTAACTTGGAGTTTAACTTAATTAATTTTATCAGAACACATGTGATCCATATGGCCCTAAGCAAATAAAAAATGTATTGACCAAACCCTACAGAAAAATGAAAGAAGAATCACGTTTATAACATACAGGTAATTCTCGACTTAAAACAGTTTGTTTAGTGACCATTCAAACTTACAATGACACTGAAAAAAGTAACTTAGAATTGCTTTTCACAATTATGTGACCTCATGGACATGTGATCAAAATTCGGATGCTTAGAAACTGACTTGTATCTATGGCAGGTTGCAGCGTCCTGGGATCATGTGATCACCTTTTGCAGCCTTCTGAAAAGCAAAGTCAATGGGGAAGCCAGACTTACTTAACAACCATGTTACTAATTTAACAACTGCAATGATTCGCTTAACAACTATGGTAAGAAAGGTCATAAAATGGGGCAAAACTCACTTAACTGTCTCACTTAGCAACACAAATTTTGAGCTCAATTGTGAGTGTAAGCTGAGGACTGCTAGTAATGTGAGTGTACATTTCTCTACTAGAAACAAAAAAATGAGAAAACCCAAGGTATAAAACCAAAACTTCTGTTGGAGAGAATCAGTGCCCAATACACAAAGCACCTAGTTTTCAAGGTAATAGGCAAAATTAATTAATTAATTGAAAAAGACAGCTTACATTACATGGTCATGTTCATTCTTTAATATAGCCTTTCTCATCTTGGTACTTCCCAAAGGTTTATTTCACATCATATTTCTATACTCCCCAGCTGAAGAGTTGAAAATATATCTGAAAAAATATATCTAGAACAAAGATATCTAGATATATATGAAAATGTATCTAGAGACCAACCATTTTGGGAACGATTACTGTAGTTTCTGCAGGTATTCTTATTCTTATGTTTTAAACCATTTTTTTCTGAAGAAGGATGCAATTTTCTAATTTAAGGATTTATTTTATACAATTTCAGTTGTTATCCCCCCACCCAGGTTTCTACCAGGGAATGTATGTTCCTGACTAGTCTTCATAATAATTTGGGGTCTTTTGAAGTTGCATTAAAACCAAAGCAGAACCGGCAATCTCTTTGCAAAACTGCATCTCTGGGAAACTTCATATTTTCTTTTCAGCAGGAATTTGTGGTTACTCACTACCTCTATAACATGAGATAAGGTGACATAATGTGATTATTATTTCACCTTCTGAGACTTTTATTAAATGCTGTGCAGAAATAGTGTCAAGGAAGTTTGTATACTCACAACAGAGCTTTAATTGGCTCACTTCCCACCATGGCAACATAGAAGGGCTGATTACTTGCAGGCCATTTATTTTATACTCTTTTCCCATTAAGGAAGCAGGCACTTCTTGACTATCATTTTTGCATTTGCTCGGCTGCAGGAAAAGCAGTTGGTTCTTGGTGATTCTGATGTCTCAGAATTTTAACATCAATAAAAGTGAAGATGATTGTCAATTGGGTCTGAAATGCTTTGGTGGGATTTATGATGGCAACAGTGATGGTGTAAAATTGTCCTCAGGTTTTCTGCAAGATTTCCATGTTTCAATTGTCAAGGGGAATTATCTTGAGAAGTCTATACGGGCAGTCCTCAACTTACAACCATTCATTTAGTGACTGTTCAATGGCATTGAAAAAAGTGACTGATGACTGTTTTCACACTTATGACTATCACAACATTCCCAAGGGTCATGTGATCAAAATACAAATGCTTGGCAACTGGCATGTATTTATGACAGTTGCAGCATCCCGGAATCATTGTGATCATCTTTCCGACCTTCTGACAAACAAAGTCAATGGGGAAGCCAGATTCATTTAACAACCATGTTACTAACAGAACAACTGCAGTGATTCACTTAACAACTGTAGCAAGAAAAGTCTTAAAATGGGGCAAAACTCACTTAACAACTGTCTTGCTTAGCAATGGAAATTTTGAGCTCAGCTGTGATTGTAAGTCAGGGACTACCTCCACATTGCTCAGTGGTATCCTTAAAGCAGCGAATATCACCTAACTATCTTTCATAAAGGAAAAACTATACTGTATGGAATTTCTGCATAATAATCCACTAATACTTTTAAGTGGAAGTACATTTAGATATGCTACTAATTAAAAACAGTTTAGCAAAAAAAGCAGTTTAAGTACTTATGCATATTTAGAAAATGTGCATAAATATAGCCTCTTGCATGTGTTGCACATACAACCATAGCAACAATTGCTCATCTTGTTAACTAGGGATCAGGTAAGAACTTGCCTAAGACCCTTTTGCAGACTAAGGAAATTCTGACTAGCCATTTTCAATTACCTGTTCTCATCTTTTTCAAGCAATTTTTACTCCATGGCTACCGGATGCAATCATGGGAAAAGAAACCACAGTACAATTGAAGCAGTCCCATTTTTGTGAACCTTCTAACATAGAAACTCTCTTCTTCAGCTCTGAAAAAACAGGGAAGAAAGCAGTGTGGTTACAATGTTCTGCCTTTACTCAAGGGTTAGGTTTGAATGCTGTTTTGCAACATTTGTAGAGCAAGGTCTAAGAGGCAAAAAGCCTTGAAGTCACAGTAAGGGGTTGAATCTACAAATGATTAAGAACTGTTGCAAGGAAACAAACACGATCCTTTCACTTCTTAGAATAGTGATGGCAAACCTTTTAGAGACAGAGTGCCCAAACCGCAACCCAAAATCCACTTAATTATCGCAAAGTGCCAGGGCCGCATCAGCATTGTGGTGCCCTTAGGGGGGCATGGGGCCGTGGCCCACTGGGTGGGCATGGCTGCGGTTGTCATGGCAGACTGGGTGGGCGTGGCTGGAGTGGGCATGGCCACCTCGATGTTGCTCATGGAGGGGATGCCTGCTGGGGCCGGACAGGGTTGGGGGAGATCCAGGGGGTTTCTGGTGAGTGGGACGGTGGGCAGGAGGCCCAACATAGATGGGGGGAGGCACTCAATCCTAGCTGGGACTGGGGGGCCATGGCACCAATGAGGATCCGGCTTTCCCTGCTTGGGGTGGCCTTTGGCTTGCAGGGTGTGGGTTTGCTCTACCACCTCTACTCAATCTTGCTAGCTGGCTGCTTCGCCTCCTTTGTGCCTGGTGGGGCTGCTACTCTGGGCGGCAGCAGCCTAATGGACCTGTGCAAGCTGCTGACAGCGGTGGCAGGTGTGCTCTGAGTGCCGCCTCGGCACACATGCCATAGGTTCGCCACCATGTCTTAGGAAAAAAAAGGACAGGGAGACTTATGAGAGGTCCAAAAATTTTCAGATCCCCTGATAGCTGTGGGAACCCTGATGCAAGGACTCAAGTCATCATTAACGTAGCTCTCCAGTCATCAGGCTACAGTAGGAAGGATTTGACGGACTAAGGTCCAAAACAGTTTGGGAAAGTTCTGCCTTTGGTTAAGCTGATGGTCTTGTCTGGTGTACCTAATTTTTATCCTTGAAGCAACTACTTTCCCTAGCAGAGTTGGTCTTTGCTTGTTTATGGGAAAAGAGTGTTAAAAACTATTTGAAGCAAGCACTTTCTAAGCAAGTGAAAACAGCTGAACCAGAGCTGTTATATCTGCTGTTATAAATCAAGGAAACCAAATCATTAGTTAGCTCATTATACTGTCAAGCCCAGGACTTTGATTTAGCCAACCTATGCTCTTTGACTCCTATAAATACCATGGATTTCTAATTGTTACTTTTTCTACAAGTAGCAGAGAAACCTTGGGGAAAGAGGGTTTTTCTCCCACTTACAGAAATTAAAGTTGGGAGTCTTGCCCCAACTTTTTGGGACCTAGGGACCGGTTACACGGAGAGAGGTTTGTCTGCAAACCGGAGGGTGTGTGGTTTTGTGTGCTGCCTGCATCCTACAGATGGGGCTTTGTTTGTGCAGACTGGTTCCTGTGGCCCGGTACTTGTCCACGGATTGGGAGTTGTGGACCTCTGTTCTGAACAATAAATGGGAATAGTTCTTCATACCATGCATAGTTCAACAACAGATTACAATGCTATCCAATATATTGACAGCCACACATTTAGACAGTCTTTCAAGACAACCAGGCAATATTACGACAGGGTGTGTTTTTATGGCTACTACTCTGACAAGATGTGTTCTCATGGCTACTATACTGGATGATTGCATTCTATCTCTGACCACAGGCAATACACTTTAAGTGCCAGCTGCTAGGAAGGAACAATAGGAAAGAGCGCTTGCTTTCACACCCCATTTGTAAGCTTCCTGGATGCATCTGTCTGGCCACTGTGAGATATAACATCAGGTTGGAAAGGCTGTTTTATGTTCTCATGCAATGCAGGCAGCAAGTCCCTGGCAGTTTTTCTTGCAAAAGCAATTGGTTGAACTAGATCCTATTAAACATACTTAAAGCCATCAAAAGATTAAAATAAAATGATGGTCAGAATGACCTGAGGAATATGCCTTCTACCAATTACCCAATTTTACAGTTTTCAGAACAATTAATATATAGGTTTATTCATCAATTATATTGTAGACTCTTTATTTGGTTATTTTTAGACATTTTAATCACATTCTATAGGCTGATTAATTACTTCCTAATTGAGGCCTAATTGATAGTGCTTGCATACATACCGTGTTTCCCCGAAAATAAGACTGGGTTTTAAATTAATTTTTGCTCCAAAAGACACATTAGGGCTTATTTTCCGGTTACAGCTTGTATTCAGGAAAATACAATACTAAATGCATCCATCTGGCTAACATTTTAACTGGGCCTTAGTTTTGGGGTGGGGGCTTATATTACGACATCCTGAAAAATCATGCTAGGTCTTATTTTCCAATTGGGTCTTATTTTCAGGGAAACACATACTTAGAACTGTAATTGAGTCCAGAATTTGTTGTGGCAGTCTTCAGGCATTTCACCATTTAACTGCAGCTAATTTTATGATCTTTTTTTTTTCTGCAGCAGTTGTTAAGCGAACATGACACTTGTTAAACAAATAACTTTATACCCAATGAGTGTTTTTTTGCTGGAAATCTAAAGTATATTGGAAACCAACAAAAATGCCAAATATTGTGGTGACATGACCACAGGATGCTACAAATGACTTTTAATGCAAGCCGGTGCTAAGCTCCCAAAATGTGCTCATGTGACTGCAGGGAGCCGTGTGCAGCAGCCAGAGCTTCCAAAATTGGGTCATGTGTATCCCTTTTGGAAGATCCATCATAACATCAAACAGCTGCTAAGTGAGCAGTCATTAAATGTGGACTACCTGTATTCACGTATATTTGTTTTTTGTTTGTTTTTTTGCTATTTATATCATGTCTTTATATTCTGAAAATGCACATTCTAAATCTAATTCTAAAAATTCTTCTTAGCCATCAAATACGTAATAACTCACTAGTAATCTCCACTGGATAGATCAGCAGTACAAAACCTACCTGAAAAGCTCAGAACAGTGTCTGAAAAATGTGACGGTTATTATAGAAAACCAGTTTCTTCCCACCGTTAGACAGCAACACTTTAAAATAATGCTCAGTTCCCTTTGAGATTAACTTTGCTACAGATCTAAAAAGTGATCTGTTTTTATTTGCATGACACCCACGCCATACTTACTTTAAATAATGTTTTTGTTTACAGATCTTATATAAATTATTTAAATGATACTTTAAGTAAAAACAATAAGTCAACGAATTATGAACTAGAATTATGTTATGGTTTGAACTCTGGAATAAATCTGGTATCTATAGATTATATTCAAGCAGGTTTTAGCATTTCCAGCCACACACAGTTGTCTTCAGTTTTAATTAGAAATGCTGCTCTAAAAATAGAACAGTTTCATATGTACAGCACTGTTCTCCATATACATGCTGATGGCCTCAGAGAAATAAACGCTCATTCTTCATAACATGAGGTGGAGGGAAAACTACCATGAATTGCCCTGCTTGTTTTACAGCAGCTAACAACATGGAGTTTGATAAAGACAATTTTGTTACTTCAGGTCTCAGGCAAGCTCCAAAGCCTGGCTGACCGTGCATGGGCAGATGACAGGAAACAGCTGGCAGAGCAAGATCAAAGCCACCATCACCCCCATCTGTGACATCCTTCTGAAGAATGAGAAACTTCTTGCCTGGAACAAAGCTGCATACAATATATATCTGATTGGGCACAAATCCTGACAATTCAATCTGTGTACACAGTAAATAATGTTCACTTCATACTTTATAAGCAGCATTCTTTAGTCAGACTGTCTTGTCTGTTTGTCTTATCTATCATCTACATTTACAATATCTATCTATCCATCCATCCATCCATCCATCCATCTACCTATCTATCTATCGCAGCTATCACAGCTGCCCACCTCACAAGCAAATGACTCTGGGTGTTGTACAAGACTAAAACAATATTATTCTATCTATTAAAGATTGTCATGCCTAGCTCAATCAACCAACTGCGGTTTATATAGACAGTCTAAGATGTTTATTTAGAAGTCATGCATTACTAAGTTTAGACGCTAGGTTTTCTTCTATACGTGTTGACAATCTGTGTTTGGAATTATCCAGAATTTTCATTTCTATAAAAACTGCTGCCAAGTTTCTCAATATTGTATTTTGATACCTTTATTATTTATTTATATAGTGATAAATAGCAGCTCCTGTTATAATGCTCTCCTTTTCACTCTTTGGGATTGTTCAGTTCTTCAGACGAACTGATTTAAGGATTTCACATAAACTCATATCCTTATCTTAATATATGATCAATCAAACTATTATGCATTGAAGAGATTCTACATCAATCACTTTACATTTTAGTCAGCCTTAAATATTTATGGAATGATGCAGTCTAGTTACATGTGTTTTTGTGTTTGTTAGTTTGTGAGTATGTGGTATGTGTGTTTATAAATCCTTTCTTACCTCTATGGGTGTTATGTGTCTTCCTCCATTTCAGAAGCCTGGGAATTTGAGGGTTCTGTGCAGTATCTTAGCTCTTCCTAGCACTGCAGTCTTCTGGAGAGAGAGCTCTGATATTGTTTCTGGGATCTGTTGAAGCCCCTCTCCCAATTTAAGAGTCACAACCTGAGTGCTCCTACCACCATTATGGCCTTTACTTTCTGTATCCTCTCTAGTTTCTCCTTCAGCCCTTAGTACTTCTCCGCTACTTCTCCAACTTCTCATACTCCTCCTGCCTGATGCTACTTCATTTAGCACCACAATATCACCACCACTGTCTTCTGCTCCTTGTCTACTACCATACTATCTGGTTGACTGGCCAATGTCTGACTCAGTCTAGAAATCCCACCAGATTTTAGCCCTGTTGTTTTCCACAACCTCCCCTCCTGGACTTAAGACAATCCAGTCCATATATTGTGCAGATTTTCCCTCACACAATGCCAGGTACTGTTCAGTGTATACAGTTCCTACCTGCACCTTGTACCCTGACACTATTTGATAAGATAAGATAAGCTTTATTGTCATTTTTTTACTGTGGGCACAACGGCACACATCAAAAATGAAATTTAGTTGCCCGCTCTCAAAATGAAACAGATACATGACACACACCTAAACATACTACGTACAACATATGTATAGACCCACACCCCTACATATATATAACAGATAAATATTAGATACTGTCCATCTTGAATATATAATGGAAGGAGGAAGCTTGAGAGTTCACAAGGTTAATGCTGTATGGAATGAAACTATGGCTGAATCTGGATGTTCTGCTACAGATACCACGAAACCTCCTCCCAGAAGGTAACAAGGAAAACAGGTCATGAAGAGGATGTATAGTGTCCCAGATGATCTTACGGACCCTGCTCAAGCAACGCTTCTGTGCTATGTCCTGGATTTTCTCTTCATAGTTTGCACCTTGGATCCTGTTAGCATGGTAGAGCCTGTTTCTATGTATCTGGTGCTTAGTGCCTTTTCTTGTCAGAAAGTTAGTCTCATATCTGGTTATCTGCACTGCAGTGTCTCTGACACAGGAGCCTCCCAAGTACCAATAGTTATTCATCTCCCTTGGCTGATTCCAAAGCAAAATTCAGATGAACACATTTATGAGAGAGAAATACCTCCCTCTATAGCAAACCAGATTTCAGTTCAGTCAATAAGAAAATTGTAGCATCAAATCCATTAGTGATCATAACCCTCTGCTTTACCTAGTTTGCCCATGCAGTAAATTATTTGGATTTCTGGGTTGGGGGGGGGGAGGCAGAGAAAAAGAACAAACAGGAAAATTCAATGCTCCTGGCATGCAGAATTGGTTCCAATCAGTAACACAATTGTTTCTTCTCGGTTTTAGAGCCCAATTTTCTTAGATTTACATCATATTGTCAACACTTAAAAACAAATTCTGCTTTGGAGTTTAATAGCAAAAGCCAATTCAATTCAGCCTAAGGAGGAAGTTGTTCCCACACAGTAAAAAAGAAAGGGGAAGGGGAAAGGAACCCAGCAGGCTTACCGATTATGCAAAACCGAAAGTGCATCAAAGCCACCCACCAGAACACCATGGTGGTGAAGGGGGATGAACAAAATATCTGCATGCTAAATATTAACCAATTAATATCTGGGACATTGTTATACACTACTGTTAATAACTCTGAGTAGGCATTTCTCTTAGAGACAATCCTGCAGAAACTTGGGGGGGGGGAGAAATAGCAACCCACCAACATAATGAACTCATTTCTAAATCATGAAGAGAAACCAAAATGCTAGTTAATTTCAGTATACTTAAGTATACTGATCTACTCAATCAAGCGCCCTTGTATGTTGACCTAATTGTCACCTCACCACTGGAGAAAAAGTCCTCGACTTATGACCATAATTGCTAAGCAAGGCAGTTGTTAAGTAAGTTTTGCCCCATTTTACAACCATTTTTGCCATAGTTGTTAAGTTAATGATTGCATTTGTTAAATGAATCATGTAATCGTTAAGCGAATCTGGCTTCCCCCATTGACTCTGCTGGCTAGGAAGGTTACAAATGATGGTCACATGACACCAGGATAGTGCAACTATTATAAATACATGCCTGTTGCCCAGCCCCCAAATTCTGATCATGTAATCCTCATTAAGTATTAAAACTGATCATGTCACTTTTTTCAGTGCTTTTGTAACTTTGAATGATCACTAAACAAACCATTGCAAGTAGAGCACTTCCTGTATTTCATTAGCAGTATACCTATATGTTGTTTTCTGGACCTTTTGAACCCAAATTAAACAAATGTTCACAAACACAACTATAAGGTTTTATTCCTCACCAATAAGGTTTTGTTTGCCAAGAAATCGATATAGCTGTAAAGCTGGAATATTTATGCCGCTGTGACTGATCTGTACAGTGAAAGAGAGTATTTTGAAAGAACTAATACATGCCTAAAGCAATATGTGTCTCTCTCTATAATCTATGCACTCAGACTGCACAAAGCCACACTTTTGATGGAAGTATGTCACCCAGCAACTCTTTCCTCTTATCTAACCTATTGTTCTGGAGGGCCTATATGATCAAGGCTACCTTCAAGCCTGGTTATAGATGACATATCAGGACTATCTCTAAGGGGTGTTTGAAAGAGAAGCAAAGGGGCACATTAAAAGAACACTGAGAGACTAACAGTTTAAATAAGACCAAACAGTTGCGTTATTAATATATGGAATTTGTTGATATTAGATGTGGGGATAACCTTCCAAGACCATTGTGAACACGATTTATGACACAGTAACAATGGAGGTGGGTCATTGCTCTCTTGTCACTCACTGTTACGAAATTTCTGGATACAGCTATTTGGTCACTAGGTTACACAGACTGCTTAGATGAGTCATTTATCTGATCCAAAAGGGTTAATTTTTAATGTTCTTATTGAGTCTGTATGTACAGTATCAGTTCAGTTAGTATCAACTTGCTCTGGGTCCTACAACTAAATAACATCACCTTATGGGACTCAAAAGATATGCCTGCTCTATGCTGTAACTATCCTCAGGAGCATTGTTCTCCCATGGGCTCTATGATTCTGGCCTTGCTGCCTTCATGAAGGTCTTAAAAATCTGAATCTCCAAACAGGCACCGGGTCAGGACAATTTATGAACTCACTAGAATATGATATAATTGAAATTTCTGTCTTTGATGCTTGCAGTGGTTTCCTTTTTGGTTTAGTCTTGTTATTATGGTGCATTTTAACCTCTTTGCCTGCTACCATAGAACCCAAATAAATAAAGAAAATGTCCAAAAAGAAAATGTCCAAAGATTAATAAAATGTTCTAAATCCGCTTCTAGACAAGGTTCTTATGGGGCAATCATCCTGCTTGCTTCAAGGATTTTTCTGGAAGGATCGAGATGGATATACTTTGCTTTTTCCCAACACTTCTGTCATTTTCAATTAACCAGGCAATGGTTAATTGAACATTAGAGTCTATCCATCTGGAAGCACCCAACAGTGAAAAATATTGTTATAACAGAATTAGAGCATCATTTAGATCTGAAATGATCTTCACCCAGAGGTTCAAAGAATAACGACAAGTACCTTCCTCTCAGCATTCAGATTTCTTGTGATAGTAGCTATCATGTTACAATTAAGCATGATTTCTTATGAGCAATTATTAGAGGTTTCTGGAACAGAAACTCTTACAAGAATAATTGTTGCTAAACATGACCTGGTCATTTCAAAATTGTTCACAAAATGTTGCAATAAGCCGACAGTTTTTGTCAAGTATGTAATTTTAAATATGTATTTGGAGACGCCAGCAAATCTGGAAGAGCTCATCTTTTAAATTTTTGGCTTTGTTAATTGCTACATTTATCAAATGCTTTTATATTAATTGCAACTGCACCATTTTTAGAAAAGTGTTATGTGAATTGGATTATGATTATTATTGCTACTGTATTTTTATGAAATTTAGCACACCATCTGAATGGCTCAAATGTCCCATAAGTTAATTTATAAAGCAATGCAATGAATAAAAACAATTCATTTTTCCCTCCAAGGTGAACCCCAATTATACCTAAGCAAGACATATATTTAAATCATTAACCTTTTCTACCATTAATATGTACTGAATATATGGATTCTGCAGCACATCAACCCAATAGCAAGAACACCACCAGTTACACACACACACCCAATCTTTTACCCTTTAGGGGTAATTATAGTTATAATTACTGAAATAACAACAACACATTTTCCAAAACAATAATGTTCCAATGTAAACCTTAGAAATCTTAATTCTGCTTTTCTACATTTTTCTACATAAAAATGGCAAGGCAAGCTAAGAATAGGAAAATGCAGTCTATGTAAACTTTTAATTATAAATCTGCATGAAATTATTCCTCCAGAAATGCAAATAATTGCATTTATAAAACTGTGCATTGTTGCCAGGATATTTTGTGCCTTTTGTTGACAGTCCCCTGGTATAGTCCTTAATTATCCAATTTCAAAATAATAACCAAAGAACAATCACTCAAATAAAACATTCAGTCACAATTATCCAGATTAGTAACAGACTAGATTTACTTACAAGTGTACCTGAACATATTTCAACGATACATTTCTAGAAAGGTATCCGCTGTATTTCTAAGCTGTTAATCCTTTTCTTCATATAATTCAATGTAGCTTTCTTTTTTGCATGAGAATCTCTTGCTGCAGTTTCCAAAAAGGAAGTGCTGACTTTCATCATTATTACCATGTGTGATGTGCCTCAGGAAACATGCTAGAGTTTAAAAAGTACCAGCTGTTTTAGAAGAAAGAGAATATTAGATATTTACTCAGAAAGAATAAATGTTATGGTGATTGTAAGGCACAATTCAGACAAATCTCTCTAAGTCTGACTTTAGAATTGATTTAAACATTTATTTCACTTTTTGCTGAAAATCAAGGGGCCCAACTATTTAAATTCTGTTTATGTTCTGTCTAGATTGTGCCTGTATTTCCTTAACCACAACTTTTAATTCCACCATTTGGATCCTAAATGTGTGCCGCTTGTGTATTTAAATTCTGTCTAGAACATACCTATATTGAGCCCAGAATTATTGCCATAAGTTGTTGTCATTATAAGTCAAGAATTCATATGATCGGACCCAATTTTTTGACACTGGGTAGGGGGA
Organism: Crotalus tigris; assembly: GCF_016545835.1. Lineage (NCBI taxonomy): Eukaryota > Metazoa > Chordata > Lepidosauria > Squamata > Viperidae > Crotalus > Crotalus tigris. The sequence continues at coordinate 99,081 of NW_024096636.1, read as the reverse complement.
ATCATACTGTTTCAATTGCAGGAAAAGAAACTACTACTTCTCTAATTAAAAAAAAATACAAATCTTACATGAATGTAGGGATCCTCAATACAATGTATTGAGTCTGTCGTTTGTACTTTGATAACTGACTGATTTGGCACAGCAACCAAACAGGGCAGGTACAGATTTCAACACATAGTTAGGATTGCAGAAAAAAAAAACAATTGCAACCAGCTTGCCTTCTACTGAGGACCTGTATACTGTATGAACCAGAAAGAGGGCTGAGAAAATATCTACAGACCCCTCACATCCTGAACACAAACTGTTTCAACTTCTCCCCTCAGGACATCGCTATTGCATGCCAAAACTATTAGACCAGTGGTTCTCAACCTTTCTAATGCCGCGACCCCATAATACAGTTCCCCATGTTGTGGTGACCCCCAACCACTTATACATCACCGGGTGCCAGGGGCGTGGCCAAAGAAAAGGGGGAAAAAATGGCGGACAGCCTTGTTTGGCGACCCCCGTGAAATGGTCGTTCGACCCCAAATGGGGTCCCAACCCACAGGTTGAGAACCATTGTATTAGACACAGAAATAATTTCTTTCCCCATGCCATCACTCTGCTGAATATTTAATTCCAACAACACTGTTTCATTTCTCATCTTTTCTCATCTTCTCATCTTTTCTACTATTTTCTCCTATTGGTTTCTTATGATTTATTCACTGTTGTTTGTAACTTATAATTAATGATTGTAACTATGATTTATGATCTATGGTCTATTATGTGAGCATATGCGTGTGTCCAATCACACACTTGGCCAATAAAGAAATCTATTCTCTTCTACATATATTTAAAAAATATATGCCATTTGCCAACAATGCTTCTCTGGATTCATAAGAAAAAGAAATCAAACTGCTGAAAAGAATTAATGAACACGAGTGTGACATCAAGACTCAAATCAAGGACAAAAATAATATCAAAGCATTTCATCCTCCCAGGGCATTCAATTGCAGACCTCAAAGTATCTATTTCAAAACAAATAACAGATATTGTGCAATATATACAGACAGAAAAGAGCTAAAATGAAGCCAGAGAGAGCAAGGAAAAATTAAGAAGAGAAAGAGAGTGATTTGAATGAACATAAATATATGGTCTGGAAGCAAGACATAAGAATGAAACAAAATGCCTCCAGCAGAGTGAATGGAATTAAAAATTAAAGTGAAGAAATTATGTGGGATAATAGCAATTAAATGAAGCAGTGCTAAAAGAAATACCTTACAGATTTATAGGGGAACACTAGTGAAAGTGGAATTGAAATGAAAGCTATCAATTAGTGACTTAAGAAAAAAAGATGAAAAGAAACTCATAAGTACCATGAGATATATTTTGTATAAGTGGAGAAATATTAAAATATCAGTGACATTTGCTTATATGGTGGTAGATATATTTTGTATAAGTGGAGAAATATTAAAATATCAGTGACATTTGCTTATATGGTGACAGTTTGACTTGTTAAGGATGCTATAAGAAGATAACATGTGTGCTGATGATTGGAAGAAAAGTATTATCATTCCCCTGCATAACAGAATAATAAGAGTGACTGCAGAACCAACAAAAATGTGCCTGGGAAGGCATCTGACGGAACTCTGACCAAAAGGACCAAAGAGATGATAACTACAAAATATTAAAAGTGCAATGAATTTTAAGGTGTGCAGACCAGATATTTTTTCTTCTGCAGGTCACTGAAAAATGTATACAGATTTAGAAAAACAAAAAGGATAAAGGGAATCATGGAATATTTTGCAGAAATTTGCAGTTAATGGTTTGTTAAGAGCAGTACAAGTAGTCCTCGACTTACAACCACAACTGAGCCCAAAACTTATGTTGCTAAGTGGGACATTTGTTAAGTGAATTTTGTCCCATTTAAGATGTTTCTTGCTACAGTTGTTAAATGAATCATTGCAGTTGTTAAGTTAGTAATACAGTTGTTAGGTGAATCTCCCCATTGACTCTGTTGTCAGAAGGTCACAAAAGATGACCACATGACTCCAGGACACTGCAACCGTCATAAATATGAGTCAGTTGCCGGGTGACTGAATTTTGATCATGTGACCCTGGGAATGCTGCAACGGTCATAAGTCACTTTTTTCAGTGCTGTTGTAACTTTTGATGGTCACTAAAAGAACCTTTGTAAGTTGAGGACTACCTGTATATGGTAGAGATAAGTCATAGTACATGAAAATGCAATGCTTAGCCACTGATTCAGCATCAGTGAGGCAATAAGCCAAAGATGTATAAGCATCTCCTTGATGTTTAATGTATTTATGGATAGTCATACAAGGAATGGTTGGTTAGGATTGGCGGGTTTTTTCCTTGAGAACATAGGTGTGGTTCTCTATTTGAGGTGAGGCTACAGTATTGCCTGACAACATGCTAAATCTACAACAAACATTAGATAAATCATATGATGCAACAAGAAGTATGGATTTAAAAACTACTCTATGAAAGACCAGAGTTACATATGTTTGGAAGGAAAGTGGGAGTGAACAACTATAAGTTATACATAGTGTTTTTTTTAAGTCACAGCAAATAGATGGATTTGAATAGTCAGGTAGAACGCTTACTATAGGCGCATAAATTCACGAAAGCATTTAAAGATGTGCAAATATTGCTAGAGAAAAAGTGAATAATATGAAGTCTGTTATAAAAGAAGCAAAAAATGGTTGTGGATAAGATCAGGCTTCTGCCTATGTTCTTTCTTTTGTGGAAATTAGAACTGAGTATGCCAGGAAAAGTAAAGAAGTTAAATGCAGTGGGCCTAGGAAATTTCAGATTTAATTGTGGCCAATCAAGAAAAGATAGGCTAAAGCACGAATGGGTGCTGAACAAGTGTGATTTGAATACAAAAGTATGTCAGCAGTACAAGAGATGTATATTGAAATGATGTGGTCCTATAGATAGAATAATTGAGGATCAAGTCAGATAACAAATCTATGAAGCAAAAATAAATCAACCGAGGGAAGACTGAAAATGTCAAGGCTAGATAGAATTGATGAGATCTTCAAAACAAAACGAATGGTAATTTTTTACAAAAATGGCTAACTTCAAAGCAGTATATCCACACAGTTGAAAAAAAACTAGAATTATAGAAAGAAGCACAGTGAGTTGTGTTGGTATAAATTAGTTTTAGCTATATTTCTCAAGCCTCTAATTATTTTGGTCACTGATTATTACTCTTCTGCCTAATGTGCATAAGGCTGTTTACTCCCCAAAGGGAATAAATAGTATGATAGTTGTGTGCCTCTGATTGCTGAAAATGTATGAAACATTTAACACCTTGTTAATGTTTATTCTCAGTAATGATATTTGAGTTATTAGACTGGCATGCCTGCATTTTAATTTTGTAATAGATACAACAAGTCAAGTTCTACCTTTATAAATCTGAAAAAAAATTATTTTATTAGCAATTTTGGAGAAATAGTGGATATTATGACAAGTCACAAAGATCCTATTAGCAGAAGTTAAACTAATCCATAAAATGCTCTCTGTCATCTTTGTAGAAGTGTGAGGGATCCAAAATATGCCTGCAACAAACTGATGTTAGAAACTAATCTATTTAATGTTTCATATGTATGTTATTTTTATCAGAATTGGGATAGGAACCTATAGAGGTGTCCATGACTGCACCTAAACACACAAGCCATATCTGAATAATGGGAGAAAGAACAGATTAATATTCCAGAATAGCGGATATTGTTTGTTACTTAATTGAATAATACATCCGTCTTATTATTTTACAAGATTTCAGTAAAATGAATTCACTTAAAAGAGGATATTTATTTGATTTATAAGTTGCTCTTCATCAATGGCTGGTTCAATGAGGACCCAGATTGTTGGGGGCAATATGCTAACATTGTAAACCACCCAGAGAGTGATGTAAAGCATTATGGGGCGGTATATAAGTTTAAGTGATATTGCTATTGCAAAGTATAGACAGAGACAGAAGCCAAAGTGATTTCATTAGTGGAGAAACTGTACTTTTCTGCAGAAGCCTAGGGCGGAATTTCTCTGTCCCAGCGACTTTAAGAAGTGTGGACTATAACTCCCAGAATTCCACAGCTGGAGAATTCTGGAATTGAAGCCCAACATCTTAAAATTGATGAGCTTAAGAAAGACTGCCCTGTGGTCCTACAAGAATTAAAAGACATTCTGTGAAAGATCAAAAGCAAGAAAATAGTTGAAACAACCAAGATATATCTCCAGAGCTTTTCATCTTGAGTGGTTTCAGTAGATCTAGCTATCTTTAATAACAGCTTTTGAAGCCTGAAAAAGTTTGAAAGCCCCTATCCCAGGGGTAGGCAATCTTGGCTCTTTTATGACTCGTGGATTTCAACTCCCAGCATTCCTGAGCCAGCTATGCTGGGAGTTGAAGTCCACGAGTCATAAAAGAGCCAAGGTTGCCTATCCCTGCCCTAGCCTAACCTATCACATAACTCCCTTCCTATGTTTATATTTATATTTCTAACTGAAATACAAATAGTCCTCGACTTACAACAGTTCGTTTAGTGACTGTTCAAAGTTACAACATCCCTGAAAAAAGTGACTTATAACCATTTTTACACTTACAATCATTACAGCATCCTCATGGTCACATGATCAAAATTCAGAGACTTGGCAACTGACTCATATTTATGGCGATTGCAATGTATCCCGGGGTCCTGTAATCAGCTTTTACAACCTTCTGACAAGCAACGTCAATGGGGAAGCCAGATTCAGTTAAGAGCAATGTTATTAATTTAACAAGTGCAGTGATTCACTTAACAATGGGGAAAGAGAGGTTGTAAAATGAGGCAAAACTCCCACTTAGCAACACAAATTTTGGGCTCAGTTGTGGTTGTAAGTTGAGGACTACCTATACTCTCATTTTAATCAGAGCACACAAGCCTAACAACCACATCAAGGTGGTGCCTTACTGGTAGATTATGATTATTATATTTTTGTCACACAGTCTGCCAGATGTTCAGACTGGATTTGGCATTTTGGGGATATAGGGATGGGAATGTTTGGTGATGTTAAAGGTATCATTGCAGGATGCAAATTGTTCCAAATTGCCTTTTTTGTCAATGCAGATGGTGTTCAAGTGGTGCTTCTGATGTTTGGAATTGCATTCAAGGCACCTATTATTATTATTGGTACTACTTTTGCTTTCTTTTGCCACAATTGTTCTATTTCTATTGGTAGGTCTTCTTATTTTATCACATCCAGTTCTTTCTCTTCTATTCTGCTGTCTCCAGATACTGCCAATATCCAGACATTTTTGTCTTTCTTATCTACAATTGTTAAATCTGGGGTATTATGTAGAAGATGCCTATCTTAGTTCAAAATTGTTCTATTAGAATAATTTAGTTCTTCATTTTCTATTACTTTCTCTATTTTATAGCCCCATTGATACTTGCTTGCAGGCAAATGGTATAACTTTAGGTTAGGGGAAAGAAGGATTGTGCCTAATACTACTATTAGTGATCTTGATCATTTATCTTGGTCCTCTGTATAGCAGAAAGTTTTTGAAAATATTCACATATATTTAGAGCAGAGCACACCAATACACACTTTGTCATATTAATGAACCAACAGTATAAAAGAACACAAAATACACCGGTATGCAAATTGCCTCCTTAGTTTATGTATCCTATTTTAATAGGTCCCATTTTCAAAACTAGCATTTGGCATCAATATTTACTGTATATTTGGTATGTTTCCCACTAAGTTTCACTGTTGTGTATCCTCTGTTTTGTAATTTATTTCCAAGCAAACAATTTTTTTTTGAAGTGGACAATTAATGAAGTGCCTAAATACAAGTTGTCCTGGACTTACAACAGCTCATTTAGTGACCGTTCAAAGTTACAACAGCATTGAAAAAATGATTTATGACCGTTTTTCACACTTATGACCATTGCAGCATCCCCATGGTCATGTAATTTATTTTTGGATGCTTGGCAATTGACTCACATTTATGATGGTCCCGGGATCATGTGATTATCTTTTATGACCTTCTGATAAGCAAAAATCAATGGGGAAGCCAGATTCACTTAACAAGTGCAGTGGCAAGAAAAGTCGTAAAATGGGGCAAGACTCACTTAACAAATTTCTCACCTTGCAACGTAATTCTGGGCTCAATGGTGGTCATATGTTGAGGACTACCTTTACATGTTTTATTTCCTGAAATAGCTAGAACATCCAGTTTGATTGCAACAAATCTTGAAGAAACCCAAGAGGGACAGTCACCAATATATCACTTGTATAATTCTCTCTCTCTCTTTTTTTAGAATTGTCAGACTCATACCGCACAACCTAAGTAAAGAGTAAATGTGATATCAAACATATTATCTGTTCAAAGAAATGTATTTAAAACTCACCAGTAAAGCCAACAAGAGGACATTGGCTTAGAAAAATATAAGTTCATGTTGTTGTATTAATCTCAATTTGTTTCCTTAGTTGGGTGAACTTCCTGCTTTTTTATTCAACCCCAATATGCAGAGGACAGACAGCACCTCTATATTGAAGGACTAGCGGTATCTCATTTCCTTTGTGGCTTTAAAGGTTCAAGAGAAATTACCAGCAACATTAGCAATGGGAAAATCTGAGCGTCAGGCTTGCTGGAGTCAGAGAATGAAGTAATGTTCCCAGGCTTCTTTTGAGTCAAACCTATGAGCTGTCCAGCTGTTATGTCCCATTATGCCATCTTCCCTTACAACCCTGTGAAACTAATGCAATCTGAGGTCCACTGTGTGTATTAGACTGATATTCCCACAGTTCTATACAAACCAGTCCAACTTATGACTATTCAAAGTTACAGTGAATCTCCCCAGCATTAATTACAACCCAGAATCAAAATTGCAATGGCCACCAAGCCCTCCCTCCAAGTCACATGATTGCATTGTCAGCAACTCAGCAACTGGCCCTCATTTATGGTCGTTTCCAACATCCTGCAGTCATGTGACTGTGATTTAAAACCATATTATTTTTCTGGAGACCAGAATTTACTTCTGGTTTCTAAGAAAAATGTCTATTGAGGACAATAAATTCATTTAACGATTGCCATGTTCGCTTAACTACCACCCCCCAAAAAAGTTGTAAAATCAGGCAGTCACATGGTTACCCCCACCAACAACTGGCATCATTTATTACTATAATTTCGGGCTCAATTACAGTCGTAAGTTGAGGACTCCATGTATGTGCCTCATCTCAAATGTAATGCTTATAATATAAAACTGCCTCCATTGGAATATCAGGAGTGGTCATTCAAGTACTCTAAGCTCATCAGAACATGTCTGAATGTCTGGTACATGGCTGAGGCAGTATTTACTCCATTGTTTCTCAACCTTGGCAACTTTAAGGTGTGTGGACTTCAACACAAAGCATCATCCAAAGTTGCCTGCATGAAATGGCAATCTACATCAATGTAATAAATAAATAATAAACTTCCCAAAATTAGGAAGGGGTTGGGAATTCTGGTGGTTGAAATGATGTAGCCAGCTGAAGACCAATAGCTTGGTCATTTCAGTACAAAGTAGACAGCCAACCAAGGGGCAAAGTGGGATATTTCTTATATTGAACTATTCGTCTTCTTTGTGTAGTGGTCAAAGAGACACCAACCAGCTCTGCCACATCCTTAAAGCAGGATGTGATGCAAGGGCTTCCTACTTACAGTCACATAAATAGCAGATAAATTATGCAATTCTTCCCCATCTTACAAAAGGAGGGGAAACAAGAATATTCCCTTCATATTTATCTATCTTTATCTATATTCGTTTGTGATGCAGTATTCATGCAAAAAAATCAGAAATGTACTTAATCTTAGGCAAAGCAACAAATATGCTATACCTCTTTCTAAACTCTTTCTAAAATTTTCCAGGGTCCCATTCTTATATCTCAAACAAAATCAATGCTAACCACAGAGGAGAAAATCTAAATATTATTGTCTGTGAGAATAATGTCACAGTGCACGTCAGACCTCCTTTAGAAATTACATGTAAACTTATGGAAAACTAATTCAGCTACAAGCTGTGTTTATAGCAAACTTCTGCATTCTATCCCTTCGAGCAGAATTTAAAACAACCAAACAACAAAGAGAAGTTGGCAATCCAAAGTCAAGCGGGAATATAATCAACAAAGCCTGGAAGAAATAATTATTAAGTTGTAGAATATACATCCTCAGTCTGGAACCAAATCAGCAAGCTTCTGTTATAACAAGTTCATTTTTCATACTTAACTCAAACGGGCAGAATAATTTTATACTGGCCCCTCTAAATACCATGTTTATATTGGCAAATGCAAGTAGGTACTACGAAGAAAGAAAATTGTGGATTTTTTTATTGGGACAATTGCACAAGCTGAAAAGTAAAACAGAAAACAAGGAACTTCCTAAGCATTTCCTTCAGTGACCTCTATCGGGTAAAATGCTACAATGCAAGGGTTTTTTTTAAAAAAAAAAAAAAAAGTAGAAGAAGAAAGCATATTTCTACACTGTTCAAATATAGTAAAAAAATACAATAAACCATTTATCTTAACATCCAGCTTGTTTCTTCTTGTACTTTTTTTTCCAATAAAAAAGGAAGGGGGGTTGTACAGATAGTCTGTTTCCAGCAGCACTGTCTATCTGTGTAGCAAACACAATTTTTTTACGGCAGCTTAAAGAGTACTATGTAGAGCAATATATTCATGCTTTCATGTTATTCTATGGACTACAATGGACTGTAACCAGTACAGTTTCTGTTGGGGTGGGCAGTGTGTGGCTTCTGGGAATCAAATAGCACACATAACACTTACTTGGTGTCAGCCAGATTTCCTATCCCAATAGACTATTAAATCAGAAGCTGCTTCTTACAAACCCAAGTTCCAGCTTCAGTGTCATCTTTACTTCCACAAAGCAATAGCAGTAGCATCTAGACCAGTGGTTCTCAACCTGCGGGTCGGGACCCCATTTGAGGTCGAACGACCATTTCACGGGGGTCGCCAAACAACGCAGTCCGCCATTTTTTACCCCTTTTCCTTAGCTGTGCTACTCCCTTTTATTCTATTGGCTTTTGAAAGCCAATAGAATAGACTCTCTTGAATACAGTCTAATTCTATTGGCTTTCAAAAGCCAATAGGAATTGTCCAGGCTGTCTCTGCCCTGCTGAACCCACCAAAAGTCCCATTCTGCAAATGGTGCTGCACCAGTTTAGAAGTCCTCGACTTACAACCGGTTAAGTAGTCCTCGACTTACGACCGGTTGGGGGTCGCGGCATTAAAAAGGTTGAGAACCACTGATCTAGACTTATAAAGCACTCCATAGAGCTTTACAGCACTCTCCGGGGGGAGGGTTACAAATCAGCATAATACGCCCAACAATCTGGGTCCTCATTTTACTGACTTCAGAAAGAAGGAAAGCTGAGTCACCCTTGAGCTGATCAGGAACAAATTCCAGGCTCTGGGCAGAGCCTGCAATACTGCATTCTAATCTCTGTGCCACCACGGCTCATTCAAAGGCCTAATAAAAAGATAGATACTGTGGTGGCAATGTGGAAGACCATTGTTATTTTAATATTAAGAAAAATCTAGAAGTTTAGAGCGCATTCAGAGCTAATCTGCTTTTCATTCTTCTTTGCTGAATAAAGGAGACGGGGGGGGGGCATGGATGTTTACACAGCTGCAAACCTGTAAAAATTTCATGCTGTCAGTTCCCATCCCAGAATCATGTGACATCTAGTCAAGATCAGGTCTTGCAATCTCATGATCATAGCAGAGCGAAGAAGTCATGGTGCCAGGCTTTCATAGAAACCTCGGGGTTTGTTGCAGTTTGTGGGGAGTTTCTGCACAGAGGCTAGCACTGGGTATTGTGGAAATGGGCTACCCTTTTTTGTGTATCTCTTGTGTCATTATTAAAGAGCTCCTGGAAGCTTAAAAGAGGTTTGGCTATCATCTTGTTTGTTATGTATGCTTTTTATGGTATGTTTTTAAATCTGTTTGCTTCAGTTAACCATAAAACTTAGAATCTCTTTGTTTACTGGTGTGCTTATTGTTTCTGGATACTAAAGAACCATTTGCCTGGGCATCTGTTCACTGCCCTGATGCTCGGCAAAGCAGATACTTGCACCAAACACAGGTAAGATGAGGCGATAGAAAGCATCCTTAATGACTCCTTGAAATAACAATAGTCTTCCACACTACCATCACAATATCTATACTTTTATTAGACTTTGGAATGAGCCCTGGTTACACAGTGATTGAAGTGCAGTGTTGCCTACAAAAACTCTGCCCACTGCCATAAGTTCGATCCTGACTCGGGTTGATTCAGCCTTCGTCCTTCAGAGGTCAGTAAAATAAGGATCCAGGGGGTCTGAAAAGCAGTATTTCCTAAAGTATGGTCCTAGGACCCCTGGAGATCCCCCAAGACCCTCTCAAGACTCCTCAACATCTCACAATACCTTTAACACCTAGGTATAAAAGGTATTTGCAAAAATTTAAAACAATGTCACTCTTCTCATTTTTATTTGTTAAAAATATAGGGCATTTTCATTACAATGTTTCATTTATGTTAACATCTAACAGGGTAATATTATTATTTGTATATAATTCAATATTCTATGAATGCATCTATTTGGCAAGAACTATGGGAAAGAAATAGGAAACTCACCTTAGCTACCTCATATAAGGAAAATCTTTACAAGATGTTTCATAGATGGCATTTCCCACCCATAAGGCTAGCCAAAATGGGTTCAAACATCTCACCCCTATGCTGGAAATGTAAAACAGCAATAGGATCATACTACCATATGTGGTGGGAATGCCCAAAGACTCGTGAGTATTGGAACAGGACACGAAGCTGGTTGAGGGATATATTAACACTGGACTTAGAGTTAAAACCTGAACTCTTCTTGTTGGGAATAACGACAGAAAAATATGACAAGGGAACAATCTACCTGCTGCTACACATCCTGACTGCAGCTAGGCTTGCTTTTGTGCAAAAATGGAAGAGCAAGGAAATTCCCACAGAGGAAGAGTTAATACATAAAATATTAGCATGTGCGGAAATGGACAGGCTCACAATGATATTAAAAGACAAATGTGGATCAGTTTATTATGAAACCTGGGATAAATTTTACCGCTGGAGGAATTCGAAGAGGACGGTTGGGATTAAAGATGAATGTTAAGATAGAAATATATGTTATTTTAGAATAAGTATTGTATATATGTATACAGTATATAGAGATGAAGAATTAATTGTAAAAAGTGGAATAATCTGATAAGAATGTATATACTGGAATGTCACATTAAATCCAATGTTTGTTTCTTTTTAACTGTATTATAAATAAAATTTGTAAAAAAAAAATTCTATGAATGCATCCATTTTAATTTGTAATACGGTCAATGTTGATAAATATAACCCTTACAAACAGAAGCTCTTTTAGGGTCCTCTGTAACTTTTAAAGATTGAAAAGGGTTCTGAGAGAAACATGTTTAAGAAATACTGCTGTAAATTATCATAGCCTATCGTGACATAATACAGTTTAAACTGAGACAAAATGAGCTAAAGGGAGTGTGACAGTTTGATAAAGAGAAAAATAGAACTAAACTAAGAGGGACTTTTCTAGATTTTCTTTTCCATACAATCTTCTATAGCAGAAGCAAAAAAAGAGCCAATATGTATAAACAAAAACAGGTTTAATTTCAAAATTATTATAGAGGGGAAGCAAACTTACCAACAAGTCTATGCCTGCTGAGGTTCAAAACATTGTTGCATAAGAGCAGTTCTTACAAATCCAAAGGCATGCAATTATATTTTCCAAGCTTTTATTTACATTATGATCACAGTTGAAGATGTTTTAACTATTTAAACAAAATAAACACCTCTTTTCTAACAAATATATATATATATTTTAAAAAGAATGTGGTACCACCATGCCTTCCAGAGTTCAGTTCTTAAAATAAGTGTTCAGACTGACACTTTTGTACCAATACGCATAGTTTTTTGGTAATCTGACTGCATTAGATAAATCTTAATGCAAAAATTTTCAAGTTCCACAAGGTTACTAGGACAAAGTAGGATAATACAACCTACACATAATTATCTATTATAAGATTTGGACCAGATACATATACAGACAATCCTTGACTTACAACTACAATTGAGCCAAAAATTTGTTCCTAAGCAAGACAGTCGTTAAGTATATAAGCGGTATATAAGTCTATAAGCGGTATATAAGTCTCATAAATAAATAAATAAATAAATAAATAAATAAATAAATAAATAAATAAGTGAGTTTTCTTCCATTTTAGACCTTTCTTGCCATAATTGTTAAGTGAATCAATGCAACTGTTAAATTAGTAACTCGGTTAAGTGAATATGGCTTCCCCATTGACTTTGCTTGTCAGAAGTCGCAAAAGGTGATCACATGACCCCAGGACACCTCAACCATTGTAAATAAATGTCAGTTAGCAAGCATTTGCATTTTGATCACATGACCACAGAGATGCTGCAACAGTCATTATGTGTGAAAATGATCATAAATCACTTTTTTCAATGCCATTGGCTTCTCCATTAACTTTACTTGTCAGAAGGTTGCAAGAGGTGATCACGTGACCTAGGACACTGCAATCATAATAAATATGAGTCAGATGCCAAGCATCCGAATTTTGATCATGTGACCATGGGGATACGGCAATGGTCGTCTGAAAAACAGTCATAAGTCATCTTTTCAGTGCTGTTGTAATGTCGAACAGTCACTAAATGAGCTACTATAAATCAAGGATTACCTATATTGAAAACTAAATGCCCGTGTTGTGGAGACATCAAAACAGCTTCGCCTACAGTTTAGTATCTTTCTGCTTGCTTAGATGATATTTGGTTAAAAATATAGTTTTAATTATGTACTCAAGAGCTGCCCTTCATATTATTGTCACCAAGGTAGCTTCCAGGCAGAGGCAATAATATGAATTGCAAGGGTGGATCAAAATTACCGTATGCCTAAAATGTCATAGGCATTTACTTAAACATATGAAGTTACAAACTGATAACCTGGTTAAGAGAAATCTGCAACATAATTTTATCTCTATTAAGACCTCAGAGCATTCAAGTCCAAACAGTTATTATATATGGTCCTCATTTTGTGACCACAGTTACGACTGGCAATTCAATTGTTAAGCAATGCAATCATTAAGTGAAACTCAAGTCTGCTTACGACCTTACTTCTGCCTTCCTCAGCTTTACAAGTCTCTGAAGGTCACCAGCATGATTGGTGGCAAAGTAACTTTTTCCTGACCTTCATAATTGTGAAAGGTTGCTATACCAAGCAGTCACTAAAGCAAGAACTATCTGTGTTTCATTGCACATCGATTCTGCATATTTCTCGTGTTACAGGTAATGATCCAAATCTAACTCAACATAAAGCATAAATAAAAACTGCAATAATTGGATCACTGCCTCTAGTTAAAATAAAAACATCTATAGAACTAGAGCCAAAGAAGAGTCTTTAGATATTACAGTATTAACACCTTTCCTTAGATAAAAGATTTCTGTCTGCAGAATTGCAAAAACATTGTAAAAGATTACCAGTTCTGCAAAAAAAAATATATTTTGGCATAAACACTCTTGAGCGAGTGTTTTGTCTTCGCTTTGCACTTGCCTGCCGCCTTCTGGTCAGAAGGTGTGTTGCAGCCGTCATTGGGAGATGGAGGGGTCGTGCTCATGGATTGAGGCAACGAGGGTCCCTCCATTCCGCTTGAGCAGTCCCAGAAAAACTGAGAAGACGCTCAGGCAGGCAAGTATTGGCGGGAGCGAAATTGGAACAAGTACCAGGACTGTTCCCCTGATCACCCGACCACAACAAAAATATTCTCTCTGGGCTAAGGTCACGGTAGCTGAGGGAGGTACCGAAGGCACGTTTGGAACCACTCTTTGGGTTCCGCCCGGAGGCCTTAGGTGACCAGGCAACGTGCACCAGTAGAAAAAGGAAAAGGGAGGCAAAAAATATCAGTGGCGACCTCAAAAGGGTCTGTAGACCTGACTTAATACACAACAAGGTATCAAATGGCGGTCACCTAGAGCGGAATTTATTCTTATTAATATTATTACTATTATACTAATAATAGGAACAACAATAATAATAAAATAATAACAACAACAACAACAACAACAACAATAATGGTGATGATGATAATATTGTGTGTTCTGCCTTTAGGCCTGTTGGCCCTGCAGTCGCTTAATTTTTAGCTTTAAAAAAAAATTTTTTTTTATTATTATTATTATTATTATTTTTAAAATTTATGTATTTATTTTTATTATTATTATATTTTGTCCTATTATTATATGTGTGTATCGGGGGTGGAGCGCTGGCTGTGCGCTCCTATTCCGCCTCTATCAGTACTTCCAGATATGATGTGGAGCTTCCTTAAGCTCGGTTTGCCTTCCTCTGGCAAGAGATGGCAGCCGCAGCTCGTTTCTCCCTGAAAACGGGCTTTGCGGATCCCAGGAGGGTTCTCTAGCCTCCGTTTCTTGGTTGGGGCTTACTCCCTTCCTGTGCTTCAGCTTTTTAAAAAGGAGGGTGGCCGCGGCTCGTTTCCCTCTGAAAATAAGCTCCGCAGCCTCCCAGAAGCTGCTTGTGCCCGGGGATTTAAATTTGGCGCGCTGGTGACGTTTTAAGGGAATCCCAGTCAGGGATTGCCTTTGTTGCCTGAAACGGCAACTAAAATGGCGCCCGCGGTTGCCCTGGGCTGCTAGGGAATCTCCGATGATCCGAATTCAAGTTTGAATCCGGACCTGGAGATTGTTATTTTTTCCCCCAATTTGAGGAAAAAATCCCTTGGAAGGTTGGGGAGAAAAGCTCAGCAAGTGGTCTCTGCTGATGCCTTTCCCCCCCCCCTTTTCCACCTCCAGAGCCCTGGGGCTGGCTGGGATCCGTGGGGAATTTCCCCCCCGCACACCCCCTTTTTCAATTTTAATATAGGATCAGGGATGATCCCAAGGAAAACTTAGTGGTTGGGGAAAAGGTTCAGCAAGTAGTCTCTGCTGATGCCTTCTTCCCCCCCTTTCCACCCCCCAGAGCCCTGGGGCTGGCTGATATCTGTGGGGAAGTTTCCCTCCCCACCAATCCCCTTTTTAATTTTAGGTTTGAGATCAGGACTGATCCCCAGAAAATTTTGTGGTTAAATTCCTATAGGTGGCAATTTTTTTGGAAGGGGAAGCCAATTATCAAGGGATAATCAATCAATGGATTTCTTGTCTAACCTGATAAGCTGAGAGCCACGCCAAAACGAGTCTTCTCGAGCAGAGACCAAGTTAAGAATGGACTCCACAGGAAGTGGGGGCATGTCAAGCTTTGGCTACTTGGTCTCAAGAGCAGGCAGACAGAGAAAACCCATCCGTGGATTATCCATCTCCTGTACTGGAGAAGATTACCAGTTCTGCAAAAAAAATATATATTTTGGCATAAACACTAAGATAGAAAATCTATAACTTCTATCAATCTCAGGATGAAATAGAAATTATTGCAACTGCATGCTAAGAGCTAAATGTCAGAACTATTTACCGTATATGCCGGCGTATTAGGCGACCCAGCGTATAAGACGACCCCCGTCTTTATAGCCGGGCCGCATTCCTAGAACATTATCCTATATGCCAGAAACTACCAGTATTTCCGGCGTATAAGACGACTCGGCGTATAAGACGACCCCCGTCTTTGGCGCCGATTTCAGCGCTCGCGGAAGTCGTCTTATACGCCGGCATTTACGGTAATCTTTTTTTTTTCAATTTGAAAACCTAGTATCATCAGTTTGTGAAATCTTATGGTCACAAAGGCTAAGAAATTTGTCACCTTAGTGAAAATTCTACCACCATTCTTTGAAGTTATAGAACTATTCCTATATTTGAGAACTGCATGCTTCTGTTCCTGATGCTAACAGCTGTAGAAAATGTCCTTTACCAAGTGCAATTTCCAATGCAAGACAGTAGGATTTTCCTGGCAGACTTCACTTTTACCTTACTTGGAGCGAGCCAAGACAAGTACTTCTGTTTCAAGGTGAAATGTAATCTGCCATCAGTTGAACCTAAATTCAATAAAAGTGAAATGCACACATAGAGGCAAGTCTCATGATTCTTTAATCTAGCTCAGGGGTGTCACACTGCCGGCCACAGAGTGGATGCATGATGCCGAAACCGCGCCCACCCCATTGCCATCAATTGGAAAAAAGTTGTGATACGTCACGACAAGTCACGTGATGTTGCGAGTTTGACACCCCTGATCTAGCTGGTTAACTGGATTATGCAGAAGGGAGGTTTAATAATCTTCAATGAGTATGGTAAATAATAAAAGGTCTCTAGCAAAAAAAAAACTGTTTAGGAAGGACTAATGAAAAAAGAAGCATGTGGAACTTCTGGGACATTTTTGAGTTTTCCTTTACTGATTTTATGATATGACTCTCAGACTTTTAACTCTTTAAAAATACCTTTTGGTTATAAAGGTCATTTATACGGTATCCATGGTTCTAAATTCAGGAAGCATGTACACTGAATAACTTATTACCTTTATTAACTTACACAGAAGTTGTATCACATAGTTTTCAATAACAATGTTAAAGACTGAAATTATCTACTACATCAATTCTATAAACGGTAATCCTTAGAAGCAAAGAATACCATGCAAAGACTAGGATGGGGAGCATAGATAGCTGAAATAAATGAACTGGCTTGCTCTGTTTTCTTTTAAATAGAACTTAAAAGATCATTTGGGAGTTAGGAAGTTGAATTAAAAGTGCATGCATATTTTAAGCCCTCAACCCCGTATGTAACAGACATCCATACATGAAAACTATCACCAGTAGACACCAGATTTATCTTTGGTCTCCCATCAAAAATGTTTTTTTTTTTAAAAAAAGGGCTGCATAACTACACATTTCTCATGCCAGAGTGGGCTTAAAGAGATAGCTTTAAACCTACCAAAAAAGGGAACTGTGATGGCTAACCAAAACAAGCACAGGTTGTTTCTCATGACAGCCTAAAGCCACCCAGGAATGTGGATCAAGAAAAGTCACCAATCAAAGCTCTTAAGCGTTAGCACCAGTGCCCTTGGAAGCAACTCAGTTTCCTATAGCAGCCTTCCAAACCTGATATCCTTCAAATATATTAAAGACCAGATCATCAATAAATTCTTACTATTTTAACTGAGATTCTAAAAAGTGTAGCACCAATGAATCTGGAGGAAGTCCAAGAGAAATTAGGCAGAAAGAAATCAGAAAGGGTACCGATATATTGGTTCTTTCACCTGCTGATTGGAGAGTAGACTAAGGTGTAAAGGGGAAAACACGGATCATTTTTCAGTCCCTGTTGTTTGGTCTAACCTTGTTGTTTGGTAGGCAACCTCAGCTCTTTTATGACTCATGGACTTCAACTCTCATGGAATTCTGGGAGTTGAAATCCATGAGTCATAAAAGAGCCAAGGTTGCCTAACCCTGGTCTAACCCATTTCTTCAGTTAGTAATCTTGAAGAGGAAAGCATTTCTTCCCAACTGAACAACTTAAAACCAAAGTTTTTTATTCCATTCAATAGAGAAGAAACTATTCAATCACAGCATCATTTACTGAGTTCAGAAGATTTTTCAATTAATGTATCATAAACCACCCTTTAATCCTGTACTGTACCACTGAAGACAGCATTTAGTCCACCAGAGCACTGCAGGATACAGAAAACATAATATAATAATAAAAGGTACAGAAAGAATAATATAACCATAAAGCAGACAAGGGCTAGTAGCAAAAGAAGAAACATTCGGTGCAATCTTCCATTTCAGTGAACACTAGTCGCTTTCTATTCTCTGAGTAGCTATAATAACCAGAATTTAGAAAGTAATGTATAGAGAATTCATTTCAGGTAAGACAAATGGGTCAAGAGATACCAGGGAAATTAATTTCACATAGCTAGGAGCCTTTCTGAAACTCTCAAAACCCAGATCACTTTGGCTGAAATCCCTACTCACTCATAAGCACGTTAGTTGACTATCTTTAGTCTTAAAAGACTGAAGCAATGGAAAATTAAGGAAAGGAGAACAACATACACTGAATCTTAAAACCAGAGTATAAATAGTATAATTTTTTTTAAAAAATTAAACTTATTACATTATTACATTAGATAAAAATAGCACTGATCGGGAAAAAATATATATGCTAGGTTACTTGAACTTTGTTGTACTTTGAAACTTTGTATTGTACGCAGCTCATTAAAGTTAGTGATTAACTAAACCGTCCTGACCTCTATTTCCAGTTGGTTCTCACCTAATGTGGCATGTGGATTTTAGTGGCCTGGCATGGCTAGAAGTCTGCTGGTGTGAGGCAGCAAATGAAATGAGGACTTGGAGAAAAAGCTCAATTCTGGCCATGAATGAGGTTGATAAGCTGACCTGGCTCTTAGCCAGGGCTGTGGTGGAGCAGTGTAGACACAGCAATCTTATTATCCAGTCTAGAATATAGGTGCTGGGGACTGAGGGAAGAGAGCCAGGGACAAACAATTCCTTAGTTACTGGGGGATATGATGATGATGATGAGAGAGAAGGATAGGATAGAACAGGGGTTCTCAATCTTGGCAACTTTAAGACTTGTGGACTTCAACTCCCATAATTCCTCAGCCAGCAAAGCTTTGCTGGCTGAGGAATTATGGGAGTTGAAGTCCACAAGTCTTAAAGTTGCCAAGGTTGAGAACCTCTGGGATAGAAGGAGAAGACATAAAAAGTTGGCGCAAACCAAAGTGGCTGGAGAGAAAAATTGGAGATTGAAGTTATGTAAGTATGCAGATCAGTTGACCCTTCTTGATCAGGGAGGGAAAAGTGAGGTCCACCCATGGCTTCCCTGGAAGAAAAAAAAATCAAAAGCCGGAAAGAGGACATCTCCATGCCAGAAGGAGGAGAACACCCTGAAAGAGGTTTTCTCCACAATGGAGAAGCAGTAGGTGTTTGCTGACCAGATCCAGAAGAAAGTCAAGCTGTGCTGGGCACAGTAAATCCAGCCCACTCTTTTCTATTCACTCTTGATAAGTCTAGCAAGGGGAAGGAAGCAGGAAAGCTAAAAGGGGACTTTCTCTGGAAGGGAGACAGGAGGAAACCTGACTCCAGGTGAAAAAAGAGCGTTGTCTTACCTGAACGCTTTTTCTCAGCAGGATGGTGTAGACTCCACTGATTGGGTAATTTAATCCCACCTGCTCAGACTAAGACAAAAAAACTCTGCCACGCCTCCTTCTGGGTGTGACTTTCCAGTTTTTGTCGAGGCGAAGCTACCGGACGCAAGGCTCCAAACAAAAAAGGAAGACACAGGCCTAGACTAACACTAACAGGGTGGGTGTGGAGTCTACACCATCCTGCTGAGAAAAAGCGTTCAGGTAAGACAACGCTCTTTTCTCCATCAGGATGGATGTAGACTCCACTGATTGGGACATACCAAAGCTGCTCATGTCCCTATAGGGAGGGAGTCTAGGCTTGTGACCCCTGAGAACCCACTATTTGCTGTAGGACTCTCCTACCGAAAGCAGCCTCAGCTGCTGCAAATTGATCTATCCTATAATGTTTTATGAATGAGGAAGGAGAGGACCATGTCGCAGCCCTGCAAATCTCCTCGAGTGATGCCTGGGTAGACCAAGCCGCTGAGACAGCAGCACTACGTGTAGAGTGAGCAGTAATATGTGAAGGTACCGGAAGGGACTGGGAAATATAAGCCCTGGAAATACACATCCTTATCCACCGACCAATGGTGGAAGAAGAGACCTTCCGACCCATAGTTGAGGGTTGAAAGGACACGAATAATGCCTCGGACTTCCTGAAGGTCGAGGTTCGTTTAATGTAATGGCGCAGAGCCCTGCGCACATCCAACATATGCCACCGTCTCTCCAGATGATGGGAAGGGTTAGGACAGAAGTTAGGAAGGACTAGTTCCTGCGAGCGGTGAAACCCTGTATTGATCTTTGGAACAAATGCAGGATCCAACCTGAGGACCACTCTATCCTCATGGAACATGCACAAGTCCTCCCTGACCGACAGGGCCGCCAATTCTGAAATCCTCCTGGCCGACGTGATGGCCACTAGGAAGGCTACCTTCAATGTAAGGAAGTGAAGGGAGCAAACTTTCAGAGGTTCAAATGGAGAGGACGTTAAAGCCTGTAACACCTTAGAGAGGTCCCAGGATGGATAACGATGAACCGTGGGGGGCCCTACATTGGCCGCACCCTTGAGAAAGGCACTGACTGCTGGGTGTTGGGACAGGGAAACCTGGTTGTCACAGGTGAGAACTGTCGACAAGGCTGCTATCTGCCTACGTATGGTGCTGGTTGACAGACCTCTAGTTAACCCCTCAAGTAAGTAATCTAATATGTCTGGGATGGAGACAGCAAGCGGTGAAAGCCGCTTTTTGGTACACCAAGAGCAAAAACTTCTCCAAGTGGCGTCATAGATTCTGTTGGTCGAGGGACGCCTCGAGGCCTGGATGACGGAAATAACCCCAGAGGAGAAAGACTGTTTGGTCAGACTCTCCCGCTCAAGTGCCAAGCGGCTAATTGGAGCCACTGTGGATCCGGATGTTGGAGGTTCCCCTGGCTGAGAGCTACTCGGTCCGGGGGAATCTTCCATGGAGGTGAAATTGACAGGTCCACCAGGTCGGCAAACCACGGGCGTCTTGGCCAAAATGGAGCCACTAAGATTAGCTCTGCCTGTTCCTGGATGAGCTTGCGAATGGTCGCTTGTATTAGTGGAAGAGGAGGGAATGCATAAAGTACGCCCTCCGGCCATCTGCTCCGGAGGGCGTCCGTTCCCTCCGCCCCCCTCGCCGGAAACCTGGTAAAAAATCTGGGGAGCTGTGCATTGATCGGAGAGGCAAAGAGATCTAGGATGGGCTGTCTGAACCTGCGTGATATTTCCTGGAATAGGATTGAGTCTAGCTTCCACTCTGAGTGATCCACTGTGACCCTGCTCAGGGAGTCTGCCTGTTGATTCGCCTCCCCCGATATGTGCTCTGCCCTGATGGACCTCAGGTTGGACTCTGCCCACAGCCCTATGGCCTGGGCTTCCTGCATGAGTGTCCAAGAGTGGGTGCCCCCTTGTTTGTTTACGTGAGCTTTGGCCGCAATGTTGTCTGTCAGGATTAATACGTGTTTCCCTGATACCAGGGGGGAGAATCTTTGGAGAGCCAGGTGGATGGCCCTGAGCTCCAGCCAATTTATATTGTGAGCCAGGTCTGAACTGGACCACTGACCCTGGGCTAAGTGGTTCAGAATATGACCGCCCCAACCGAACAGACTG
The DNA here is from genome assembly GCF_016545835.1 of Crotalus tigris. Taxonomy (NCBI): domain Eukaryota; kingdom Metazoa; phylum Chordata; class Lepidosauria; order Squamata; family Viperidae; genus Crotalus; species Crotalus tigris. Next base: position 77,787 of record NW_024096636.1, on the reverse strand, counting down.
GCGTCTGTGGTGAGGGTGATCCTGGTGGGTTCCTTGAACAGAGTGCCCTTGGACAAGGCGGACGAGGTCCACCATAGGAGGGAGGACAGAGTGTGATGGGGAACCCTGACCTTCCTGTTGGAGGCGCTGATGTTGCGTTTCTGAAAAGGAAGAAGGAACCACTGGAGGTTCCTGGAGTGCAGTCTGGCCCAAGGAACGATGCCCAGGCAAGAGACCATCTTCCCCAGGAGTTGGGATAATTGTACCAGGGGTACTCTTTTTTCCCCTCGGATCTGCAGTGTCAGCTTCCGGATGCTGACTTGTCGCTCCTGGGAGAGATATACCTTGCATAGGCTGGAATCTATCAGAGCTCCTAGATGGAGCAGACGTCTTGTGGGTGTGATGTGACTCTTTTTGAAATTCACGGAGAACCCGTGATCCTGAAGTGTTTGAATAGTGATTGCCAGGTCCGACTGCCCTGATTGGAAAGATTTGGACTGTATCAGTATGTCGTCCAGGTAGCACTGTACCCGTACGGGTATCATCCTTAGATGAGCCGCCAGCACGGCCAAGATTTTTGTGAAGACCCTCGGGGCCGAGGATAGGCCGAAGGGAAGAGCCCGGTACTGGTAGTGTTTGTGTGCGTAACAGAACCGCAGGAACCTGCGGTGTTCCTGGATGATAGGAATGTGTAAGTAAGCCTCTGTCAGGTCGATGGAGGAAAGGAAATCCCCCTTCCTGATACTTGCCAAGATGGACTTTAGGGTCTGCATCTTGAACCTCCTGTAAATGAGGAAGTAATTTAGACCCTTTAGGTCCAGTATCGCCCTCCAACCGCCTGAGGCTTTGGGAACTACAAACAGGATGGAGTAGAACCCTTCCCCGATCTGTTCCTGAGGAACCCTTTCTATGGCTCTGATCTCTAATAAATGAGCGATGGCTGTTGTGATTAGTTGTGTTTTTGATGTATTGTTTGAAACCGGGCACTGTATAAAACGATCTGGGGGAGAAGATCGAAACTCTAGGGAGAGACCCTGTCTTATGGTCTCTCTGACCCAGGCGTCTGTGGTTGTGTTTTCCCAAACGTCGTAAAACAGTGCCAGTCGACCCCCAATGGGGTAGTCCTCCTTGGCGTCACTTGGACCGCCTGTAAGGACGACTGCCTGATCCCCTGAAGGGACGCTTGGTCTGGAACTGACCCCTGGCTGCACTACTCTGGCGGTCCTGTTGCCGATCCTGTCTGAAAGAATAGGATCGCGAGCCTCTGGGCCAATCCCAGGACTGCCCTGCCCGAAAGGGCTGTCTCCAATCCCAGGAACCGCTGGGACGGAATGATGGCCTACGGAAGTCCTGTTGGGGCCGTCTATCTGGTTTTTTAGAGGGATGGGCCAGCGCCTTGCGCTTGTCCTTGCCCTCAATGATATGAGGCTCTAGGACCGGACCAAAAAGGTGGGTGCCACTGTACCTAGATGTTGCTAAGCGCCACTTTGCCTTTAAATCCGTGCGCCATTGCTTCAACCAGAGCAGCCTACGTGACGCCACTGAGGCTGCAATGGATCTGGCTGAACATCTAGCCGAGTGTAAGGATGCATCCGCAATGTATTCGGATGCTGCCACTATTTTCCCTATTGTTTGGTGCGCTCTGACCTGATCCGGCGGAATGAGCGTCTGGAGTTCCTGCAACCACATAATTGCCGAGCGTGCAAAGAAGGAGGATGAGGTTGCCGCCCTTATGGCCCAAGCCGAAGATTGGTGAGCTCTACGAAAAGAGAACTCGAACTTTTTGTCCTCTGCCTTCAAGAATTCAGCCATGTCCCCCGGGACGGCGGTATTGGAGAACAGAGAGGTCAGCGGAGCGTCTACAGATGGGACTTCTAGAAGAGAAGCGAAAGAAGAAGAGACATTGTAAAGTTTCTTGTCTAAACTGCTCTGTGAAGGAGTGGTAGCAAGGGATGCCCACTGCTTTTCCACCGTAGACCTGAAGACTAGTGGGCATGGAATCTGCGGTTCCTCCTTGACTTTTTCCGCAAACAGAGGGTTGGCTTCCCGGTTGGATGAGGAAGAAGGAGTCTCCTCCTGGGCTGAGGTAAGTTTTACCGTGTCAATAGCCCTTACGAGGAGTGACCGAAAAATGGCCGGATCGAAAAGCCCGGAAGAGGTCACCTGTTCAGGAGCTGGATCCTCCTCCTCAGACAAGGGAGTGTCTGCAACTCCCAGTTCCACTGATCCCTCCTCCCCTAATTGTGAGGATGTCTCTGAAACAGCAGAGCTAGGTCTAGTATCACGCTCCACCAGAGGTGGGGGAATAGATGCGGGAGGAGTAGGATGGGACTGCACCTGGCTACTCTCAGTTGATGACATAAACTGCCTGAATGCTTGGTGCATGAAGGCCTGGAATTGAGCCTGGGACCACATTTCCCCTTGGTCCCTGGAACTGACCCCAACCTCCGTTGAGGCACACCTGGTCTCAGGTGGTTGGTGTGCTGATGAAGGAGAGGAGCGAGGAGGACCTACCTGCTCGGTTTCCCCCCGAGGAGACCAAGGTCTTGGGGCATCCTGAGATGATTCAAATTGAGGTTCTGTCAAAGGAGTATCCAGTGGGGCGGGGGAAACCGTTTCAGTCCCACTGGATCTGAGCCTTTGTGCCTTGGAGAATTCTCTCTCCAATGCTAAGTGTCTCCTTGTGGCCTCTCGCCGGCTGATTTGGAAGTATCTTTGGAAGACAGATGTTTGGTTTTAGCTTTTTTCTTCCCCCCCATGTCCAATTCTTCAGATCTGCGCTTTGCTTGAGCGGGGGGGACACTAGATTGAGAAGCCTGGGGCGAGGAGCTGTCTGCCATTGCTGTCTAGGTATTCCTGGACAGTAGTACCTAGAAATGGGGGGAGGAACCCAACACGCAGATCACAGTCAGAGATGGAAAACCGATCCTCGCTCTGAACAGAAGTCAATGGCAAGAACAGCCAGACAGTGTTCTAATGCTGTCTGTACAGGCCTTGTGACAAAAGGTCACGGGCTAAACTGAGAAACAGGTGGACAATAAAAGAATCTCTTCGCTCTTCTCTTCTAGGCCTTAGGACCAGTTAATAACACCTTGGTCTGCTCAAATGCAGCCAAGGCCCACACCTGGAGTAGCCCCCTCAAGTTTGACCACAACTCCTGTGGATACAAAAATATCTTCCCCCCTGAACAGGTCTGCTCACAGACCAAGTGACACAGGCAACAACTATGCATCCGCAATAATGCAGGAATAACTGCCAATGATTATGCAAAAATTTCAATTAGGCCTCCAAAATGGCGTCCGCCACGTGGGACCTCTAGAAGCAGCCGCGCTAGACCATGCGGTCAAAATGGCGGCCGCCAGGCCTTAAGGCCTGGAGAAGCAAAACCCTGTCGTATTTTAAACAGGAGAATCAATTACACAGCAGGGGAATACAAGGCTGATTTGGGATTCCTCCCCCAGTCCCCAAGCACTTGCGATTAGTAGCGCAGCCCCTGCTGCGATCCAGATAAAGCTGCAGTCAGGAATTCTCCCTCAAGGCCTCGAGGCAAGTAAATCACTCAGGAGGTCTCCGAGTTGAAAAGCCGACCTCCGCTACCCAGCTGAATTGGCGGAATCGCAAAGAGGCTACAGATCGTCGGAACGGGAGCTCCCTAACGAACGAAGCCTGCAGCCTCCTTTTCAAAGCCCAAAGGGCTGCAGGGGAGGGAGGACAGAGTCCCTATCCCCCCCAACGCAATCCTCTTAATTTGGAAGTGAAGCCGAATTAATCTAATTGTTAATCAATTTGAATTTAAAGTATCCAATTTTAATTTGAATAGCCTAAAAGAAAAAAGGAAAGAATCAAACTTAGCTAGGAGCCTTCTGAAAAGCGTCTTGCTGAGCACGAGACTAAGACAAAAACTGGGAAGTCACACCCAGAAGGAGGCGTGGCAGAGTTTTTTTGTCTTAGTCTGAGCAGGTGGGACTAAATTACCCAATCAGTGGAGTCTACATCCATCCTGATGGAGAACTAGTATACAGTAGTGTTGTATTGTATGCACCTGTTGTAAATAACTGCTGTAATAACCTTATTATAAATAGTAAAAATAAGTTTTTTTGTGTGTCAATTGCCACCCTTGCAAAGCAAAATACACACACACACACACACACACACACACACCAGTTCAAAAAGAACTTGGTCACATGTGACACCTAAGACAAAACTTCCTTCTTCTTATGCCTTCTTGGGGAAGCAAGAAATGGGAAAGTTAGCTGAAAGATATTTCTGGTTCCTGTTCAGGGATACATTCATTTCCATTCTATTTATACTCTCTTTTGGATCCTGAACTAGTTTAGAAAATAGTTAAAGACAGGTAGAATTTACTTAATTACTTAAAATCCTGTAAATCCCCTGGTGGCAATCATGCTGGAGATCTTGCTCTAAACAGGTATTTCCAAAGCTTATTTATCAAGATGTAATTAATATTTTTTTTCTAGAGATGCCCCACTTCCTGTTTATGGTAACACTGCTTTATATTATGGAAGTATCTTAGAATTTTCCCTAACGCTTTCAACAGTGTCAGCAAGCTGCAATGAAGAGAGTCACAATCAACCACATGCTATAAAAATGTGGACAATTTTTAAAACTACAGATCAATTGGAATGTATATTTAAGAAGGAAGCAGAATAATGGCTATCTATCCAGTAATGCTGCAGTTGTAAAAATTCTCTCCCTGCAGCCATAACTCAAATAGCTAACATATTTCCAAACGCCTTACATGATTTATGTTCAGCAAGTGAACCAGCACAACAGGAGAAAGCAGTGAAATTGGGAGACATTCCCAAGGTCTTGTTCACCTTCTCCAAATGAAAAAGAGCATGTACAATACTCTTGAAATTGTCAGGCCCAAAGAACCAAGAACCACACATGGAGTTATTTCTGAGTAGTCTACAAACGGAAATCTTGCCAGACTAAAGCAACTATCTGCAGAATTATTAGATATAGACTGTGAATTGCTAGGGATTGGCAATCCTCTTTTAAACCTCTTTCTGACAAACAAACTTTCACAGTTCCACCGTCTCTTTGCCCTCTTGCAATTCCGGACTTCCCTCACATCAACCATCTGAGCTCACTAGGACACAACCTTAATTAGTATGGTTTTTATTTTCAAATTTTTACATGTCACATATCCACATGCTACAATCAGCGATGGTTTGGTTAAACTTAGCTTATTGAACGACCCATGCTTGGCTGGCTTCATACAAAATGCTGATCCATAAGATGCTATTTATAAACCAGTTACTGAAATCACACAAAATGCTAAACTCAAAGCAACCACAATGATGGCTTAAAGTGTTGCATCAACTAGAATATTTCTCATGGTCAGTATTCTTATGGCTAGTCAACTAGATTTAGTCAACTCTTAAATTATTCCCCCAAAAGAAAGATGCACTGTAGTTAAAGTGACCAACTGTCCTCCTTTAGGGAGGACAGTCCTCCTTTTCTGAGTTCTGTCCTCCCTCGAAAAGTGTCCTCCTACATGTCCTCCTTTTCGATATTTGAAGACTAATCTGCAGGCCTTTTTTTTTTCTCATAGAACGCTCAGAAGGGCGTTCCCGCACCTTTTTTTGATGTTTTTTTTTCAACTTTTGCATGAGCTGTGCTACTCCCCCTATTGGCTTTCGAAAGCCAATAGGAATTGCTGCTGAGCGCGCCAAAACACCCGGCCGGCAAACTTTGCACATGTAAGTTGTCTCCAGCGAAGGCGAATTGGCAGGAACTTTGCACCCCTCCCTGCTACCCAACTACACCATCTCCTAGTTAGTCCCGAAGATACCTGGAGGAGACTGGAGCAGCGACACCACGGTAACTTTGTCTTGATCTTCGGCCCTGCTAGGGCAATAATGGCTGCAGGCGCAAGAGGCAGGGGCAGAGGGGCTGCTGTGGGCAGGGGTGTGAGGGGCAGCGGTGGCCGGCTGCCCCCCATGCTGTGGGAACCGCGGGGCCTGCTCTACATGGGGCTGCGCAGGGTGGGCGGTGATGCTGGCGGGGCGGCTGCAGGTGGGGTGTGTCGACGGTGGGCTGCCCCCCCCGGGGCCGGAGCCAGCATAGCTGGTGCTTTGGGAGTCGCGGGGCCCGCTCTACACGGCGGGGCAGCAGTGCTGGCAGGGCGGCTGTGGCCAGGGGCAAGGCATGTAAGCATAATTACAATATAAAATGTTATGTTACAAATGTTTTTATTATGCATTTATCATATTATAGTGTATTCTGTATTACTGTTGAATGAATAAAATGTTTCTTTTATTTACGATGTTTTTTTCTTCAATTTATTTGTGTCCTCCTTTTCATTGTAAAAATGTTGTTCACCTTACTGTAGTTGAACTGGGAGCTCTGTTGCTAAGCAACATGGTTGTTTTTAACAGTCATATGACTGTGCCAACTTATCACAGTAATTCTGGCGGAAATCATTAAGCGATTCAGCACGGGTCATTAAGCGCAATGTCACATGACTACAACTAGTGACTTTTTGTCGACTTTGCTTGTTGGAAGCCAGCAATGAAGACTGCAAATGCCATGATTGTGGAATGCTGCAACTCATAAATTAGAATTGTGAGCCAATTGCCAAGCATCCAAATCATAATCACATGATTGCAAGGGTGCTGCAACAATTGCAATTCTGAGCAGCATCAGTAAATCTCTTTGTTCAGGGCTGTCACATCTTGGTTGCTTAATGAGCAGTCGCTAAGCAAGAACTACTTGTAACTCTCTGAGTAGGCTAAAATTTCCAATAATCATTTTGTAAATTGCTGAGATAACAAACATTACATTTTTTTTAAAAAAAAAGTCCTTATTAATTAAAATACAATATTTTCTGATTCTTTCCACAGGTCTTAAAATATCATAAATATCAGATCCATTTGCTACTTGATACATATTTTACCTCTGTGGGAACACAAAATCTTTAATATCCATACACTGTGTTAATAATAATATTCCCATATTCGCTAGCACATTCTAAAACTCTGAGGTGTGCATTTCGTTAAAAAAAAAACCATCAATTTCCCCTTCAACTGATAAAATTGATCAAATGCATTTTTCTTACGAGTATCTTTCTTGATTTATTAGAAACCAGGAGTTTTGTCAAAATATCCCTTTTAATGCATTCATATTAATTGCAAATTCCATAGTATTTGCCTGTTTGGTTTGGTTTGGTATGATTTAATTTTAAGATGTAAAGTGTCTCAGTGAACCTACTATTCTGCACAAACCAAACCATCAAGATTTGTACAAGCTAGTGCTTTGTACAAGTTTTACCCAATATAGCCCACTAACCATACAAGCAATACAAGTATTTATCAACTACTAAGAAGAGATTTTGGGGAGTACTTTCTAGGACAATGAAGTTGAGCAATTCTATAAAATGCCACTGAAAAAAAATTATGTTTCCAACATCTAAAAAGAGATCTTTTTCTTCTTCAATTACTACTCTACAATCTTATTCTACAATTACTTCCCTCGCATATTAGTTAGGAGTGTTTCAACACAACAGTTATAAATAAACTGAAGCATAGCTGGTTAGAGTCTTAATTTTCACTGCTTCAGTCTTTTATAGATAGTCCTCAACTCACAACCACAATTGAGCCCAAAATTTCTGTTTTTAAGTGAGTCTTGTCCCATTTTACGACCTGCCTTGCCATAGTTTTTAAATGAATCACTGCCGTTGTTAAGTTAGTAACACGGATGTTAAATGAATCTTGCTGCTCGAAGCACGAAGCTGAAAACACCAGCCTGAAGATGACGAATGGGACTTCGTCGAAACGTCGCCAATTTTACGCGGGAGAAAACCCGAACAACCAAAGACCTATATATATATATATATATATATATATATTATATATATATATATATATTATAGGTTTAAACTACATTACTTGCAGAGATCGTCCTCTTTTAAACGGAATATATATATATATATATATATATATATATATATATATATATATATATATATATATATTGGTTTAAACTACATTACTTGCAGAGATCGTCCTCTTTTAAACGGCCTCTCCCACTGATGCCTGCAGGGATCCAAATGGCAGATCAAGTGAAGAAGCAGCCCAGCACTTAGTACTCTCATTTTGCTGCTTGAAGTACAGATAGCCCCCAACTTACAACAGTTCATTTAATGACCATGCAGAGTTATAATCGGAAAAACAAATATTTCACTTAGCAACATAAATTTTGGGCTCAGTTGTGATCGTAAGTACAGTAGTCCTTGACTTATGACCAAAATTGAGCCCAAAATTTATGTTGCTAAGTGAGACATTTGTTAAGGGACTTTTGCCTCATTTTACAATTTTTCTTGCCACATTTGTTAAGTGAATCACTGCCATTATTAAAGTAATAACAGGGCTGTTAAGTGAATCTGGCTTCCCCATTGACTTTGCTTGTCAGAAGGCTGCAAACACTGCAACCCGTCATACATGTGAGTCAGTTGCCAAGCATCCAGATTTTGATCACATGAGCAAGGGGACGCTACAATGGTCATAAATGTGAAAAATGGTGATAAGTCACTTTTTCAGTGCCACTATAACTTTGGTCAATGAACCATTGTAAGTCAAGGACTACCAGTACTTGTACAGCAAAAAAAAGTACACAATTTAAACAACTTTGACCGTCACCCTTTGTTACGACTGCAGCAAAATGCATCCCTTGCCTAACACTAAAACGATCCTCACCCGAAGTGCAAACAATCCCTAGTGCTTTTCGATGCAGCTCCTTTAAAGCTTCTTATGTAAGCGTCCTTATTCCCTTCCTAATACAATACTTCGCTTAGTCCTTAAACTGCCGCGAAACTTATCCTCGGAGTTGGTACAAGGCGTCTCGCTCCAAGTGTTTGCAGCCGCTTAGAAAAGTCAGGGGAGGAAGGGACTTCGTTGGCATTTCGCCCCGGGCGCTTTCTTCGCCTCAGCAAAGCGACCTTTAAACCCGCAAGTGCCGGGCAGAGCTCCAGGAGAAAAAGGAAAGGCCGAGACCTGGCGGAGAGCCAGCGGGAAATGTACCTGCTGCTGTTGGCGCCGCCGCCGCCGCCGCCGCCGGTCCCACTCCCCTCGGGAGCGCCGTGGGGGACTGAAGCGAAGCGGTGGCGGGGCTCTGGAAGACGAAGGCCGAGCTGTGCAAGCTGGGGCTGGATTTCCTACGGATGGCCATCCGCCTGAAATTGATGCTTTCGGCCCCGTTCATCTTGCCTTCCCTCCTCAACAAGCCAACATGGGGTGCCGTGTCGAAACTGCCCTTTCCTCGGCCCCTACCCGGAGCGCATCCTACCGGCGCCCACCAACGCGCGCTTGGCCGGCTGACGGAGTTCGCCTTAACCCTCCAAGACTCGCAGCCGCCTCCTTGCCCCGCCTGGTGTCGGTCGGCCGCGAAGTCTCCTTGCGCTGCGCGTCTCTGCCCCAGAGAGAGACCCCGCCCTCCCAGCGGGTGGAGGAAGCGGGGCGGGCGCTTCGGAGTCCCCGCCTGCGCCAAAGGTACGCGCGTACCTGGTTAGGGTTACCTGACCGTCACGGAAGCTGCGCGCATGTTCTAAGCGCTCCAGGAGATCTCACTTGGGAATGGAGGAGGTGAGTCAAAGACGGCCCCGCTGTCCCCCCTCCCCAACTTAGGAAAGTTTTGCGCTGGCTTTGCTCCTCCCCATTTAATGGCCTTTCTCGCCACAGTTGTTAAGTAAATCTGGCTTTCCACTGACTGATTGTAAGGTTGCAAAAGGTGATCACATGACCCCAGGAGCCTGCAACCACTGTAAATATGAGCCAGTTGCCAAGTGGTGACTATGGGGATGCTGCAATGGTCATAAGTGTGAAAAATGGTCATAAGTCAGTTTTTTCAGTGCTGTTGTAACTTCAAATAGTCACTCAATGAACTGTTGTAAATCAAGGACTATCTGTACTTTAGCAGAACATGTAGCTTGAACACAGCCTTTAAATTCAACAGCAATTAGCCCTAAGAAAGGCTAATGTTGATTGGGATTCGTGGAAGGAGATTACCAGTTAAGTATTTAATATGTTTAGGTATTTAGTTTATCCTGTTTGAGGGAGGAGCAGTATAAGCTTATTGACCAGGGATTTTCTGCCTGGGTTCACACTTGGTCTTAAACCAGGGTATTAAAAAAAAGGGGGATGGGGCAGAGTTGAACAGATTGGAATTAAGGAGTTAATTTGTAGTCTTAAACCCACTTTAGGCAAAGCCAGGGATAGTTCTTGAATTGACAAAAGCTCTGCAGTTTTATGCTAAGCCATGATGGTTTAATGTTGGTTTATCAAATAATCCACAATTAGCTGAGCTGATAAAATGTAATAAACTATAAGTTACTGAAGTCCCTGCTATTTTCTTGGCAAGATTTTCCAACGGTGGTTTGCTATTGCTTCCTGGCTGAGAGAAAGTGATTGGCCCAAGGTCATCCAAATGGCTTTGTAACTAAAATAGGACTAGAACTCACAAATCTCCTGGTTTCTAGCCAGATGCCTTACACAAAACTGGCTCTCTGTGTTTCTTTATTGCTTCACTTTCTTCCCCCTCCCACCCCCCACAGTAGTAGATCCCCCATCTTTTCCTTCAACCCTTCCCAGCTGATCCTGTCCAAATGTCACAAAGGCATGGAGAAAGGGAGGTCTGATTGATGTAAAGCCCAGGTCATGTAAAGACTTGCTGCATTGTTCAAATCCAGTAGCTGAGGCATAATGTGATGGGGTGAAACAGAAGAGTGATCATATAGATCAATGCTTCCCAAACTCAGCAACTTTTAAGATGTATGGACTTCAGCTACCAGAATTTCCCACCAAGTATGTATCAAGGTTATCTTAAAGTTGCTGAGGATAAAAAACACTGATATATAGCCAAAATAACCACTGCAGTAGCCTTTATAATATTTTGGAGTGTCATATTAATATCAGTTTAACTTCACCAATTGCTTCAGCTCAATCATAATAGATTAGGTTAGCTAACTATATTCAGTAAGCCATAGTTAAAGCAAGCCATGGCTTAGCACAGTATGTAAACCCAGTAATTTTTCTTTCTGTCTGAAAGCAGAAAATGCAACGTATAAGGCAATGATGGTGAACCTTTTAGAGACCTAGTGCCCAAAAACCACCCCACCCACTCCACCCCTGCCCCATCCCCCTACTATGCCCCTGCCCCACCCGCCCGCAGGACCACCCACTGCCTCCACGGCCCGCCGTAGCAGATCGCCCAGGCGGCCCGGCAGTTTCATGGCGGCCATGCCCTCTGCCTGCGCCCCCGCAGCATCATCTACACGTGATGGGGCGCAAGGGTGGAGTCTTGTCCCTGCTGCCATGTGCTTGGCTGCGCTGCTCTGTGCGGGCCGTGCCTGGGGGTGACTCTCCTCCGGGGGGGTGCTGGTGAGGAGGGGGCCTGGGAGGAGGCGGGGCTGGGGCAATGACACACATGCCCACAGAGAGGGCTCCGAGTGCCACCTCTGGCACGCGTGCCATAGGTTCGCCACCACTGGTATAAGGAATGAAGTTTAGTTTAGATCATTTAATGACCATTCACAGTTACCACAGCACTGAAAAAAGTGACTTATGACCGTTTTTCACACTTATGACCATCACAGCATGCCCATAGTCACCTTATAAAAATTCGGATGCTTGGAAACTGGTTCATATTTATGACAGTTGGACTGTCGCTGGGTCCCTGGGTTACAACCTTCTGACAAGCAAAGTCAATGGGGAAGCCAGATTCACTTAACAACCACGTTACTAACTTAACTACTGCAGTGATTCATTCACAGCTACACTTCTACCTGTGTCATTGCCTAGAAAAAATCTTTTATGGTGACACAGAAATATTGGGATGAAGAATCAATGTCATAAAAGTTTTGTAAAAGTTATTTATGAAACAGTAAATCAAAATTTAATCTGTAAACCAGTAAACCAAATTTAGTCAATCTGGCACTAGCCAAAACATGAAAACTACATGACAGTTAGGTACGCATCCTAGTATAAATTCTCGCCCTAATAGGAACAGCTATTCCATGATACCTATAAATACCTTTTGGTTGAATTTGTGGTATGTCTTATTAATTTTTCCATCCTAAATTAGACTATCTCTGATTTCCTACTCTGGAAGTGACATTTCAAAAGCCAAAATGGTAACTAAGCAAAATTCCTAGACTGTTGTTCTTTATGCTTCCTAATAGTCTTTGAGCCACCTAATTAGCAAAATATTTTACTTATATGAATTTGTTTACTGAATTTATACCCTGCTTTTCTATCATTATGATTCCAAGGTAGCTTACAACAATGGATGTATACAATTAAAAATATTCTTAATAAACATAATTAATATGCACACAGTCAATATGCTACAACAGAGTTCCCCAACGTTTCTGGCTCTGTGAACCAGCAGGGGGGAGGGCAGTGATGAGATCCAGCCAGTTCGCACCACTTCAGCAGAACCGGTAGCTAATTTTTTGTTGCCCAGGCCCAGAATGGACTTCCAGAAGCAGCATCCACACAGAGAACCAACTGTTCACATATTTGAATCCCACCACTGGGGGAAGGGATGGTTCGCGCAAGTGACCGGCAAGCGCCGGTGCATGGGCAGCTCCATTTGCGCTAGCGGCATACACGTATACCTGCCGTTCATGCAAATGAGGTATGTGTGAATGCATACTCGCCAGCTGTTTCCACAGCCCATTTGCAAAGCCTCAAAGCCCACTAGTGGGCCATGGCCCACAGGTTAGGGACCCCTGTTCCACAACACGGAATTTTTACTGAGTTTATAAATGCATTGAAGAGACAACCTTGAATGTTCATTAGTACAATTTCAGAAGTTGCCTCATAGATTGATTGTAACTCCGTAGCTTAGGAACATGATAGGGAGATGGATTATTGGCTTTTTAATTTAGGCAATTTATTAAAATAGTAATAGCAATAGCATGTGTCTTATATACTGTCCCATAGCATTTTATAGCACTCTCTGGGTGGTTTACAATGTCGGCATTATTTGCATATTGCCCCCAACAGCAGGGTCCTTATTTTACCAACTTCAGAAAGATGGAACACTGAGTTAATCTTGAGCCCCGTCAGAATTGAACTCCAGTCTGTGGCAGAGTTTTTCTGAAATAATGCAGTTAATCACTGTGCCACCAGGGTTGTTGTTAGCATTCTAATAATGCCAGCAATATCCTTGAGTTAACAATCTCTTAAACTTTCAGATAAGGGATAATAACCCATCTTCCCAACCCTGGCCTCATAGCTTTTTTCCCCATTATTGTCCCTCTTCTTACTTTAAAATATAGATGATCAGGCTTAGTGGGATTCTGTCTTAATAATAATAATAATAATAGTAAAGTTGGAAAAAGGATTATAAAAATACATGAAACCATTCTTTCAGCTTCTACTAGTAATAGTAGTAAAGTTGGAAGGGACCTTGGAGGTCATCTAGTCCAACCCCCTGCTCAGGCAGGAAACCCTACACCATTTTGGACAAATGGCTGTCCAGTCTCTTCTTAAAAACTTCCAGTATTGGAGCATTTACTGCTTCTGGAGGCAGGCTGTTCCACTGATTAATTGTTCTCACTGTCGGGAAGTTTCTCCTTAGTTCTAGGTTGCTTCTCTCCTTGATTAGTTTCCATCCGTTGCTTCTTGTCCTGCCTTCAGGTGCTTTGGAAAATAGCTTGATTCCCTCTTCTTTATGGCAGCCCCTGAGATATTGGAATACTGCTATCATGTCCCCCCTTGTCCTTCTCTTCGTTAAATTAGACATACCCAATTCTAGCAACCGTTCCTTATATGTTTTAGCCTCCAGTCCCCTAATCATCTTTGTTGCTCTTCTCTGTACTCTTTCTAGAGTCTCAACATCTTTTTTACATTGTGGTGACCAAAACTGGATGCAGTATTCCAAGTGTGGCCTTACCAAGGCATTGTAGAGTGGTATTAATACTTCACGTGATCTTGATTCTATCCCTCTGTTAATGCAACCTAGCACTGTGTTGGCCTTTTTGGCAGCTGCAGCACACTGGCTCATATTTAGGTGATTGTCTACTAGGACTCCGAGGTCCCTCTCACAGTTACTACTATACTACTATCTTCATAAACTCTTGTTCAGAACTTGTTCCTTACCTGAAATCTTTGGTATAATATTCATGCCTGAACAATTCTTGAAGAGTTTCCTGCCTTCCAGAGTAGACAGAAATGCAGGCATGGCATAGTTTCATCTCATCAACTGAAACAGTAAGTACAGATACATGCATTGTCTTCATGATAATGGAAGATTCGTTAGATGTGTGTTAAAGAATGAGATGTGCTTATGGAATGAGGCTACTGAATCATAAACTAACAAAAGAGCTGGCTTCATACAACATGCTAAATCATGAGAAAGCTATCCAAAGTTAACATTAACACAAGCTTAATGTATTGTGTGACTACATTGGCTGTGGCTACTGAATCATAAACTAACAAAAGAGCTGGCTTCATACAACATGCTAAATCATGAGAAAGCTATCCAAAGTTAACATTAACACAAGCTTAATGTATTGTGTGACTACATTGGCTGTGGCTTTATCTGATCTTAAATTATACAAAACAAAATGATTCATTCTATTCAAATAATTCAGTTTTCTGCAATCCATGATAACACCGATCCATAGCTAACCTGTTATCTGGGCCGAGCCATTACTATTTTATTTTTCTGTTTCCATCCCATTGTGCTCTTTTTAAAAGCAAATCCTCAATCTTGTGGCATAAAATAAGCCATATACCTTAGTAATCAGAAATATTCTGAATGAAAGTACTCATCAAAGTACTTTGGTTGATTTGTAAGGCTCTAAATGGCCTTATAAATGGCAAGTATCCATCACCACCACTTCTCATATAATGCCACCAGCAAGAAGGGTCCCGGAAATATTTACCTTCGAAGAGCCTTCTCAGTTTTTGCAGACGCAACAGGAATTCTCTGCCCTTGAGGGGTGTCATGCCTTGTCAGCAGTTCACCAATTACTGATGAAATAGAGTCAGTTTTTCACTTCAATCTTTTGATACATAAGCTCTCACTGATTTTGAATGGATATAGTTTAATATTTTAATGTCTAGCTTTATATGTCCATATGTTCTAATCTTTGTTGATTGCTCTGTATATATGTGTATGTATGTATGTGTATGTGTGTGTGTGTATATATATATATATTCAAAATTTTGTGGCTGACAAAGAGTTAGTGGGAGACTAGTGTAGCTATTTCAGGCTCATTTGCCCTCATCAGCTAGTCACACCCTTCAGGAATATATATATCAGTTTTATTCTCACCTGCTCAAGGTTGGCTCAGCCTTCCATCCTTCTGAGGATGGTAAAATGAATTCCCAGATTGTTGGGGGCAATATGCTGATTCAGTAAACCGCTTAGAGAGGGCTGCAAAGCACTGTGAAACGGTATATAAGTCTAAATGCTATTGCTATATTGAAAGTAATAATATGGGGTTAGGGCTGGATTTTGCCTACTGTTCTTTCCAGCTGGCCAGATAAGGAAGGGACTAAAAGGAACAATTAAACAGTCTGCTGAAGTCCTGCCTTTCAATGGAAAACAATTCCTCCCCATTTTCTCCTGCTCATGAAAAAGGGGATTCCTGGCAAGAGGAACTGGCATTACATGAGCTCAGGAGAAGGAGATGACAGGTTTGTCAAAACAACATTCAGGCTATGTTTAATCTGTCCCCATCAGGATTAAGGATTAGCTGTGTCATTTTGATCGTGGCTTGATCTGGACTTCATCTGTCTATCAGCTGAAAAATCCAGCAATTAAATATATGCCATATATTTTTCTGTTTACATATCTGAAACCTTAGTAAAAATAGAATGAATGAAATTTGCAAATATTAGCTGGTGAGGTATTGCAAATATCTTGTGAATTCTGATGTCCTCTGGATTTTTGCATAGATGTTCTCTCCCTTTCTTCATTGGCAGAGAGCTTATGAATATGTAGAAACTCATTAAAGCAGGGACAGCACAGTTCAGTGAACAAAAGATGGCCCATTTATTTAGTGGGATACTTATGCATTACATCATAATTTTAATTGGACATAATGATGTAAGTAAGAATCATATATAAGCTCCTAATTTAATTTATTCCGTTCTGGAGTGTCTTAATTTTCAACCATTCAAGCTGAATTATATCAAACATGTACAAGCATATGACTCCCTCTCAGAACAATTCATCTAGGGTTGTCTAGAGGTATAAAGACTAGAATGGAAGAGGGTTTAACATGGTAATTATTTCAGAGGTTTCATAAGCACATGGTTCTGGAGTTGAGAATTAATCAATATACTTTCCTTAAAACCAGTGGTTGCAACACAAGAATTCCTAACATTCAATCTTTAAATCATTGAGCACATCTATTTGTCTTCACCATCTAGAAATAACCATTCAACCTCAAAATTTTATAACAGTATCAGTTCCGTTTAGAAATAGCCAACCTCTACAGCAGGCAGATGTAAGTATACAATCATGTTTAACACAAACTTCACCAGCATTTCAAAACCATTTGGAATATAACACAATACATTTTTTTGTGGTCGATTAGTTAAGAAACATTCATGCAAAGAGAAACATTCAGAGATTACAAAAATCACAAAATGTCAGGATTTAAAGTATTTTGAACAAAGGATCGGTTGAATTAATCCTTTAACAGTCAAACCAAAAGGTTTGAGATGCAAGATCAAAAACTAGTGAGGGTGCACTTCCATTTATTCAGAGATATGGTACACAAAGCCATACCCATGAATAAATTTTTAAAAGCTAGATTATTTTTATTTCTCCCCCTCAACAAACTCACATAGCTGGTTATCAGAATTATTCCACTTGGTATCAAACACTTATGACAAATTTCAAAACAGTTTTAATAATGAAGTCAAAGTTTCAACAAAACAAGTTATTTATGCTGCAAAATATAAAAACTTGCCACTGCTGTTTTGTTTTTTTAGTGCATAATAATGCAGACTTTACTCCCCTAGTCATAACCGACTATAGAGGTGGTGCTCATCTCCATTTCAAGGGCTGTTGACCCAGTACTGTCCAAAGATGTTTCTATGGTCATGTGACCAGCATGACATTGCAGAACACTGTTTCCTCCCCACGGAAGTGGTACCTTTTTCTCAACTCGCATTTGCTTGCTTTCAACCTGCTAGTTCGGCAGGAGCTAGGTGAAGACGGGAACTCAACCCATCACACAACGCCCGGATCTCAAACCTGGGTTGTTGAGCCATCACACTGCCCCATAATAATGAGCAGCATATTTTCATGTAAAGATGCTATCTGAAAAACAAGGCCCCTATACATCCAGAGTCTTATAGCAAATTAAAACAGCAATCACAGTAATACACATCTATTTTTTTTCTTTTGTATGTTGTCAGTTATCACCATGTTGCCTTCCAATTTAATAGAGAGGATTTTCAAGAGCTGTGTAGAAGGGAAATTAAAATAGACGGAAGTCTTAGGCAATATGGCTCTTCACAAAGTTATACTGGCCTTGCATTTCCAATATGAAGGAAAAGGGAAAGGGAAATCTTCATGAAATAAAAATCCTCTAGCTTTATTATAGATGATTGAAAAGGGTACATGAAATGATGTCATGCAAGCTTTTTATTATATTGCATATTCAGATGCATTCTGCCCTGAGGCCAATGCAATTAATTGCTTTTTTTAAATTTTATACACAGGATTATTTTTTTTTTTTTAAAAAAAAAAAAGTCAGATGCCAGAAAAATGCTGAGTACTCTGTTTTGTTTAGCTTTAACACATAGAAAATTGGAGAAAAAGCAGAGGAACAAAACATATTTTTAAAGACAAGATATAAGGAAGAAAATCACTGTGCTTTTAATGAAGCATCTCAGCACTTGGAACATTAAAACAAATATTTCATAAGGAAGGAAAGATAATTAAAAAATGGAATAGTAGCTGTACAAATCATGAAACAAAAGAACCAGTTACAGAATCATATATACCTTTGTTAGAGATTAGGTAACAACTTGAGGCTTTATTGGCTTTACTGATAAAAGGATAATATTAGACCCTAACAATAAAAGATTTACTCCTCTCCAGTTGTGCAGTTAGGCTTAGTCTTATGTTATTAATTCCAGTAAAATTCAGTTAAGCAAAAAAAAAAAAAAAAAATTGGGTAGAGTATAATCATGTTTAGAAAATACTCCCTTTTGGGTTTTTTCATTACTAAAAGGTTCCTTCCAAAGAATGAATAACTATGATTTTTTTACTAAAAGGCCTTCTGAATACTGTTATTTTCTTTGTAATATTCTGTCATTTTTCTCATTTGAGAACTTTCTAGATCTTGAGTTTTCAACAATTCATCACTTGACATAGAAGTAAAAATCTGGATGTTTCTTTTTTTAATACACAAATTCACCCTGCTACAGACAAGAAAAAAAGTGAAGCTGCACAAAAATCCACATCTTACTTATTGAAAATTGATGTTGGATGTTTCCATGTCCAGCTAAGCCAATTTAAATGTGTGCACATATGTGCAAAATACATAGCAGACTCTCTTCCCTCATCACTCTTTGTATTGTGATTGTACTGTCTTTTTCATCTGTTTCTAGATTTAAATTGGAAAATGAATGCTTGCCTATTTCTGGACTGGACCCATGCTTTCGATATTCAAATGTTTAAAATTATCCTTCAAAATTTTAAAAAGAAAGGCTTGGGAGATATGGCTGACTATATTGTATTTCCAGTATTTTGAATACTCTGGACATTTCTTGAAGATAATAAAGGTTTATTTCCAGCTATGAAGTATAACCCATATTAAAAAAAGAACCTAATATTTTAGCAGTTACTCAGGTATAAGCCCATAATCTGTACAGCGGTAAGTGAAATTTATGTCCAAGCAATTCAATTTTTTTTTTTACTTTTCAGCACTATAGCATAGCATATGTTGTACGATCTATATAGTCACAGCTTGGTTATATGGATCTAACAGATATTGTGAGGTATACATTAGGTCAGTTGAAATCATTTCTTAATAGAATACAAATCAAAGTGAAGGTATGATCCAATCATTTCTAAGCACTTTTAAGGCCTTTTGATTTCACTGGCTAAGAAATCATGTGCTTCTCTCTTGCAAAACAATATGCATAAATTAATTTGCATTATTCACAAGTAAAACTACAACAAAAGTCTCCATAGGACTCTTTTCATTGTTCACCAATATTAGCTGCAACTTCTGTTCCTGGATGGAGATCACACTTGTTCAAAAATATTATCAAGTTTAGGATGACTGTTAAAGTGAGATGAATGGTTGAAGTTCCTGGCACTCTTGAGGAACTCTCAGTTCAGCCAGAAACTTCTGCTCGATGACTAACCGTCAATATAACCCAATGCAAAGTTGGCAATGGCAATCCTAGAAGATGCTGAAATATTCCCTTGCTAGATATGAACATGAAGTGAAGCAACATGGAAGCACATTAAATGAGAGCCATTAGCTCCTACAGTTCTAGCAACAGAGCTATGCATCATTTGGACTGTCGCAGAGAAGTCATTTAAACTCAATGTATTTCCATCTAGTCAATTCCCTATCATGCTATTTGTCACTAGGACACTGGAGGTTGCTTTCAAGTTTGTGGATTTCATTGGTAACTTAAACCACTGTCTCTTGGCAAAACTTCAACTGCTCCACATTACATCAATTGCTGATTAGGCTTATCCTGTTTTTAGCACCTTGTTTTTCAATGATATTTATTATTAGGCACAAAGATGACTGCTTAAACTTCATAGTTTCCTTGGCTGAAGATCCCCCCCCTTCCTTCTTTCCCCTTTTTGGTATGTATTCTAAGAAGGAGCATTTTCTTTAAGATTTGGGGGGGGGGGTGATGTCAAGTCATTCCAGATGATCTGATATCTTTCAGAATGGATGATTTCCCCAGATACCTTACGATTTCTGTCTTTTAATTCGTATCAGCACTGCAGGGATGGAATCAAGGGACCTGGATCTACTTAGCTCTTCCTTATTATAATGTATTAAGGCTATCTGACTCAGAATAAAAATTCCACCAACAGGAGAAATTGGTAACAGTATAACTGAGAGACCCAGTAGAAAGCCCAAAATAATAACTTTAAATCTTGCAAGTAAGCCATCTTGCTTCTGAGCATTGTGCAAAACAATGTAGTTATCCTTCTTTTTCTTTTGTACTCAGCATTTCTCAAATTTATTGGGGAAATACTTGAAGAAAGAACGCCAAGCCATGCAGAAACAACCTGTGTGCTCTGACCTGAGTTATTTGTTATGGAATGGGCTAGAATAAAAATTGCTGACATCTCTAAAAGCAAGAATCTAAATCTATGTTCTTCAATCCAAGATACAGATCCCACTTTCTTTGCTCAATTCACCACCAAATGCACTAATTTTGATCATCTTATATTCCACCCCACTTGGTTTTACCAAAGGAAGGCCCTAGTCTGATAATACTGGATTTGGGAGTAAAGCAAAATGCATCCTGCACTTTTCAATTATCATAAAATATAGTATGTTTACTTCAAGTTCATTTGAATTTTTTTTTTCTTTTGTCTGGATACCAAACAGTAAAACAGAAAAAAAGCACCAAGTCATTAACTTGCCCAGAAAAAAAGAAAAGGATCCTTAAAACAAAATGATACCCTGAAACACAAAAATAAGCACAAGGAAACAGTTATGCATATATTATTCAATAAAACCCCTTTTCAGGCTTAATCAGGTTGAAGGTATAAAGCACGGGTGTCAAACTTGCTCTGTCACGTGATGTGTCATGACGTATCATGACTTTTTTTGCATTGCCGGGGCTGGGGTGGGTGTGGCCTCCATATGATGCAACTAGCCCGTGGGCTGGCAGTTTGACACCCCTGATATAAAGGAACCAGCAGCTAATACAGTATTGTATAAAACAACTATGTAAACAATGCCAATGCAGCTGAGTGCTGTAGTACCAGTCAAAAGACACAGTTCAGAGAAAATCAGGCATGCCAGAATTCTGTTGAAATCAATGCAGTTTAAGTGCTTCATTGTGTGCCTATTTATTTTAATTTTGGCACACCCAACTTCCTCTGCATCCCCCCCCCAAGTACACATTCATTTCAATGTATCTTCTACAATGTTGTGCAATAAAATAAACAAAACACCAGGCTGTATTTTGCCTAAGGTGAGCGATCTCCAGATAAAATATATACATTTTTAAATTTAAAAATAAAAACAAAAACAAATCCTAACTGAAAAAAAACAAATCTCAATGTAAATTATCTCTATATTACTTTTTTTTTTGAAGTAGAACAAATCCATCAATGCGTCATTTCTAATAACCATACTTTTTGGTGCAAATATGTCAGGAATAAAATAAAATGCTATTTGAACCTCAGAAAGAAATATGGAGTCAGTAGCTTGAGCTGAATGGCAAAATAAGATTTGTAGCGTACTTTCTTTGCTTTACTTCGGTAGGAATCTAGGTTCCCAGCACATTAGTAGTCCTAGCCAAACAACTGGAAGGAATAAGTTTGACTTCCATTGTGTAGTTTTGATCAGGTGATGTACACAGAGGAACCTTGAAGATTTTCAGCAGTCTGGGCACTGTGCTTTAAGCTTTTCCACATGCCTTCCTTTGTTAAGACTGTACATGGTGTCTGGACTCAGCAGTGCAGCAACAAGGCAGTCATGCTTGATACAAACTGTTCCTTTGCTGTCAGAACTCGAATTCAGTCCATGTGGTGAGATTTCCCCACTCTTAAATTGCAAATGAAGCACGATGTTAAGGAGGAGGCTTAAGTAGACAGCTGACAGGGGTATATTGAGAGCTGGAATGTGGCTGTTCTTCTGGAAGAGCTACATCAGGACTGGAATGAAAAAGCAGCTATTTAAAATACATGTCAAAGTAAGAAATGTGCAAAGAAAAAAACTGTTATCATGGAGACCGGTGACAATCTGCACCTTCATGGTATTTTAATTATTCTGCATATACCTATAATTCTTAAATTATATGGAAGTAACCATATGTGCACATAGAAGACAAACACCGAGCCATCAGTGCCATATTTACAATGAAACCAGAAGAAATTATATGATGTTAACTTAATTTAAACAGCCTTCTAAACCATCTTGGAATAGATGGGAAGGTTGATTTAGCCCAAACGTTCAAAATTAGATGTTTCTAAATAAGCATTTTTATTGCTGTTGCTGTTGTAAGAATTCCAAGGAATATCAGCAATTTTGAAATCTGTTATCCATATATTGCAACCAAGAATCATTTTTGAAAAAATATGAAGTGGCAATAGCTTTATTTGAAATACTTGTTGACATATAGATTTTGGCTAGCAATCTTCAGACCCTGTTCTACACTGGAAGATTTAACATGTTCTTCACCAAATAATACAGCTGTAACAATTATTTTTAGAGGAAATTAAAACACTTTAAATTAGATGTTAAAAAGACAAGGATGCATGGAAATGAAATGTCTGCTTCAGATCTGTATGTTATATTTCTATGCATTTTAAATTATTTGCATTATTTTGGATTTATTGGACACAGCTTTTCAGAAGGACATTTATGGGTGCAGTGATATCTTCTAGAAGCAATTGAGTCACACATTAATTTTGTTCTGCAAAACTCATTGATTCTAAGCCTTATTTTATAATTCTGAACTGTGTATCAATGGATTAGGAACTAACAGGATTGCAGAAATAGATAATTTATGACTACAAAACTATCTTCGCTACAAAGTTGAAGTGAAACAAGTTCTCAATGATTAATCCAGTGATCTGACAAATTCTCTTTTATATTTGAACAAGCATTTTGCACCAGATCCTCTATTTAGAGCACGGGTGTCAAACTCGATGGTGTCATGTGACCGTATTGTGACGTATCGTGACGTTTTTTGCCTTTGCAGAGCTGAGGTGGCCGTGGCCTGTGCGTGAAGTATCTGGCCCGCGGGCCACCAGTTTGACACACCTGATTTAGAGCATTTTTGGGATGTAGACTGTACGTCTGTGTTTAAAAACTTAATTTCTTTTTTTCTATTACTCATTCATTTTCTATCAAAATGTTAATTTTGCAACATGAAAATAATATATCTGAAGTATTGTTCGGTATACTTTTGTAGAACTCTTCTTTGTCTTTCCTTTTTTCTTTCTTGCTTACATAGTAAAAACAATACAAATAGACCTATTGCAGCAAAACTTGCTTCAAGGAACTCTATAACCATTTGAAAATCCAGTTGGCAACATGGATCACACCATTTTAAGACTCAGGTGAAGAACCCCCAGGCTGTATATGACCCTTGATTGCTGCTTTTCAGTAGCTAATATAAATAGGAAACTAGCAGTCTGGGGCACGTTCCCACTGACTTAATTTTAGCAGAGCTAAAATTAACATGCCATAAAGTTGCAAGTTTAAAAGAATAGAGGGAAAACAATAAAAATGTATTAATGTAACAAGTTTGCTTTTGTCCAAATGAGAAAGGATGATCTAATTGCACTTTAAAATCAAACAAATGAAGATAAAAATGTAGGATAGTTATCAAGAACAACATAAAACCAATTAACAATTTTACAGTACAAAATAAGAATCTTTTCAAATTGCTTCAGATCGCATCTTCCAATCTTTCCTGACATACTTTTTTGTTCCATCCATGTGATGTGCAGAAATATGGTTTTCTCAGATGCAGATATACAGAATGGAATTACAGCAATGAAATAAATGTCTGTTAATAGTTAACATTTTAGCTGAGGCTTGCTTGATGAGTGACCCCAGAGCAATTAGCTATCTTGCCCAACAACTAAAAGAGACTCTGTCCATTCCTTATGAAACCAAAAGTTATTTTGAAGGAACATACAGTCTTCTCTCAGTAGGTCATATCATATCCAAGGTAGGCTAAAGAACTTATTTTGTAGTTGCTTAAAATATTTTGAAAAAAATATATTGAAATAATAAACAGAACAGCTAAAAAGCCACATACAACCAGGCACCATATAAATACAACGCCTAGAAAAGCCCAGTGCACACATTCCAGAGAGAGAGAAATTTCCTGAGAATGGGCTTGGAAGAATAAACCTTTGGTTTGATGGCTGACTCAGATTGGATCCTATATAACAGCTAAGATTCTGGAAGTTTAATTACGGAATATAGTCATATAGCTATTGTGCAGATAAAATATAAAGCATTTGCCAAACAATAGGATGTCTTACAATCTACTGTTTTGAAATTCTCAAATGAGACTACAGTTCAGTATCATGCCTAGAGGTCTATCAGTTAGATAAATAGCTGTGTAAATTTGATTAATAAATATATACATTTTTGAAGCAGCAGTACTGTCCAGGTTTGGAAGCAATAAGCTTCCCTGAGCATTCATGCAGGAAAACTGCAGGAAATAGCTCATGCTGGAAAGTCACATTTTAAAGCAAAATAATCCTTTGAAGTATTTTAGAACTTTCCATATATGAGAAGACCTGAAAAAAAATCAGGTTAGGGACAGATCGTAATGGAGAAAAATCTAACTATGTGGTCTCCAAGAGTCAACAATAACTTAATGGGACATAATCAGTTCCATTTACGGCATGGCCTATAAGCATGGAAATAGTTAGAGAGTCTATCCACAAAGTATCTCCTATTCCATCATTAAACAAGAACATTGCGCAACATTATCTGACTCATGACAAAAGATAAGAAAAAGAATGCATTACTCCAATTCCCCTCAAGGATTATGATAGAGCCACTTTATCTTAGAAAAGAATCAAGTATTTCTAAACAAGATTTCCAACTCATTAAATAGTGTACACATATCATTTTCTCTGCATCTTTGCAAACAATTTCATAAAATGAGTAAACAATAAAATGTTTAACTAGTACTGTACCCTGAAGTTGCACCTAATTGTATCATTTATTGACAAAGTTTTAAAAAAACATAAAATCGGGCCAGGGAGAAAACACTAGAAGATACTTCTCCTTATAGTATTTCTCAACCAATGCATTCCAGATGTTTTGAATTTCTAGGTAAAAATTAGAATGGTGTTCAGAAATAAATCCAAGAGAGTGGATAACAATAGATTGAAGAAGATTGCTGTGCAGCTCATCTAAACACCATATTCTTATTTTTTTACTTTTATTTGAATTAATAAATAAGAATAAAGATAGTCACTGAATTTTTAGATTACAAAATTTGTGGTTGTTCTGATTCACTGATTAGATAGCTGGGATTAGAGAAAAGCAATACCTATTTCCTATCCTGACATAATGATTTTTTATTTTAATCCTGCTCTGGAATACTTTCCCAGATGACTTTTCTAGCTTCAGTTTGAATTTATCTAATGAAGAGGCACCCACCATCTTTCTGTCACTGGTTCCATATTATTAGGATTTTTTTTCTGAACATTCAGCTAGAATCCATTTTTCTATAACACCACTGTTCCTTGTTTGAGTGTGTGCGGTTATGTTTGCTGTTGTGCAATGAAGCAAGCAGTTCTGACCTGGCATTCATTTCCTTGGGTACCATTGTAATTCTCCTAGCAAGCTTTGCCAAACAAAATGAGCTTGTTGTGACTGCAGTGTTTAATTGATGTGTGTGAGAGAGAGGGGTGGGTGGGTGGGAGAGAGAGAATTTGTTATGATTTGTTAACAGAATGTTTAACAAAGTAATTATTTTTTCTGATAGAAGAAAATGTTTGTGACTCAGGGTTGAACTGTTGGGTCCTTAGTGCTCTCTTAGCTTGGTGGTTTTCTTGGAGACATTTCATTACTAAACTAGAGAACATCATCAGTGCATTATTTTGAATTTAACTGTTATAAAAATGTATAAAGCAGTGAAGGTCATTGAGGACAGTGTCTATTGTCTCATGTTCCTGCATATCTAAAATAAAGACTGGAGATATTTTTTTTCTTGGCATGAAGTTACTTCTTAAGATTAAAGATGGGTGGAAACCAATGGGCTGGGCTTTGTCTTCCTTCCCTTTTGGTCTTTTGTCAACAGGAACAGATCATTCTAACTTCTGTTATCATACAAAGACTGCATATGACCCCAGTGGTCAAGATTGGTGAACCCTGATCTAACACTGAGACAGGTTAATGCATCTGTATTCTTTTCAAACCAACCATTCCAACTATGTCCTGCAGGTAAACTACAGAACTCTCAGTGAATTTCAAGGAGCTCTGTCTCATGCATCTATCAGGCAAAAGGATAATATGTTACCCAAAAATTATTCAGCCCAGATATTAGGCTCAGTGTGAATTCAGTACACCAGAGAGTAGCTAAATCAGCTATTTGGCAACTTTAAGTCTTGTAGACTTCAACTCCCAGAATTCCTTAGCCACAAGTCTTAAAAGTTGCCAAGTTTGGAGACCCCTGAACTAAATAGACAGAGCCTGGCTGAAGGCACAATTAATTGTTTATTATAGCGACACAATATGCTAGATGATAACAAAATAATGGGACTGTATCTTGCATGTAGATGGGGCTTGGAATTTAAGGCTTTGTAGAGTTCAGGTTTTCTTTAAATAAAACAAATGTGAATCCCATTTTAAGCTTGGCTTGTGGCTCACCAGTCTTTCCCATTTCAAAACTGACACACAACTGGATTTCAGTGGTGCATCTGTCTGAGGCTTTGGGAAGCACAAAAAAGACCCTTTCATCTTCCACTTCAGTTCTAGTGATGTAGCAATAATACATTTAAATGTCATGCTGAGATCTAGGTGTGCCTACGAATTTAAAGCAGTCACAAGGAGTCCAGTTCCAGTTAAAATTATAGCCTAGAGGGGATAGAAGCAATTGGATTAATCTTTTCATCCAATTTTGTTTGGGAACAAACAAGCCCTTAGGAGTTTGTTTATTTTGGCCAGGGCAACAGGAAAAGCCAGCATCCTTTCTCATGGTGCAATCCCTACCCGGCTCTTTCCACGTTTGCTTCATGTTGTGCAAATAGGAATCTGCCTAATACCATCTCAGACTGGTCCGTCAATCTAAACCATACCTGTTCTGACTCTCAGTGGCTTTTTATGATTCCACAGGCTCAGCCCTGCCTGGAGAGGCCAAGCATAGAATTTAGAGCAGTGGTTCTCAACCTTTTTAACGCCGCGACCCCCAACCGGTCGTAAGTCGAGGACTACTCAACCGGTCATAAGTCGAGGACTACTCAACTGGTGCAGCACCGTTTGCAGAATGGGACTTTTGGCAGGCTCAGCAGAGCAGAGACAGCCTGGACAATTCCTATTGGCTTTTGAAAGCCAATAGAATTAGACTCTATTCAAGAGCGTCTATTCTATTGGCTTTCAAAAGCTAATAGAATAAAAGGGAGTAGAACAGCTAAGGAAAAGGGGGAAAAATGGCAGACTGCGTTGTTTGGCGACCCCCGTGAAATGGTTGTTCGACCCCAAATGGGGTCCCGACCCACAGGTTGAGAACCACTGATTTAGAGCCTTCTCACCCACAGCATATCAAGGGGTCCTTGGTGCTCACTGAGCTTTTTTGATTTTTTGCAGTCATTTCATTACTGTGCTGATGATGTTACCTAGCTTGGGTAATGAAAGGTCTTCAAAGAAACATCCCAGCTCAGAGAGCACCAAGACCCCTCATTTCAATCCTGAACTACAAATATTCTCCTTTATGGGCACAGTATCTCCTTTCCCACTCTGTTACAGCCCTTCCTATAAAGGAAAAAGGAAGTATATCTAATCTTCAAGATGCTGTAAGGCAGAAGTGCCCAACCTCTTGGGCACTAGGGACCAGTTCCATGGAGAAAGGTTTTTCTGTGGACTGGAGAGGGAGTGGTTTTGTGTGCTGCCTGCATCCCACGGATGGGGCTTTGCTTGTTTGTGCGGACCAGTTGCTGGCATGCCACGGCCCGGTACCGGTCCACGGCCCAGGGATTGGGGACCCCTGCTGTAAGACACAATCAGAAGCAACACAAAGAGCTGATCAGAGTGGTATGTTTATTGCCTATTGATAGGAATCTCGCCAGAGAAATGCACAGAACTTTTAGATAAACCCTGCAAAGCTTTGGGAGGATCACCTTTCAGCCATTTTCCTCCCCATCAGTGATTCAAGGCTAGCCAACCGTTTTACTCCTCCCCTCAAGTCAGCTCCAGAATGTACTACGGATGCTACTTAAATAGCTTCCTAAATTAAACATTTAACGGTCTAATCCAGTGTTATTTTCAACTTTGGCCATGTTCAGATCTGTGGACGTCAACTCCCCAAATTCTCCAGGCAGCCTTGCTGGAAAATTCTGGGAGTTGAAATCCACATATCTGAAAATGGTTACGGTTGAGAAACACAGATCTAATCCTTGTAGATTCCTATTTGCTTACATAGCAATGCTATTTTCTTTTAAAACACAGACACTTTTGCCTTGGCTTCACAGGTAGTCCTCAATTTGCAATCATTCATTTAGTAGCTGCTTAAAGTTACCAAGGCACTGAAAAAAGTGACTGATGACTGGTCTCCACATTTATGACCGTTGCAACATCCCCACGATTATGTGATCAAAATTCAGGTGCTTGGCAACCTGTATGTATTATTTACAACAGTTGCAGCATTCTGGGGTCATGTGATCATCATTTGAGACCTTTTCTGTTGGCTATTGATAAGCAAAGTCACTGGGGGAATTCAGATTCACTTAAAGATCACATGATTCATTTCACAACTGCAGTGATTCATTTAACAATTGGGGCCATAAAAGCTCATAAAGTAGGGTACAACTCACTTAACAATCACCTTGCTTAGCAACAGAAATTCTGGTCCCAATTTGATCATAAGTTGAAGACTACCTATAATCTGTTTGCTACCCACAAGTTTGTAGACTTAACATCTTTGTTTTTGATAGTCTGCATGGGAATGTTCTAGTGGTGCAGGCAAATCTACAAAAGAAATGGCTTAAGTTTTGTAATTTTATCTACTGACAAGTGGAACTATCTTCTTTAAACATGACATGTTAATACATAGTGTTGCATGATTCCTGCAGTCATGCAGGTATGATTAACTGCTTGGACACAGCACCACAAGTAATCTTTCCACATCAATTACAAAACTTTAAATTTGATTCAATTCAATTTGCTTTTTCTGTTTGTTTGTTTGTTTGTTTTAAGGGCAGATAAGGGTCTGCAAACATACTGATAGCAGCCAGTTGGAAGACAGAGTAGAGATTAGGGTTGGGAGTAACAGATGCAAAGAAGGTGGGGTGATGAGAATCCGTATATAGCATGCAGAAAAAACCAAAAGGTGAAGAAAGGAGATTTAGCAGAACATTACCTGACAGTCTGGCAGCGATGCCTCCTGGTTAGTTGTGAGCGGTATGGCGGTAGTGAGGCAGCAGGCTGCTGACAATCTACAAGAGACTGATAAATTAGGCATATACACAAAGAGATGACACAAAAGGTTAGTAAGTAATAAACACACAAGGCAGGTGGTAGAAGAGATTTAGTGAGGAATGCTGCTCTATTTACAAGTCAAGAGGTTAATCGGTTAAAGCATTGATAAAGGCTGACAGAAACCCTCAACTGTTTCAAACAGGAGTCTTATTTTAAAGGTATCCCTGACTTGCTCTGAGTTAACAGCCTGAGTTAACATTGGGCAGATTCAAAGTGTATTCTCAAAGATCACTTGCTAATCTAAATGGTATTTACTATTGCCCTGCTAAGTTATCATCATTTGTGATTCTCGGATTGGTATGGGATACAGAAGGGAAAGAAGATGGATCCTTGACTACAATCAATTGGGTAGTGACCACAGTTTAGAAAGTGGTTTTGCTTCTCTCATTGCAAAATCTAGTAAAAAAAAAAATGCTATACTCGGATTGAAAAAACATGAAATCATTTATATTAGGGGCAAAGGGACTATGATTAATTTCAACTATACTTGAATCAGGCTATCAATAAATAGATTTCTTCCAAGTTCGTAATCAATATCTAAATTAGCCATAAGCATAATTTTTTTGCTTGGTGTTAAATACAGCTGAACATTGTCAAATTCTATAAAGATCTATACTGCCCTCCAATGGCATATATATGGTATGACTGTTAAAACAAATCACAATGGTAAAATAGGACTGTAATGGTGTGTTTAATGACCTTGAGAAGGAAAGTGCTACATTTTACAATATTATTTCACCAACACAACTTGTTGTGTAATTACTCAAAGTGTTGAGTAATACTCTGAGAAAAGTCATTTATATTTCAGCTTTGTAACTGTATTTATAATTATATACTGATGCCTGGAAAAAAAAACACGGCACATTTAAAATGATAAAAATGTTTCATCATCTGAACTCAGTACTCAGTTAAAGAACTTGGAAATGGGAGAATTTCCCTCAGAAAAAAATCTTGTTGATTACTTTAAAAAGTGTAATTGCATTCAAGAATTTAGATGGATGTGTTCAACCACCTTTTTCTCACTAAGGTCTAGGGCAATTGGAGAATAACCTACATAGAGTGCAAAAGGCAATTTATTTATGATTTTTATTTCTATTTTTTTTTTTATAAAAAAGCAGGATTTAAAAGCAAGCTCTAGTGTTTTAGAAAAAAATATATAAATAGTGGCATTTTATATATAAGGACTCTATAAGTGATGTGAGAAGGTTTTTCAGAAAGAATTTCAGTTATTTTAGGATATTATAGTTTGCTGGAAGATTATTTGAATTTGTAAATTGATTTTTTATATAAATGGTGAAATATATATATATATAAAACCAATAATCCTCTTTCATATAATATATTAATATATATTAAAGATAAAACAGTGGAATTCTTACATTCTCATAATGTCAGGGATCATCTCTAAAGTTATGGGGGAGGGGTTGTTTTCAATGGAGATGAAGTTCTTTTGAAATCTATGAATAAGCATCAACCTGCCTCTTGGAGCCTAGATCCCAGCTGTCAAATAAGGAAAAAATTGATATAAAAACATAAAAGGGCTTAACAAGTGCTAGGAGAGCCTTCGCACAACTTCATGTTGTATGCCAGTTGTGCTGTTTCTTGAATAGTGAGGCCCTGTGCACAACCACTTATGCCCTAGTCACCTCCTGGCTGAATTACTGCAACACACTACCTGGGGCTACTCTTAATTCAGAGATGAGATCTGTCCATCCTCTTTCTGGCCCTCTGGAACAGCCTAAAATGTGGCTCTGCTGTTTAGCTTAGGGTCCCAAGAGGGGTGTGTTACATTGGGGGTGGCTGACAGTGAAGATGCTCACTCCCAGGCTGCTGATCTTCTTGGTTCTTTACTTTTAATCTTTTTATTCTGGGTTTTTTTTTTAGAACTTTTTACTTTTTATTATTTTGTAAGCCACCCAGAGTTGCTGAACTAGTGAGATAGGTGGTGTAGAAATTTAATAAACAAATAAATGCATGGACCTCTTCTTGTAAGAATCTATCACTTATAAACTTCTTTGGCAGTTCCCTGTTTCTTTAACTTTGGTTCAGTATAATTTGAATCCATTTCCACCCTCCCACAAACTATAGCAAAGGCATGTATACATACAAAAAGCATTAAAACATGCCTCCACAGATTATTATCTCATTGCCTGAAAGATGGGTGTTTGTGTGCATGTGTGTATATAATTTAAAGATGTTCCTAATTTTACCAGCAGCTTCATCCAATTCATCCTTTCACTTTTGTGGATTGACACACTGGACAAAATAATATGTGATATATTCAGTTTTGGCTTATTATGATAAGTTCTAAACTAAGTCTTAGTACAACATAGGAACCCAGTGAATATATGCATGATTTTATAAACTGAGTTCATAAATATGTGATACTGTACTTTAAGGGATTACAATAACATGCAGGTTCACACAACATGCAAAACTAAAGTCAGACAAACCATATTACAGTATGTTGTGCAAACCAGCTTAAATCTTAAGTCTTATATCTGACATCTCATCCACATCAAGGTCTCAAGGTGGCTCTGGGGGATAACCAAGGAATCACTCCATACCTATGTTGACAGACAGCTCTATAATACACCAAATACTTTGGATCTCCTTCTGACCTTCAGCCTGATATTTGTCAAGTGGTAAGTGCTTTTAGGTCGGAGGAGTTTATCTTCACTGCCAGTTTTTCACATGAAAGTGTGAATCTGAAGAAACTTAAATGAGCCATATCTATTTGCTGAAGATTTATTTGTTCAGTCTAACCAGCATGGCAGCAACGTTCCTTAACTTTAACAGTAAGGATCAGGGAATAATAGCACACGCCATGTTCCATTGTGGCAGCGCTAAGAGACCATTGTTCAGGATTCCATTTTCTTTCTCCCACATTTGCCATTTATCCTTTTTCCCAATAATTCTAGTTCTTCATTAGAAAGGATGGAAATGCCACTATGTTCTTCTTGGTGAAGGACATGTGACTACTGTAGGTTCAACTGCTTCTTCATTAAGTCTTGTATATTGAATAATTAAAGCCCTCTCAAACAAAGCATCCCAACAGATGCTGTTTATGTCTTCCAAGTAACAGCAAATACTGGCACTAACAATAACATACAAGGATCACAGCAGAAGAAAAAAGACCAAGATGAGTAGGTACAAAATCCTTTCCCAGAACAAGTCAGAGTTCTTTTTTGCATTATTCCTATTTTCTTTTACAGAGGGAAGTGATCAGACTGTGAGGACATTAGTAATGTTTTTTAACACTTAGATCAATTATGTTAGAAGTCATTACATGACTTAATAATGCTATTCAAAGAAAATATGTTGAAGCACATTCTGTGAAACATTGTATTTTCACATTTGCTTCATTTCCATTCCTAACACAGAGACTGCTATATAGTTGGATGTCAAGATCAGGTTGCACAACCCACTAAATCATAATATATTAAGGCCACATGTGATGTACAAACACAAGAAACATTTCAAGTTTTTAACAAAAGGCTGCACTCTGTCTTCTTCATCTCATCATCTAAGTAGTTTGCTTATTGTCAGTCTTCTCTTGATCTGGAAGGATAAGTAGAATATTCTACTTATCTTTCTATTTTTGTTTGTTGGTGGCAGTTAAGATCTTAACCTTCTAGAGGTCCCTGAGGATGCTAATTTTAATGTTTTATGAACAGTTGATACTTTTTCTTCTGTTTCTTGATAGACCTAGCAATGGTCACCTCAGTTTCTTGCTTAAAATATCAAGTTATACTAAACCAAAAATCCATCTAATCCAACACCTTCAGTTGCTCTATGAGGTGAGTGGTTTCTAAATGTAATAAAGAAACAAATAAATAAAATCCTGACTAGTAGCCAACACTGCCAAACTCCATTAACAGCAGTTGCCACAATAGTTACCACGAATCTTTATCATTAATAGCAACAGCACTTAGACTTATATATTGCTTCAAAGTGCTTTACAGCCCTCTCTAAGCGATTTACAGGATCAGCATACTGCCCCCAACAATCTGAGTCCTCATTTTACCGACCTCAGAAGGATGGAAGGCTGAGTCAATCTTGAGCCAGTAAGAATAGAACTGCCGAACTGCTAGAAATGTGCAGTCAGCAGAATTAGCCTGCAGTACTGAATTCTAACTACTGCACTACCACGGCAGGTATCTGGCATGTATATTCATATTCCCTTTGTACATGATGTTCTGTTTAGGAATCAAAGCAAGCAGGTAATGAAAATTTTGTTCTACATATGCAGAACCAAAGTCTCTGAAGTAAACAAATTTGTTTTTTGCTTACAGACAGATCTCGCCATAGTGCCTGGTTTTATCCTATTTTTCTGTTATTAATAAATGTCTAACAATGTAAGTAACAATACAACAATAATATTGAGGATGGCAGCAGAATCAATATATTGTTTTGTTAATTAATGTTGAGTAAAGTTTAATCTGTAGCATACTGAGTCAGAGTCATACTGTTTGGAGCAGCAAATAAGATTTAATAATAAATAAAATTATTTAAATGTGATAACTAAGAAAACTAAGAGTTTTCCCACCTGGACATGTAAAGAATTAGACAAGATGGAGCCAGGAAGACTGATTTGGCAAAGATATATTCTTTGTATATTCTTGCTTTTGACAATTTACACACTACTGTGTACTGTTGGAAAAAACCTCTTGTTCCAGTGACTACTCACCAATCTCCTGAAAACTGTGATGCAAATCAAAACTTTTTACCATTGATGTTGAGGTACCAATAGAATTCACAACAGCATTGGTTCTCAAATTTCATTTGCTATCAACATGAATTAAACTGTTCTTGTTCCAAATATATAAGTAAATAATGTATATATAACAATATATCATTTGAAGTTGTCCATATCTCTGTTTTGCCATAAATGTAGAGATTTAAACTATGAGGATTGTGTTAAAATCTGTTTAATAGATTTTTAAAGAATATTCTCTTGTGGAACAAATATCAGAGTAAGACTACAGCATATTATTTGTGCCTCATTACCAATTTGCTTTCAGATCTCAACAATCTCATATACCTGTCTGTTGTTACTCCATGCAGGGGTTGTCAACCTTGGCAACTTTAAGACGTGTGGACTTCAACTTCCAGAATTCCTCAGTGTGTTGAAGTCCACACGTCTTAAAGTTGCCAAGGTTGAGAACCCCTGCTCCATGGGGAAAAGCAACCACCTAATCTTCATTTATAAATCACAGTAAAAAGTCAGATCACGTTCTGCCAATGCTTTTTATAATAATATAAATGTGCATATTATTAACATTTTAGAACAATGTTTAAAATCTAGGGTAAGTTTGGGTTATCTATCTCAAGTAGATTTGGGACAAGCAAAATAATTTTTCATATATACATATCAGGCCTCAAGATGTGGAAATTTTCATTGATTTAGCTAACTTTAAAAAGGGTATTAAACACATCATGCAATATTTAAATAGATTTTCCATATTCAAAGACATTATACCATTGAATTAGGCCCTAGAATTTAAAGAATGAAGAAGACTTTTGCCTTCACATCCTACTTGTAAGCATCACCATGGACTTCTTGAAGACCTTTGACTCTGTCTTACCATTGTAGGAAAAGGGGTCCTTAACTTTAACAAACACATCTTTCTGAGTCTTGGATTTTGCACTGTATATTCTAGTAAAATGGGAGGGCATCAGGTGGGAGATTGTAGAACAACTGACATTCTGGCTTGCTCAGAAGGAAGAAAACAAGCGTTCAGCTCTTACATTTAATATACACAAACGTTTTGTTGCAATTAAAGATATCATAGACCAGTGTTTCTCAACCTTCACTACTTCAAGATATGTGGATTTCAGCTCCCATGCTGGCTGAGGACTTCTGGGAGTTAAAGTCATACATTTTAAAGTTGTTAAAATTGAGAAACACTATAATACATTAAACAACATATATGCTGACACTGAGTACAGAGTATAACCATAGGATTCTACACTTAATTTTTTTTTTAATACTGAAATTTTCTACAGAAATACGATTTTAGTCATTCCTCACTAAATCAGCTGAAAGATTAGCTAGCAGGTTAGTGAAGTAGAAGACAGAAAAAGTAACATTTTTCCTTTCTTTCCTTCAGTTATACAGTACATAGAAATAATGGGCAACACTTAAATGAGTGTACTGTACCTGCTCATTTAAATACATAGCACATAAATTCAAGATTCAACAGGAAAAAACCTTTCAAGATATCATTTTGCAGAACATAATTCTGAAGAAAGAGGTAGCTTGCTGCCCTTGTTTACTATATTTTTTTACAAACTCTATGGGCCAAAATGTAAAGTTAAGTCCAAAACTGTTCCCATAATAAACTCAATAATATAAGTGTAGGCAATCTTTAGATGATGGAATAGGGGTAATCAAGCCAAGAGAGTGGGGCAGCATTTTCCAGAGGGGAGCATTTTGAGGGGAGCTTCTCTCTGAATTTTTTGAACTACATTCACCTTATCTCATCTTTTGAATATTTCACAAAATGGCAGGAAGTTCTGCAAAATTACCGTAAGTGGACACAATCCAAGTGAGACAGTGATACTTTACAACAAAAACATCTAGATAGTTAAAAAGAGAGAGTTCATTCATTGTGCATGTGACAGTTGTTTCTTTGCAACTCTTGCTGCAGTGAGCGTGTGCCAAACGGATCACCATTCAGATGTGAGCACAATTTCAGAAATGAATGTAAATCTGATCAATGCAGACTAAGCACTTTCTATCAAATTGCTATTTGTTTTAATGAACCCATTTCAATTTTTAAAACTACATGGTGCAGAAACCTGACATTTCATGGCAAGGTAGAGAGAGTCTGCAAGGAAGATTTGAATCAGTATGTTACAGCTGCAATCAATGTTGCAGTGCATTCCCACAAAATATCAGTGTGAGATACACAATAAATGTACATGTTGTAATTTTCTATCTCTGCTTAGGAGGCTAACACATAGAGGTACTCTGTAGGAACAAAGGAATAAGTAGAATATTTTTAGATAAGGAAACATTCCTAGAGAGTAGTAAATTTAGTAAACTGTAAGTGTGATAAGACAGACAGAAAATATATGTCTGACTTGGGCC
This sequence comes from Crotalus tigris, assembly GCF_016545835.1. NCBI lineage: Eukaryota > Metazoa > Chordata > Lepidosauria > Squamata > Viperidae > Crotalus > Crotalus tigris. The sequence goes on along the minus strand of NW_024096636.1, from coordinate 41,335 downwards.
TATCAGCTGGACCCAAGGAGGAGGGACTGTGCGGCTGGGAAAATTGTATTTAAACTGCTGAGATCTGTAACTAGGTGTGGTCTCTTGCTTGAAGCTCAGAGATCCACTAGCCTTTGCAAATGCTTTGTTAATAAAACTTTGTCATCTCCAATAATTTTAGTGTGAGCCTTTTTTCTCATATCAGGGAACGATTAGGGTTTCTCCCAGACAATCATTGCCTCTCTGTTCCATTTCATTCTTCTTTTTCTATACTCACTCACAACCTCCAATACAGGAATGGGCAACTACAGCCCCTTTGTGACCTGTGGATTTCAACTCCCAGAATTCCTGAGCCAGCCATTTTGATTCAGGATTCTGGGAGTTGATGTCTACAGGTTGTAAAAGAGCCATAGCTAGCTACCCACCATTGAACTACCTAACTGCTGCATTCATGATCCATATTGGTCCATATTGACCAATTCTGGGGTCTCTCCACAGTTTTTTTCCCCAAGTTTACACCAATTTCTGGATTCCACAGGTCCTGTTTTAGCACTATATCTACTAACCATTTAAATAGCAATTATAACAATTTCCCAGATTTGAGAAAAAGCACAGCTCTGCAAAGCTTTTTATCTGTCATTTGTGATCTTCCCATACAAGATTTAAGAAAATGTGTGGTTATTTTCTACCTATAAAGATGGGTACAATTGTCTATTAGACTATTTTGTATCTACTACATTTCTAGGATGAAAAAGAAAGAGTGCAACCGAATCTTAAGTATTCCCATGTGAAACTGTTTTTCTGATGGATACATCTACATCCTCAAATAAATAACCCAATAAGATTTGCTCAAATAGGGTTAAGAAACAACAGGCTGCACACAAAGCTCTCATTAAGCCTTTCAGGAAAAAGGTTCTAAATATATTCATGGACATCTTTTTTTAAAAAAATGTTCTTGTTAAAGAATGTCTATACTTTCTTCTTTTTGTCATGGTTTCATGCACTTTGTTTTTTATTCTTTGAGGATGTCAACTGTTTTATTTGCTGGTCTATGACCATAATGTATATCATCACAAAATGTTCATTTCTGGAATTCCTAAAAGATTTCAATAAATATTTAAGAAATTGTGGATATAGTGCAACAGCAGTTTTATGCAGAATGCTTTATGAGTCAAAGGCTTCTCTGTTCTGGTTGAAATCACCGCAGTTAGAAACATCATGCACTTTGCCACATGCAAGATAAAAAGATCTGAAGAAAATATGTGAGAAAATAACTTGTAGTATCACAAATGCTTACATCATGTTTCTTAGAATGGAATGTAAATTCTGAGACTTGACTAAAGGACACAGAAATATAACCAGACCTTAGTAAACAGCTCAAAGCAGTGGCACCAAGAGGTAAAGTGTGATTAATTAGTTGGTTTGTTAAATAGATTAAATCAAATAATATCCTTGAATTCCTTCCCCTTCCCTTAAGGGGAAATTATTTCCAGATTTGAAATAGGATTTGCATAAAATTGTACCACCTCTGGGATGATTCTGTGCATATGCAATGCTCATTGAATTAGTTCAGTGCATATAATTCAAACATGGTTAATCTAAAATAACGATGAAACAAATACTGGTAAAGACAGGGTATATTAAACCAAAAACAGAGAATCATGGACACAAAAGAATACTTTAAGAAAACGGAAGTAGGTTTGATAAGGAATACTGTTTTTCATTTCCCAGCAGAATTAACTAATTGCCTAAATACAGAATGCAGAAGTTTTTAGATTTCCTACTCATCCACTTTGGTGAATTCCATGTGCAAATAAGGTTCCCTACTTTTATCCAAGGCGTCATTCATTTCAGTTTTTCCTATATACAGATAGTCCTCGATTTACAACAGTTCACTTAGTGACTATTCAAAGTGACCATGGCACTGAAAAAAGTGACTTATGATCATTTTTCACACTTATGACCATTGCAGCATTCCTACAGTCACATGATCAAAATTTAGATGCTTGCAACTGACTCATATTTATGAGGGTTGCAATGTCCTGCAGTCATGTGATCCACTTTTGCAGACTTCTGACAACCAAAGTCAATGGGGAAGCCAGATTCACTTAACCACCGTGTTACTAATTTACCAACTGCAGTGATTCACTTAACAACCATGGCAAAAAAAAGTTGTGAAATGGGGCAAAACTCATTTAACAAATGTTTCACTTAACAACAGAAATTTTGGGCTCAATTGTGGTCGTAAGTCAAGGATTACCTATAGTGAATGGGCCATACATAAGCCATAAATCACATTCATGTTAGCTTGCAAATATCAACCAGGATGGCTTTATAATGTCTTCTTGTTTGAACTATATAGTTCAATCCCTTTTCACATATTCTGAAATTCAGCCTTTCTTAGCTATAATTATGACTGCCAGAACATTATTATTATGATACCCAGAGGCAGCTGCAACAAGAGAAAGGAGTGCATTCTTGCATTCTTGATAAAACACAAGCTGTGAATTTTTCCCTTGAATAATCAAGCTCTATTAAAACAATTATCCAGCTATTGTTTGAAATGTATACATAAATCCAAGCTGCATGTGAAAATACTGAACATATGGCAGGTCTGTGGGAGATTTGGCTGCCTTCAAATGAATTGCTTTTTGTTGTTTTCCATCGCCAGGACTGGAGTTATGAACACTGCAGAGCCAGTGAGAGCACCTTTATTGTCCCATCCTCTCATTAACTAGAATAACAAGTATTTTACTACATAGCTCCAGAATTACTGTAGTTATTTGCCTATGTTAGAGGCATGTTGGGGACAGGTCTGCCACAAAATGGTATGCAAATTGTACAACATACAAGGGTACCTACCACATGATTGGTGGCACCAGTTGCCTTTTAAAAAACAAAAATATCAAAAGCTAAATGGTACAGTTATATAAAAAGAGAAGAAGGACCTGGAAGGGGACTTTTAAACTGTTTTTTTTTTAATTTTATATGTTTTAAAACTTGGGGGGCCTGGGAGAGGACACAAAGTGGAATTCTGCACAACGGTGCCTTGTATATCAGCAGTGGACCTAGTTAAGGATATGAAGAAGGCACCTCTGTATCACGTATAAATGATATATTAGATCAGGGGTCTCTAACTCCCAGTCCGGGAACCGGTACCAGTCCACAGCATGCCAGCAACCGGTCCGCACAGCCCCATCCGTGGGATGCAGGCAGCACACAAAACCACGCACTCTCCGGTCTGTGGAAAAACCTCTCTCCACAGAATCGGTCCCTGATGCCCAGAAGGTTGGGGACCTCTGCATTAGATGTTTTTTTGATCATATACTTGTGAGATTTAAAACCCCCAAATTTGATACTCACAATTCGAAGACAAGTCTGGTTAACAAAAACAAAGGTTTATTGGAGAAAAACATTAAAATAAAAAAAAAAAGAAAAGCGGTTGCAAGCGCGGCCTCTTAGACCCTTCCCAAATGGATTGAGTTCAAAGAGCACAAAAAGCAGTTTTCAAGCTATACATTTTATACCCTTTTACAATGCACACCACGCCTAAGAAGCCCTCCCAACTCTCCCTTATTCTCTTTAGTCATTCTTTATGTTGTTTTACACTTTTAAAGGGTCATCCTGACAATTTCCTTTTACTTGTAATTTTCCTTGTCTCCTGGGGAGCTTTTAGCAAGTCATATTTCATTGTCTTTACTGACTACCATTTGTGGTCACTTTGCATAGGCAGGAAACAGCAAACAGATAGTTTCACACCTTGGTATTACATTTGATACAATTTATAAAAGAATAACCTTTATTTATTTCCTTTATAATACTGTATATTAGCATATATATGGGTCCATTTTTATCATTCCTGCCATAGGTTTCCTCTCTATGGCTTTGTGAGGAAGTTGATAATTAGGGATGCCTTGAATATGCATTTGGTGCTACCTAAAATACTAGTTCAAAATGTTAGGTAGGTTAGCAATGATCATGCTGGCTAAATCATTACGTTCAAAGGGGTAATAATAGAGAGGTTAGCTTAGCAATGGTCATTCAAGGGCCATAAAAAGGAAAAAAAACTTCAAACCATAGAATTAAAGCCTTCAGAATATTGATTATTTCTGAATAAAAAATAAAGGGAATGAATACATCAAGTTGTAATGAAAAATAGAATTCAAAGAAGGGATAAACAGAGGAGATGGGAAGAATTCAGAAGGAAGCCTGTACCAGTCTTTTAAATTTCTGTCCCCCCCCCCGCCTCCTTCCTCTTTTTGCCTGAGTCTGACCTTTGTCACCAATTAGAGATCAATAGCCATAAAATGAAATATTTGGCTGACTGCAACAAACAATAATAATGTCTTAATTTATTTTACTTAAAAGGGTATAGAAATGAATCTGGATTTCTAGGTAGCATGGACAGGCTTGACTGATTGATGTGAGAATGAGTTAATTCTTTTAATAATTTGTTCTAGACACTGGGTGGCAGCTTAACCCAACTGTTTGGAGGCAACTTCAAACAATGTCTGGATGGAAGAAAACCTGTCCCATATGTAAGGGATAAAATAATGAGATTGGAAATTGTTATCGTTGGAGTTTTCTGATTATGGGACTTGAGGAAGTATGAATCCAGTCATAACAATATGTTATTACCATAAGTCTCTAAGCCAATTTATAGCATGGCTTGGTTCGGAAATCTTATCTGCTAACACATTCTATTCTGGAATGCTTGTCAAATGTAGTATTGAAACGAAGGGGCAACATTTGAGTTTCTTTCCAGATGGATGGTTTGCAGGCAATTGTTAGATTACTTATTCTAATTCAGTCCCCCTTAATATGTATGAAATACCGGTATTTGTTTAAGTATCAGAAAAACCACTGACAATTTTCCAATAACTTTTTGCTTTTTATCATCTTCTTTGGAACAATTCTTCATCTCCCTTATGAACACACTCATGGAAAAACAGCTTAGTTTACTTCAAGTAAACATAAAGTGATTCAATACTGATTTTATTTCCAAAAGTTATCTTAAATTTTGAAAAACTTTACAAACATTGTATTATTTCATCCTAATGCAATTCATACAATTAAAACCTCTAGAAATAGCTCTTTCAGATGAAAGATTTAAAGCCATCAGAGGATCAAAATACCAGGTGGCATGATTGATAAATTTGTTTTGATGTTCATCCATAAAGCTCCTAATCTGCTGGCCCATAAAAACCTTAATATGGTATGATCACATCTAATGATCAGAAAATGATGACAATGCTACTAGTAATTTTAATCATAATAAAACTATTCGCTCAAAACACATTCCTCTAAGTCAGTCAGACATGATTAATGGTTGCAGATGGCAAAACCATACACTATTAGACTGACATAAAAGTGATTATGTCAGAAAACAGACTAGTTAGCAAGATAAGGAGTTAAAGATTGCATATTCAAGGTACCAAAGGAATAACATGATTTTTTAGCGCACTTAAGCAAATTAGCCATTTTTAGTAATGCTGCTTTAATTTTTCTTTTAATGACCCTGTAATCCCTTGTACCGGTATAGAGTCAGGGCGACTGAAGAGAGTGTGAGAGTTTACTAGCCAGATGCCCTTCCTGACATCTACGGAAAGTTCACAGCAGATAATTACTCACTGCACCCAGAAAGAAACATTTGCTGCTACCTCCTGATTGTGAGGCGAAAATTCTACCTCTAGGCCACCATGCCACTCAGTAATGCCAGTTTAAATATCAGAACAGAAATACTCAAAAGGCAGGCATCCCTGAAAACTAGGCATTGATATTATTACTATTATTATCGATCATCGCAGTCAGCCAGATGTTCAGACTGGATTTAGCATTTTGTCTACCTATCGAGTCCTTACCCAGGACCTGGGATAGGCAGATGTGGATGTTTGATGGTATTACAGATATCGTCGCAGGATGGAAGCAATTCCTAATAAGGCCGCCTTTTGCAATTGACTAATAGCGAATTTGTCAATGCCAATGGTGTTCAAGTGGTGCTCCAGTTGTTTTGGGATTGCACCCAAGGAGCCTATGACTATTGGTACTACCCTTGCTTGCTTTTGCCACAGTCTTTCTATTTCTATTTGTAGGTCTTTGTATTTTGTTATCTTCTCCAGTTCTTTCTCTTCTATTCTGCTGTCTCCAGGCACTGCCACGTCCACTATCCAGACTTTTTTGTCTTTCTTATCGACAATTGTTAAGTCTGGGGTGTTATGTTGCAGGTGCTTGTCTGTTTGAATTCTGAAGTCCCAGAGCAGTTTAATTTTATCATTTTCTATGACTTTCTCTATTTTATGATCCCACCAGTTTTTGCTTACAGGCAAATGATATTTTTTGCAGATCTTCCAATGCACCATTGTTGCTACTTTGTCATGCCGCTGCTTGTAATCAGTTTGTGCAATCTTCTTGCAACAGCTTACCAAGTGGTCCACTGTTTCTTCAGCTTCTTTGCATAGGCGGCACTTACTGTCTGTTGCTGTCTTCTCAATTTTGACTTTGTATGCATTTGTCCTTAAGGCTTGGTCTTGTGCAGCCAGAATTAGTCCCTCGGTCTCTTTCTTCAATTTTCCTGCTCTTAGCCATTGCCAGGTTTTATTATTATCTGCTTTCCCAGCTATTTTTTTCATGTATTGGCCATGTAGTGCTTTGTTTTCCCATGCCTCTATTCTGTTCTTCATTTGGTCTTTCTTGTAGGCCAGTTTGGTCTCTCCAGTAGTTAGTAAGCCTTCCTGATATACTAATTTCAGTGCATCTTCATCATTGTTCTTCAGATATTCTTCCAAAGCCATTTTTTCTTCTTCAACCATCTGATGTACTTGTAGCATTCCACGCCCACCTATTTGCCTTGGTAGATAAAGTCTATCAATGTCACTGCGTGGATGAAGGGCATGATTCATTGTCATTATTTTTCTGGTCTGCCTATCCATTGCTTTTAGTTCTGCTTGAGTCCAGTCCACTATTCCAGCTGTGTACCTAATGACTGGGATTGCCCAGGTGTTGATTGCCTTTATGGTATTTCCTCCATTGAGTTTGGACTTTAAGATCTTCTTCACTCTCTTGATGTATTCACCTCTAATCTTTTTCTTGACTTCAGTGTGCTTGATGTTGTCAGCTTGAAGGATACCCAAGTATTTGTAGTACTCTTCCTCATCCAGACTCTTAATGTTATTTTCGTGGGGCATCTTGATTCCTTCAGTTTTCACTATTTTTCCTTGTTTGATAGTAAGTGTGGCACATTTGTCCAAGCCAAACTCCATTACAATATCTTGGCTATATATACGGACAGTGTTGAGCAGCGATTCTATTTCAGATGATGTTTTTCCATACAGCTTCAGATCATCCATATAAAGGAGGTGGGATAGTCTGGCAGATGTTTTTGATGTTTGATAGCCATGTCCTGAGTTATTCAGTATTGTTGACAGAGGAAACAGTGCAATAACAAATAGTAATGGTGATAATGAATCTCCTTGAAATATTCCTCTCTTGATATTAACCTCTCCCAGCCTCTCACCATTGATCTGCAACTGTGTCTTCCATTGTGCCATCGATCTTTGCACAAATTTTCTGATGTTTCTACTGACTCCTGTTATTTCTAGGCACTTTATTATCCAATCATGTGGCAGAGAGTCAAATGCCTTTTTGTAGTCAATCCATGCCACATTCAGGTTGGTCTTCCTTCTCTTGCAGTTTTCCAAGATCATTTTGTCTATTAGGAGTTGATCTTTTGTTCCTCTGCTATTGGGGCGGTTTCCTTTCTGCTCAGGTGGAAAGAGATTGTTTTCAACTAGATGCTGTTGCACTGCATCAGCTACTACACCAGTTAGTAATTTGAAAGTTGTTGGTAAGCAGGTAATTGGCCTGTAGTTACCTGGTGTTGCCCCTTTTGCTGGATTTTTCATTATTAGGTAGGTTTTCCCAGTTGTTAGCCACTTTTCAATTTCTCCTCCTTGTAGTATATTGTTGAACTGTTTGGCAATGAGTGGGTGTATAACAGTTAGATGTTTCAACCAAAACCCATGCAGTTCATCTTCACCTGGTGCTGACCAATTTTTGATTTTCTTTGCTCTTTTTTCTACCATTTTTGTTGTTATTACTAGTTCTTTCATTTCAACTTCTGTTTTATTTGCATCCACCTCTTTTAACCAAGCCGCATCCTTGTTGTATTTCTTTGGGTTATCCCATATCTGCTTCCAGAACTGCACTGTTTCTTCCTTGTCAGGTACTGACTGATTCCTTGCAGTTTCTCCATTGATGGATTGGTAGAAACGTTTCTGATTGGATTGAAATTGGAGGTTCTGCCTATAGTTTGCAATTCGAGCTTCATATCTACTGATTTTCCTGGCTATAGCTGTTATTTGTTGCTTTATTATTTCCAGGGCTTCCTTGATCTTCCTTGTTTCTAAGTGGTATTTCTTGATTAGGTATTCTTTGGTCTTCTTGTTCTTCAGCTTCTTTTCTTTCATCTGTTCTAGCTTGCTTGCATGTGATCTTAACTTGCTGATCTTATTTTCTAGTCTAACCTTCCATTTTTTCTGGTGCACTGTTTGTTTGTTTTTCTTCTTTTTGATTTTGCATCCCAGGTATTCTGTTATAACTGCAGCTGTGCTGTACATTAGTTGGTTTGTTTCTTGCAGTGAATTGGTGCTTATACTTGATATTGCAGTATTTGCATCTTTTAATGCTTGTGCTAGCTGTTTCTTTGGAACAAGCTTCAATGCAGGTAGCCTTATTCTGTTGTTTTTGTGCTGTTCTAGATGCTCAGTTATTCTTTGTTTCAATTCTTTTATTTCTTTAGTTAGAGGGTTTTGTTCTTCCTGAGGAAGAGGTGCCTCGTTTCCAAATAAGAACAGTTGTATATCTCTGCTGGATTCCTTCACTGCCAACTCCCCCTGGTTTGCCTCTACATTCTGAATTACTTCTGGTAAGGCTTTGATTTCTTTGCCCTGGGTAAACCTTTGCAGTTCGTCCAATTCTGTTTCTGTGAATACTTTATTTCGTGTTATAAATCGGCGTTGATCTGCTAGTCTCTGTTCTGTTATTTCTGATTCTGGATGTTGTTCTTTCCAGAACTGGTGCATTCGTTTTAGATATCCTCTTCTTGTTGGACTTGATCTGTAGTAACAGATCATTATTTCTTTGTTTTCAATCACTGTGTATCTGCGGTGGGTAAACATCTTTTCTTCCAGTAGTTCTGCAGCTGCTGGCCCTGGTGCTCAGCCAACAGTCCTGAGTCCTGTGACCCATTTTTCACCAGATATCCAGGAACTCTGATATCTAGTGCGGACCTTGTTAACCCGGGCGACGTCCAAACCGGTATGGCATTCTGCAATTTACGTCTCACCATATTTTTTATGGGAGAGACACTCTTTGTCTGACTCCTCTGATGAGACCTGTCCAGTATGGTTGAACCTCTGGCATAGCTCTCATCTTCCTCAGAGTACACAAGCCCCACAACCACGTCAAGGTAGTGCCTCACTGGGGGACTATTATTATTATTATTATTATTATTATTATTATTATTATTATTATTGTGCAGCAAGCTGTAGTACAGTTTATTTGAGGCTAGTTTATTCCACAATTTTACTCTATTTCAATAAAAGATAAATTACCAATGGATACGATAAAGCGTACATAAAGTTTAGTGAGCAGACGGGATTTAATCTTCTTCATCTCTTTCATGACTTTCTTACATTGATAACATCTTTGCTATAATTATGAGGAAAAAATACGATTGACGTAATTCTCCTTCCTCCCTGATCATCCCATCCCCATTGTTGTATGTTGGAGTTTGCGTATTAACAACTGAGATACAGTATTTGCACTACAAAAATCCAGATGATTAGTGATGCTTCCCTTGAGTGGTTGTCTTGAATGGGGTACCCAGATATGATATGCCCACAGTTCTCCACACATACACAAAGTAAGAAAAATTAAGTATGCTACTCTAACCATGGGCACGATTGATCAAATGCTCATGAGCACTTTTCTCTTGAGGGAGCAGCAGATGTGTATGTCAGGTTGCACACAATCAAGCTGGACAGGAGTAACTGAGAGTTCACAAGAACCTGTCAGAAGAATAATTTGGGGCTCCAACTTGAGCCAGTATTGCACATTAATAAATAAAAATGAGATCCAGACAATTGTGAGGAAAGAAGAAATATTTATTCCTAAAGGCAAGGTGTTTGCCTTTAGGGATAGTTGCAGATAAATGGAGTACAGCAACATAGTTATATAGGGGAGTTTGTCCTGGGTGTGAAAGTGTCTATGTGCTGATTTTAGGGTGACACTTAAGAGACATGTGTGTGTGTGTGTGTGTGTGTGTGTGTGTGTGTGTGTGTGTGTAATCTATGACGTTTATTCTTGTGAACATGCTGGGAGATCAAATTTAATTAACTCTATCTCTGTTTACAGACCTCATCCTTTGATATGTGGATTAAGTCTGGGTAACTTATTTGGGAATTTGAGGACATTTGAATAAAAGATTTTATTTGATTAACTTAGTTTCAGCTTGATTTTTAACTATTTAGTGGAGATGCTGATTTGCAGCCCATTATAGATTATGTTAATGTTTAAAGGGAAGATAGAAAGACTATAAAGCAGGGGTCCCCAACCTATGGGCCATGGTCGCGGCCTACTGGATACTGGGATGCATGAGTGGCTGGCTGGTGGGCATGCGCGTGCCTGTGCGGATAGCCCCACTTGTGCAAGCGTGGGCATTTGTGGCCCCACGAGTGAGCACTCGCATCACTACGAGCATTGCAGGTGCTTGCAGCCCCATGCACACGAGCGCTCACGGTCCCACTCACATGAGCAATGGGTGTTCATGTGCACGCATGTTCATGCATGCATTCACACATCCCCACAAAACCATTCCTTTTTTCTCGCTTCCCCCCTCCCCCCCCCGCTCCAGGCCACCAACTGCAAAAGGTTGGAAAACTCTGCTATAAAGAATAAAATATATTTTGATATAAAACTTCCCACAAACCTGATAAGCAATGTTTATTGAAGAAAGTCAGGAAGAATTCCAACAAGTACCATGATTCAAGAACTAGCCATTTTTGTAGAAATAGTGTTCAAATCCTCTTTGTGGAAAACAGTAAAATGTTGTTTTTGCAGCAACCATGTCTGATACATTTTAAGAACTTTTACCCAGGAAGCTGACATAGCCAAGAATACTAAGAAAGAGCAGAGGGAAAAAATTGTAACCTAAAGATAAGTAGTTAGACCACAAGAGCTTGCGGAAAACATAAAGTTGTGTCTTTGCATCAGTTACACCTGACTGACCTTTAGGAATGTTTACTCGGAAGTTGATGTGGCTGACAATACTGAGAAAAGAGTAAACAGTAAGGAAGTTGATAGGAAGCTTTTCATAGTTCCACAGAGGCGTAGCTTTACAGCAAAAGCTTGCAGAAAGGCGTGCAACGAAAAAGCATGATCTAGTAATTTTATCTTCCAAGGTTTAAACCAGTGGTTCTCAACCTTTTTAATGCCGCGACCCCCAACTGGTCGTAAGTCAAGGACTACTCAACCAGTCGTAGGTCAAGGACTACTCAACTGGTGCAGCACCGTTTGCAGAATGGGACTTTTGGCGGGCTCAGCAGGGCAGAGACAGCCTGGACAATTCCTATTGGCTTTTGAAAGCCAATAGAATTAGACTCTATTCAAGAGAGTCTATTCTATTGGCTTTCAAAAGCCAATAGAATAAAAGGGAGTAGCACAGCTAAGGAAAAGGGGGAAAAAATGGTGGACTGCGTTGTTTGGCGACCCCCGTGAAATGATCGTTCGACCCCAAATGGGGTCCCGACCCACAGGTTCAGAACCACTGGTTTAAACAAAGAGGGAACCAAAGCAACTTAAAAGCCAAATTTGTTGTTACAGAGTACTGTATATCCTCCCTCTCTCTCTCTCTCTCTCTCTCTCTCTCTCTCTCTCTCTCTCTCTCTCTCTCTCTCTCTCTCTCTCGGTGTATTCAGGTCTTTTCCCATGTAAGATTGAGAGTACCTTGGCGACGTTTCAATGAGGTCCCACTCGTCATCTTCAGGCTTTTCCTTCTTTCAGATTGAGGGGAGGACAATCTTTCCCCAACCAATCAACCAATCCACCTACAGCAACAATACACACACACACACACACACACACACACACACACATATATATATATATGGTTAAAAAGGTTAAAAATATGAACCCTGGGAGTATACATGGTAAAGAAATAAAATGAACACCAGGGTAATAAAAACTGTAAAAGTTTTTAATTAATTAAAACTATAAAAGTTTAATTAAAAGCGCCAAGCTTTCGCCGTCACCTGCCGGCATCTTCAGGGCTAGCGCGCCAGAGAATGAGGAAGTCCTTTATAGGCGTGTCAAGGTTTGCGCCCGGCTCCTTGGCCTTGTTATCGGGCCTGATTGATTCAATTGCGTACGGTTAACCTGTTTTTCCTTTCTCTTTTTGGTTGCATTTCTATCTTCATCTATCCTTATTTCTCTCAACCTTGGGGTGGTTGGGTGGCAACTTTTTCTAATCTCCCCCCAGGTTCAGGTGGTAGTGCACATTCCACATTCCTTTCACAGCCATATCCTACCCAATTGTTCCTTTTAAAGTAACTTTCCTTTTTAGTCCCAATACTTTCATTTTTGGTGCGCCCGTCATCCGGATGGTCTTGCGAGTTGTTACGAGTCAAATACGGCGTGGGGGGGTGTTCAGCAAGGTGGAGGGGTCGTTTCCTGGTCATCGCCATACCCAGCTGTCTTGCGCGCGTCCTGCTTCGGGTACTCGGTCCGGGGTGTGTGTGTGTAATAGTCGAATCACGCTCCTTCTGGCTGTCATAACGTTTCTCTTCGGCTCACCCCCTTTCTGCGCTGTTGATGTTCGTATGCATTCCATGGGAGTTCTCAGGATCATCGGGTAGGGGGCGTAACGACTCAATCCCTCGCACCCCACCGCTCTCTGATCTTCTCCCCTCCTCTCCGGCGGTGCTTGGGGGTTCGTCGTTGGCCATATCCCGTGATCTATCCCCCTTAGGTCCGATCGCTCTGGCTGCGCAAGGGGGTCTTCTCCTCCCTTCCGGACCGGCCACGATGTTTCTTTTGGCGCGCAGGCGAGCTGTTGCGTTTGGCGATTCCCCCGCGCCTCCACCTGCCGTATCCTCCTTCATCTCGTTCTCACTGTCAGAATTCCAGATCTCAGTTTCCACCACCCCCCTAGTCCTCTGGGATTGCGGTAGCCTCACTGGGATGGTCGGGGTGTCCCGCAGTTGCCCTTCCTCCTCCGGATTGCACCAGGTCTGTTGGGCAATTTGCCCTTCCTCTTTGGTATCACTGGGATTATTATTAAGCCATCGGGGGTGTTGCCGCTGATTATTAATGCTCCATGATCTTAAAGCCACGTATGCCGGGCATAGGTCAACATGCCTATTAATAGATCTATTATCCGAGAGCCATGCCTCCCTAAGTAGGCGGCCCTCTTTGGTGTTATCATTCGCCAATACGCTGACGCCACTAAAATTAAACCTATGGCCCAGATCTACCGTGTGTGCCCATATCTGGGAGTAACAATCTCCCCTTCTCACTGCCAATCTGTGTTCGTGGACCCTGGTCTTAATCCGTTTAGCAGTCTCCCCAACGTAATTGCACTGGCAGTCCATGCAATCAATCCTATAAACGGCTGCCGATCTTTCAGTGTTGGGGAGCGGGTCCTTGGGGCGCATAATAGCTGCCCGCAGTGTTTGATTTGGTCTATGGGCCACCTGTATGTTATACGGTGCCAGGATCCTCGCTGTGGCTTCTGATACATTATGAATATAGGGGAGGGTGATGCGTGTAGTTGCCTGAGGTATAGATTCTTGGGATGTAAGGTTACCCCGGGGTCCAGGTGGTTTACTGAACTGATTAATAAACTTTACCGGGTAACCATTACGTCTACACATTTGGAAGAGATGGTTTCTCTCTTCCTTCTTGGCTCTGACGGTGCTGCAGTGTGTCTCCACCCGTTTGAATAATGTCCTGACACAGCTGACTTTATGGGCCATCGGATGATTACTCCCAAAGTGGAGAATCCTGTCCGTACATGTTGGTTTTCGGTACACCCTGGTAGCCAGACATCCATCCACCTGGCGCTGCACTAATACATCCAGGAATGCCAAACTGCCCTGATCTTCCTCTTCCATAGTAAATTGGATGTCTGGGTATACCGAATTCAAAATGCCCATAAAGTCAGTCTTGTGTCGCTTCTTGATGACCGCAAACGTATCGTCCACGTAGCGGGCCCAGAATTTTGGTTGATACCGGGCCATCGCTATGTGTTCCAACTGTTGGAGTACTATCTCTGCAACCACACTGGAGATCGGCGACCCCATAGGTGTTCCTTTAATTTGTTCATATATAGTACCCTGGAAGGTGAAATAGGTGTTAAGGCACCTATTTGCAGATTAGAATGCAAAGACAACCGAAACAACTGGAGTTGCCACCCAACCACCCCAAGGTTGAGAGAAATAAAGATAGATGAAGATAGAAATGCAACCAAAAAGAGAAAGGAAAAACAGGTTAACCGTACGCAATTGAATCAATCAGGCCCGATAACAAGGTCAAGGAGCCGGGCGCAAACCTTGACACGCCTATAAAGGACTTCCTCATTCTCTGGCGCGCTAGCCCTGAAGATGCCGGCAGGTGACGGCGAAAGCTTGGCGCTTTTAATTAAACATATATATATATATATATATATATATATATATATATATATATGTTAAAATAAAATGAGCACCAAAGTAATTAAAAACTATAAAAGTTTAATTTAAAACCGCCAAGCTTTCGCCGTCACCTGCCGGCATCATCAGGGCTTAAAACGCCAGAGAGTGGGAGAGTCTCTTATAAGCAAGCCAGAGTCTGTGCCCGGCTCCTTGATCTCGTTATCGGACCTAATTGGATAGATTGTACTCCGGTGATCCGTTTCTTCCTGCACCCCTTATCTACGTGTATGTCCTCATTTGCCTTCTTTTCCTTGGATTCTAGGGTGGATGGGGCAACCTCCCTATCTCCCTGGTTGCCCCCCTCCTTTGATCCATTCTCTCCCTCAGGTTTGTGTGGTGGTTTGCATTTCCCTTTCCTTTTTCCAATCCACATTCATGCAGCTATTCTCTCTACGAGTGCTTTCCCTTTCTTCCCTAACTCCTCCCCCTCGTGCCCAGTTGTCATGTGTAACATTCTGGGCTGCCTGGGTTACAGCAGTAAATTGGGGTAGTTCGGTGAGCTGTTTATCCATGTGATAAGCCTCGTAAGTATGGTCATGCACAGTCATCATGCCCCCCTTTTTGTCTTCTGCATCCTTCCTCCACATGTTACATCGGGATCACCGATGCGGGGGGGAGGTGGGATTATGGTCTCCTCGAACGTCGTGACGTTCCTCTTCTGCTCCCCTCCTCCCTCCAATGCTTCTCGTTCTTGCATGCGTGTGGTACAGGTACGGGGGGGGGCTTGTGAGATCATCTTGCCGCACCCCGTATCGGCAGCACCCATTGACTCTAAAGACCTGTACCACACAGACACACACACACAGACACACACACACACACACACACACACATATATATATTGGAAAATTTGCATAAAAATACGACTCCTGGGCATGTCTATGGTACAAATAAAATACGAACACCAGGAGAGTATAAATATAAAAATATACTTTACTAAAAGCTGCCAAGCTTTCATTTGGAAACTCCAAACATCATCAGGGCTAAGGAGCCAGTAAACAATGATGACTTAAATGGGTTTTGCCGGCATCTGCACGGCTCATTCCCTGCAGACAAGGAATACCCCCACCAACAATACAGCCCCCTCCCGGGACGAACACTTTGAAGTCCCCCCAAAGACGAGCACAGAAGAGGGGAGTGAGAACGCAGGGAATCAGAATGCAGAGATCTGGAGATCTGGTGTCCGCCTGAATACCGTTCCTATCAGCAATGGGGAAGAGCGTGCGATAGGGAGGAGGGATGAATTGAGAGACGGGGTAAGCACCCGATCACGCAGCAAACAAATGGAACGGTGGAGAACTGTCGACACGAAGATTGCCAGGACCGAGGAGGAGGGCATAGACCCCCAAATATGTAACACCCGTATGAAAGTTACTCATGACAGTGGAAGAGTGAGAAGAAAGGGTGTGGAGCAGGGATTGGGAAAAGCGTGTGTGTGGGGGAGCGTCGGTGAGCCCAGGGAAGCTTGTAACACTGATAGAGGAGAAACAGATGCCCCCAGAGTGGAGAATGAAAACAAAAAGGGGAGGAGGGTCAGTGCTATGGAAGGAAATAAGGATAAAGGGGTGGTGGAGTAGATGAATACCAGTAATGAGATAGTGGAAGGAATGATCCGGAAGAACCATAGAAGGAAGCGTAAGGAGAGTAATAAAGAAACATCTGGAACACTAATTAACCGGCCGGGACCGGTGACGCGGTCCATGAGCCGGGTGCAGATGCCGGCAAAACCCATTTAAGTCATCATTGTTTACTGGCTCCTTAGCCCTGATGATGTTTGGAGTTTCCAAATGAAAGCTTGGCAGCTTTTAGTAAAGTATATTTTTATATTTATACTCTCCTGGTGTTCGTATTTTATTTGTACCATATATATAAACGTCGCCAAGACACTTCCAATTTGACGCGGGAGAAAACCCGAATAACCAAAGACCTACATACAAACACCCGCAAAAACCTCAGAAAACAAATATATATATATAATTGGAAGTGTCTTGGCGACGTTTCGACGAAGTCCCATTCGTCATTTTCAGGCTGGTGTTTTCAGCTTCGTGCTTCTAGGAGCAATTGTCCTCCCCTCAATATAAAGATTAGGGGCGTTGATAATGGGAGATGTCAGCAGGGGTGGAGATACACTTAGGGTGAGTAGGCACTTCGGATAGGCAGTGCACCTTGCAGTACTCAGCCAATGGAGAGACAGGGGAGGGACTTGTGCTTCAGGAAAAGGGAATAAATATGCAACCATTTGATGCCTGGGTGTGCCTACTTGCTAGCCACCCCGCTTTTGCAAGAACATATTTTTCAGTAAACTGCTTGCTGCTTGCTGCTTCTGCTTGCTGCTTGAATGACTGTTAAATGCTTGGAAGCTCGGTGTGTTTCTCACACTCTTGCGTTTCATTTTCCTTCTGTTCTTTGTAAGGACTTGTGGTCTA
The DNA here is from genome assembly GCF_016545835.1 of Crotalus tigris. Classification (NCBI taxonomy): domain Eukaryota; kingdom Metazoa; phylum Chordata; class Lepidosauria; order Squamata; family Viperidae; genus Crotalus; species Crotalus tigris. The sequence goes on along the minus strand of NW_024096636.1, from coordinate 24,183 downwards.
GTGGCCCCCTCTTTTAAGCAGACTGACCTGTTTCCATCTGCTCCTTGTTTCTGCAGTGCTCAGATTTACTCATATCTTGTTTTATTTTTATTATTGGTAGTATGAAAATTAATTCTCACAAGTCAGAGAAAAGCAAGGAAGGACTATAATTGCCAAGAAGGAACAGTCAAATATAATTATACTCCCTAGAATTTCTGTTGCCTGAAGTGGATGTGTGAACATGGGATGAACACTGGGTAACTCCACTTACTCTGTTTCTTCAGTTATGTCATATACATCCATTTGTTTCAGTATTTCATACTTTCATTCACTTAGTATGCTTTCCACATATACTTCTCCAAAAGATATGGTTCATGTGACCATGCAGCTCCAAAGCTGATCATGGTGGATAGGGAATTCTGGGAGTTGAAGTCCACACATCTTAAAGTTGCCAAGATTGAAAAACACTGCTCCACTGACCCAAAGATGCTTTTTTATGAGGCAACGGGACTTTCTTGTTTTTGTTTGAAGACGTTTTGCTTTTCATCCAAGAAGCTTCTTTACCTCTGACTGAATGGTGGGGAATGGAAGGATTTATACTCCATGCAGGCAGCTGGTCATTTGCATTATTTAGAGTCATTGAGGCCACTTGGAGGTTTATTTGTGTCGGCAGGGTCACCTGAGTAGTGCAAATGCGTGTGGACTTTTAAAAGACAAAGGCCACTCTTTCTAAGACAGCAAAGTCTACATTTTGGACAGAGAGGACCACTGGTTTGAAAGAGGGTCAAAGAGGCCATCTATGTCAAAATTGAACAGCCCTCTCTCAACAGAGGGGGAGGGCTATGACACCATCTATTTCCAGTCTACAACACAGTCCTTTCAACAGTTCCAAGATGGCACCACACACATTTGTACTACTCAGGTGACCCTGATGACATAGATTAACCTCCAAGTGGCCTCAGTGACTAAAAGGATGCAAATGACCAGCTGCCTGCATGGAGTATAAATCCTTCCATTCCCCACCATCCAGTCAGAGCTGAAGAAGCTTCTTGATGAAAAGCGAAATGTCTTCAAAGAAAAACAAGAAAGTCCAGTTGCCTCATGAAAAAGCATCTTTGGGAAAACTATGACCTGGATGACTGAGAATCACCATAGACCAGTGTTTCTCAACCTTGACAATTTTAAGGCATGTGGACTTCAACTCCTAGAATTCCACAGCCAACATTGCTGGCTGTGGAATTCTGGAAGTTGAAGTCCACATGCTTTAAAATTGTCAAGGTTGAGAAACACTGCCATAGACATATTACTTCACTGACTTAGTAGCTGCATTAATCCTTCCATGTCCCTGCTCAATTGTACTAGCTTGTTCTATGAGTTCCTTCAATACATTGCTGTTCTTTCACAGCATGAGAAACAAAACCTGTATTTATTTAATAAAGTACAAAGCAATTTAAATGTTCTTGTAAAGATGTTTAAATTGCATTTAAAAATGCATTTAGCACTTCCTGCTTAAGAAAATGATAACTGCATTAAATACGGTAAGCCTGTGTGCCTTATTTACATTCTCTTCTATCATATGAACCGCAATGAAAGAGGCAACAGTTTTAACTAGGAAGCTATACATATATTTAAAATACTGTTCTACAATCATAAATGGGGAAAGGCACCTGCCCACCACTATCAAAGCAGCAGATGTTCCTCTAGTTGAAGTCAAGAAATTCCAGTCAATATTTTAAAACTTCATGCAGTCTATCTAATCTTTGTTTAGAAATCATGGCACTAAGAAGATTAAAAAAAATTATCAATATACTTTGATCCTACATTTTTTCATGCTTACACTGAATATTAATTCACTGCTGTTATTTTCACAATCTGTGAAATCTGGTTGTTTAATTCCCTCTATGCTGGTTCCCATGCATTTGTGTAATAACTAAGATTGAAATGTGAAACACGCCTACAAGAAGTAAGCATCGTCCAACACAGGAGGTCTTGCTTTCTCAAGGTGTGGAAGCCTAAAGGGGAAATATTTTCCAATGTTTGCCTGCTCTTCACATTTCTGCAATTCAAAAGTATAATTCAAACTAAATCCATTCATTTATCAATAAAGAACATTTGTAACTCAGGGTTGAAATGAGGGGTCTTTGGTGCTCTCTGAGCTTGCTTGTTTTCTTGCAGACATTTCATTACCCAAAGTAGGTAACACTGATAATGTTACCTAGTTTGTGCAGTGAAACATCTGCAAGAAAACAAGCAAGCTCAGAGAGCACCAAGGACACCCCTCTTCCTTCACTTATTATTGGCATGAATAAGATTCTAAACAATGGTACCTCAGCTGCCTACAATCTTCTTTTGCTTTATACAGATTTGGACACTTATTAATACCCTTGGTACAGACTCTGCAGATCTCACCCATCAACTACACAGAAGTGGACTTTCCCTATGATTCCACTTGACTAGGGACTTTTTTTTTTTTTTTGCTATTTACAAGGCACTTATTTTGGAATGTAAAGGTCATCCCTTCATCCAGTCCTTCCTTGCCTTTCCTTGTGTGAGCACTGTTTATAATTTTTTTTCACTCCCAACTCTTTTAAGCACTGTGCACTGAATGCTATGTTTCGTTTTGTTTTTAACCATTTAATCATGTCCAATTCTTGGTGACTTTATAGGCAAGTGCTCTCCATACTACCCTGTCAAGCACAGCTTCTCTCAATTGTTGTATGATCAACTTTGCATCAGAATTGATGTTATCAAGCCAGCCTGTTGCCTCTTCTTCTTTGTCCACTAACCATTCTTAGCATCATTGCCTTCTCCAATGAATTTGCAAGCCTAACATGGCCAAAGTAAATCAGATGTAGTCTTATGATTTTATCTTCCAGTGATGTGTTTGGGTTTTATACAATTTAACACCTCTCTGTTAGTTACTCTAGCTGTCCATGGTATACGCAAGCACTACAGTTCAAAGGCATCAATTCTTCTTCAATGAGCCATTCTCAGCGTCCAGCTCTAATAATGCTATATTTATTGCAAATATGGATGGTTAACCCTGTTAACTGAGTTGAGCTGAAAGAAAGCAACTGGCCCAAAGTCACCCACCTGGTTTTCTTGCCTAAGTCAGGACTAGAATTCATGGTCTCCTGGTTTCTAGGTCAGCACCTTAACCACTATACCAAACTGAGTCTCCACATTGAAAACCATATTTGTTGTTGTTGTTAATTGCGAAATCGTGTCCAACCCATCGCGACCCCATGGACAACGTTCCTCCAGGTCTTCCTGCCCTCTACCATTTTCTGGAGTCCATTTAAGTTCACACCTACTGCTTCAGTGACTCCATCCAGCCATCTCATTCTCTGTCGTCCCCTTCTTCTATTGCCCTCAATCTTTCCCAGCATAGGCCCTTCTCCAGTGAGTCCTTCCTTCTCATTAGGTGGCCAAAGTATTTGAGTTTCAACTTCAGGATCTGGCCTTCTAAAGAGCAGTCGGGGTTGATCTCTTCTAGGACTGACCGGTTTGAACGCCTTGCAGTCCAAGGGACTCGCAGGAGTCTTCTCCAGCATCATAGTTCAAAGGCCTCAATTCTTTGGCGCTCAGCCTTTCTTATGGTCCAACTTTCACAGCCATACATTGCAAGAAAACCATATAAAACAGATTAAATAATATACACAGTATAAATACGGTAGCTTTGAGCTATATGAGCCAAAGCACAGGTCACATACGCTTTAAAATGTATGTTGTAATAACTGGAGTTAATTTTGAAAAAAAAAGGGGGGGGGAGAATTATAGGGAGTTCCTGTACATGTATTTTTCTATTAAACATGTGGCCTGGTTAAGCCTCTTTTTTCTAAAAGCAAATTTAGTGTAATATATAGTTTGAGCTTAATATATCTGATTGACCTTAAGGAGACAGCCCATTTTAACCTATTTTATTTATGCATTGATAAATCATTTTAATTCATGTATTGCTTATTATTTAATACATAGCTTTAGCTGTGGCATTTTGTACCTATTTCGCTGGTTAATCTGCTTGTTAGGTGTATATGATGGCACTAGAGGGAAACCAGACCATCCCATCTTCCTTTGCAATTAGGAATGCCTGCTTGTCAAGATGATAACAGCCTGGTACCAAGTTACTTAGGAATGTTTGTTAGCTCAGGAATGTTATTGTAAGATAAAAGCCTTTGAAGGAACCTTATTCTACTTATGATTTCATTATGCTTATGATTTAATTATGTTTAAGTTTGACATTAGTAATGTTAGTTTGTAGCCATTTTATATAAATTTGCTTATATGCAACCTTACAAGTGCCTCATATCAGGAAATTACTTACATAAAAGCAAATGTTTCATATATATTGAAAAAGCAATGTCTCATGCCAAATATACAGGAGATTGCTTACATGGAAAAAGCAAGGTAAGGTCCAGTGGTCCAAGAAATAAGGAGGAGGGGGAAGGAAATGAGTTACGGTTGGAACTTGGATTGATGTATATGAGTCATCATCTTGGAATTTGTTTTTCTGTGCTTCCTTGCCCCTGGTACAGAGACCTGGATCTCTTTGTTCTGAAAGAGTATACAGGTAGAAGAAATCTCTTCTGGGTGTACAGCCACAAAGAGGGAGAAGATAGAGTTACCCAACTCTATCTTGGCCAAAATAAAGTTGTTTTCTTTGCTGGAACCTCGGCTCAGGAGTTTCTTTTGGCTCTTTGAAATTTCTGAGTAGCGCAGAGAAGTCTGTGAGGTTAAGTGGAAAACCTTACAACTCCAAAAAGAGATATGTGCTCACTTTGAAATTTCCTCCTGGGAAACCTTTTATTTTCAAATAAAAGCCTTACTCCTTTCCACCTATGTGGTGTGGTTTATCAGGCCTGGACACAGGGTGAAGATCCTGAGCTTTCAAGATAACAGCCTTAATAAAGAGATAGACAAAGTGGAATAACTCAGAAGTTCATGTGTATGACTTTACTGTGAGCATATATACTGGGTATTTTCAGCATCATAGCCCTTGTATGGGGACTATGAGGTCATCTTACACCTATAGACCCCAGTTACTGCAATAGGCACTCTTTTGGGGAAAGATTGTCCTCCCCTCAATCTGAAAGAAGGAAAAGCTGTTGGTGTTGCTGCTGCTTCTTCCCCATATCTACTCTGTGTAGAGTGTAGCTGAATAGAGCAGTGTATTGCAACCCTAGCAACTTTAAGATGTGTGAACTCAATTCCCAGGATTTAAGTACTTCCATATTGGCTGGAGAATTCTGGGAGTTGAAGTCCACAAATCTTACAGTTGCCAAGATTAAAAAATGCTGGAATAGAATCTTATTTCTTTCATATTTGTAATTTTTTTTTCTTGGCTGATATTTGTATTTGTAATTTAGAAAAGGAAGAATAACCAAATGAATCAGTCTCTGAGATTGTGCTGCCAGTGTTGTAAAAGATGTTCTTTTCAATTCTCTATGTCTCTGGAAGTACAGATCCTAACCCTCACTGTATTTCGTTTTCTTTGTTCCTACAGGCATTTTTAATGGAAATATTATTTAATGGAAATAAGGAAAAGGCCGTTTTCCCTTTATTTGCCTTTATAAAGAAAAATAATATATATATAATATTTCCCTGGAACATTTTATTCTATGTTACTTTGCTTTGAAACATTAAAAGGGTATTCAAACAAACTTCTCTACATTTGAGTGGAACAATAAAGCAAAAATATGGACTACAAGAAGTTACAAGAGAGTAATTGGAAAAGGGGTGTTGGGCTATTAGTCTCTTGCATTTAACATTTAAAATATATCAGTTCAACCTATTTCCACCAAAGACACAGTATCTTGGGACTAACTTTAGCACAATCCAACAAAGTAATTATTAGTGGTGGTGGAATTACTTATATAATTAAAAATACCCCCACCTTGTATTTGGTAACATGTTTTGGGCCTAGTTGCCAAATCCATCAAAATGGCTTTCAAGTGTTCCTCATGAGAGATGTCCCGTACTGGGAAACGTTGCACTGGAGCCACGACTTTAGAGAGGTAGAAGAGAGGAACTTGTAAGTAATAAGCAAGCTACAAGAGAGATGATTTTGTCAAGGTAACATTAACAATGATTTGTTTTGATTGCCTCTCACAACTAGATATGAAATCATACCGTGGTTTAAATTTGAACAATGCCATGCCATTTGTTTTCATCCTATCTTGTTCACTAGAACCTCAGCCATATAACCTCATAAAAGGTGTGCTGGCCAATTTCTGATTTGTTTTCCTTCCAATTTTCAGTTAGGACTTTAGTTATAAAAGAGCATTTTGCCTGGATGCTTCTAAAGTTATGGGAGACTTTTTAGAAGGGTTTTTTGGGATACGTATCTGCTAGGTCCTATAGAGGTAGTAGGTTCTGGAACGTTACAGCAAATGACAGTACTTAGCTGATCTTGAAAAAACTAATTATAGGTAGTCCTCGACTTACAACCACAACTGAGCCCAAAATTTCTGTTGCTACGCAAAACATTTGTTAAGTGAATTTTGTTCCAATTGTTAAGTGAATCACTGCAGTTGTTAACATAGCAACATGATTGTTAAGTGAATTTGGCTTTCCCGTTGACTTTGCTTGTAAAACGGTTGCAAAAGATAATCAATCACATGACCTTTGGACACTGAAACCATCATAAATATTTATTTAATCACATGACCATGGGGATGCTGGAATGGTAATAAGTGTGAAAAATAGTCAGAAATCACTTTTTTTAGTTCCGTTGTAATTTTGAATAGTCACTAAATGAACTGTTGTAAGTCGAGGACTATCTGTACAGTCAAACGAGGTGGGAAATCACCAGGAAACTCTAGAGCTGTAAGAAGTTTTTTTATTTTTTAAAGGCAATGGCAAACTGCTTGCATAAAACCAAATCACCAACATGGATGTTTGCATTTAGAGACCAGGAGCCAAGTTTGACTCACTAGCTCAAAAAGGTAATGCTTGTGGAATTTTGCTGGAGTATAATCCCAGCCACAAAATTATATATTGGATTATAGTTTTTTTAAATTTACAAGCTGCCTCATATTCTTTGAAGTGTACAAAATAAAACACAGTACAAAACATAATATAGTAATAATAAATCTGTAATCAATAGTCAAGAATAATGAGAAGGAGCTTCCTTTCAAATGTGGAAGTTATACAAAGGATGAGAGACACCACTGCAGTTTGTTGAAATGTGTCAAGGTTCTCTGTCTAAGAAAATATGCCAATATGAGTTTTCAGATTTTACTTATTGGTTTAGAACAAAGATAGCTGTTTACTACTTAGTATAACAGCTATCTTTGTTCTAAACCAATTATTCTTGAGCTCCACATACAGTATTCTCTCAAACTATGCCTTGAACTGAAAAAAATGTATGGCAAGGTTTTTCTTTAATATAAAACAAGCACCTACAACTATTTATAACCTTGTTCTTCATGGTCTCCAAAATATTTAGACAATTTTTAACCTGGGTTGTTTGAGACTGTTGAAAAACAAACAAGTTGATATTATACAGTTTCATATCAGACACAGTAGTTTAGAATGTAGTTTTACTACAAAGTGAATTCCTATTGAGTTCCAAGATGGAGCAGGACAGCTTTGCATCATAAGATGTTTCCTTTCAGCATTCCCACACAGCAACTTAAAGTTGTGCAGGAGGGTGGTTTAAGTACTGCAAAGTTCTCTTTTGCAAAAGTGGTATTTGTTATGCTCTGCGGAGGAAGGAGAGAAATCAGACTTCAGCCCTATCTTTTATTTATGTTCTGTATCTAAATCATTTTTTATTAAAAAAACCTGATTCTGTTGAAAAAAGAAGTCTGTTTTATATTTTGACTATCTACATACCACTACAGATATTTCTGTGGACAGCTGTTCATTTTCTGATTGGCCTGGCAGTCACTTTATGAAAATGTTCATTGCATTTTATCTAACTGATTAATGTGCCCCAGATCAAAAAGGATGAGGTATCCCAATTTCATTGATATTAAATCGGTCTGGGAAAATATTTAACCATCTTAAACAATGTGTAATTAATGCTTGGTATCAACATTTGCTCCCTTTAAGAATTTTTCATTTTGCACTAAATCAGTATTATCTACATTTTCAAAGCAATAGTCTTTTTCTATGAAAAACAACATCAAAAAAAAAAAAAAAAAAGCAGGAGCATTCTGACATTCCCAGAATGCTAGATAAGGAAAGGGTTAAGCAGGGAAACTTGAAGGTTGAGGGAGAATGAAAAGGGAGGAAATGAGGGTGAGAAAAGCAATAAAAAGCAATTTAGCCAAAGCAACATTTTTTCTATTTTTATCTTCTCTATTCTCATAGTTTTACAAATTAGCAAGGGTCAAGACTTGAAAACCAGTTAGAAATAAACTAGGATTATAATCTTGGCCATAATGAACATAGCACACTGGCATTTTAAAGTAAGTTTAAATCATGGCTACAGGTTGGGAAGAATTGCAAAAAAATATACAAAAAGATTTTGTTTGCGAGTCAGTAACTTCTGAAGATAAATCCATGGCTTTTTTGAATATTTACACTAATGTTTTGAGACTTCACCCTCTTTGAACTAGCAAAGCTGATTGACATGGGTAACTTAAAACTCTATTACGGTAGGAGAAGGTTTTTGAAAATCAAAGGTGTAGAACAGCCAAAGCCCTCCAAATATCACTTCAAGAAAAAGATACTTCTTTTAGAGGTAATAGATTAGGTTCTGCCTTGTGTGTGCAGTACTTTCCTAAGCTTCTGTCAATGTGCATTTTTAAAATCATGATTCATAGGGAAAGTAAGGACTTATTCTTATCAAAATGTTCCCAAAGAATGCAATTTGAGAAAACACTGTTTTCTGTATAAAAATATATCCATCGTATTCTATTTGTATAGTGTGTAGGTATGCAAAAGATTTCTTTTTGCTATATTTCTCTTTTGCTTTGCCAATATGTTATATACACGGACGGACCTATAGAAAGGAAATTTAAAAGATAGTGGCTAAAGTATTATGAGCACTGGTCATATTACATGAGATTTCATAAACCATTTTTACAAACTGAATCAGTGTTGGGACAGAAGATCTTTTCTGTCATTCTTCCTATGGTTGACAGCCTTCAATATTTATCTAGAGAGCATTTTTACCTCTGAACTCAGAAAAAAAAACTGTCTTAATTTTTATTTAATCCAGGCAAAACACATAACTGTGGCTTAATATGGATTAGAAAGTCTACAATTTACTTAGTTCATAATGAGGGAAGGGCCAGGGAAGCTTATTTCATTGAGATGCTTTTATCACTAACTCAGTGTTTCTCAACCTTAGCAACTTTAAGATATGTGGACTTCAACTCCTAGAATTCCACATACCTTAGAGTTGCCAAAGTTGAGAAACATTGATCTAACACTTCACCAACTGGGTTAGAGAGAAATATGAGCCACTATATCTTTTGTGTAGTAGAAATTTAAATAAGTAAAAAACACTTTGTATTAAACCCTCCGTCTGCTTAGTCAAAAATAAGCTTTGGGAAAGTACTTTGAGGATGCTCATCTCTAAAGAGGTGAGCATATGTCCAAATTAAAGATAGCATGTAGAGCATTTGGAGAGGATTCCCCTTCTACTTAAGCTAATCATTTTGCACTACATGCACCCAAGGAAAAAGTGTTTACCTGGGATGGGTTCGGTTAACCTTTTTTCCTTGCTGAGACGGTGCCCATGGAAGGATTCATTCATGGAAATGGGACCCCTCAGAAGAAATGACTCTGTGGAGGTGTGATCTGGGGGGGCTCTTAATAAAGGCAGTAGATAGGTCCCTGAAGTCCTGGAATGGCTCTGATCACAAGGGGAAGGTGAGAATTGTCTTGCAGGAGATCCAAGAAAAAATACATACGGAAACAAAAGAGTTTTTACTTTAATTACTGAGCAATGACCCCTGGAATTACACATCACACATCACCCACCCTCCTGAAAAATCACCCAAAATATTGCTAATATCTTCTATAATTGCTGCCATCCCATAATAGAATGCTACGGGGGAGGGAGGATTTTGTATATCTGAGGAAAAAAATAGGTATTCAACTTGAGTGATCAATCAAGCCAAGTCAATACTGTGATGTCCCAGCATATGCATTCAATACAATCTATTCTTGCTGCCGCTTGTCACACTAGGATGGCATCTGCCCCTCCACCTCTTGGAGATGGTTTTTGGATGTTGCCAGGAATCAACATAGTTCCACAGCAACATAAATTTACTACAAATCATCATCATAAATACATTGTCGTGGGTTACCCGCTGTTCTTTCCTTAGAAGGTAGACTTCCAGACATATTTACATGATTGTAGTTAAAAGTTACACCGAACAGAACTGTATCTACAGGGACATACTTGAATTGGTTCTTACAGTGGTACGGCCTTTAGCAGGATTGTCAAATATGAGTTTGTCTTAGACGTTCATTCTTTCTTTGTGCTTTTTTGACACGTACACTGAGAAGCACATGGGAATGAAAACCCTCCACCCACTGAGGGAAATATATTAGCACCAAAGTTTATTAGAATGTTCCATTTTCGATAGATGTGCTTTTTTTCAACATAGGCTCAGCCCTGCATCTGAGGTATTCAGCTCTATCTCAAACAGAGGCATTCAAGACATACAGAATATGCTGAAATGCTAAGAAGACATGAACTATGACCGTATCAAAAGGGACAAGAAAATACCATGGCAGATGGAATTAAAAGCCCATGTTTACAGTTTGAAAAGCCATTACTTCTCTTCCCCCCATCCCCAACCTCTTCTCATAAAATATATAATGTATTTGCAATTCAGTGGATGACCTTAAATCAAGTCAGGCCACTGCACTGTACTATAAATAGGACTGCATGCATACCTTTTCCTCTGAGTGCCACTGCTGACCAGTATGTTTGGTGGTTGTGGGCCCTGACTATGCAGGAGGAAAGTGTCTATGGTTGACACGGTGGCTGATGCCTCCTCACTTACTTTAGGGCTGCCGATTTTGGTTTTCCCAAGTTTGCCTTTGCTCCGCCGGGACTGCTCATGATCAAACTCTAAGTCTTCCAAGCGTTGAGTCAGGGCGAGTTTTTGCTGGATAGCCATCCTCAGCAAAGAATTTAAGGTGTTTTTCTCATCCTCTGCAGCTGCCAATTGCCTCTGCATCTCATCCAACTGGGTGACATACTCATCACACCTGGAGGGAAAAAAGGAAAGAGGAACAGGTCAAGCTGTCCTGGTCAGCCTTTTTTTTTTCTTTTGCATACATCAGGCATGTCAAACTGCCGACCCATGTGCCGGATGCGTCACACCGAAACCGTGCCCACACCATTGCCAGCAATGGGGGGAAAGCCCCGATATGTCATGCGATGTCATATGACGTTGCGAGTTTGACATGCCTGGCATACATGAACCATGTGGACATCAGCACCAACACTTTCTAAGTGGGGAGAGGGGTCCTGACAGTGAGAAGAATCAACCAATGGAACAGACTGCCTTCAGATATTGTTGGTGTTTCATCACTTCCAAGAAGAGATTGTCAGAAATGATGTAGGGACTCCTGCTTGGGCAGGGCGTTGGACTAGATGACCTGCAAGGTCCTTTCCAACTCTGTTATTCTATTCTATTCTGTTCTATTCTAAAAGTCATTCCTTTGGGTTTCAGCAGCATCAAAGATCTTTTGAGGCACTTCAGATTTAAGATAAAAAGGAGCTTCATAGAGGCTAAAGTTGCAAACCTGGCAACTGTCAGCAATTCTTTAAAACAATTAGACCTTTCATCAGGAGTGTTGCCCTGGCTTGTTCACACCTCCACACATTCCAGAGCAGCTTTTGTTCTTTCTGGCACAGCTAATCTTACCATGGATATACTCTATCTATTCTTCTTCCAAAGCAACTGAACTAAGGATAACGTAGGGACACAAATCCATAACAGTAAGTGCTGCCTAAAGCAGAGCACTCCAGGAGACCCACTGAAAGAAAATATAGTCCTTGATTACCAATTGCCTCATTTAACAACTGTTTGTAAAAAAAAAAAAGCTTTGCAACCTTCCATTTATGACTGGTTTCATGTGGCCCGTGAAGCCATCCTGGAAACAGTGAGGGAACGGCCCCCGCTGCCTTGGCCCTGGCCCAGGCCGGCCGAGAACCAATGTACAATTTTGTGGTGGCCATCTATGCTGAAATGCATTCAGCTCCACAAGGCTGTCTGGAAACAGCGAGGAACCAGCCCCTGCTGCATCAGCCCCACCTCTTGGGTGCATGCTGGGAAGGTGTCACCCTTTGTGAGGAATGAAGAAATGCACCATCGCCTGGAAGTGGCCAGCAAATGGCCCTCGCCTACTTCACATATCCAGCTTGATGGGCTCTGCCCTTGTCCCACCCCTTTCTGCCAGAGACTCTCAGATCTGTTCCACTCCTGCCCAGGCCCCCACAGGCCCCCTTGACACGAATGATGTAGAGCTGGCCATGCCCACCCAGTAGGCCACACCCACTCCATCCACGCCCACCCAGTAGGCTGCACCCACCCTGGCCACACACCCCCCAGGGCAACCGCAATGCTGATGCGGCCCTCAATGAAATTGAGTTTGACACCCCTGTTTTATTGTATTCATAGACCAGCTATCTACTGACAGCACTCTCCTTTTGCTGCGACTATATTTCTTACTTTGAAAGTGACTTCTGCTACTACATTTACACGGGCGGTTTTTAGGGTAGGAAGATGACTATTTCTTTTTTTAAAAAATTACCTTGATGCTTGATGTAATGATCACTTACAAATTGAAACAGAAATTATCCATGATACCAAAACAGCATTTTTCCAGAGAATCAAATGCTGGGTTATAGTTTCAGTCACTGAGTGAAGAATCTGTAATTTTACTGAATTTTTTTTCTGTTTGCTTACCCAAATATATATTGTGTATAAGCCAAATTTTAGAAAATCACATTATGCTACATTTAAGTGGAGTCTGACCCCATTATTTATCAATGGCTCAGACTTAATTCTACAAATGTTTTAATGGCTAATTTAAGCAAGAGGTTATAAAATAAAACCAATGGGAAATAAGAATGGTACTTTTGTACATGCAACGTACAGAATCAACAGATTTTGGAAAATTGTATTAAATAGTGTAAGTGAAAGATTTCTTCTAGAAGCTTAATCTACCTTTTTTATTACTTCCTTTCACTAAAAGCAAAGTGCAGGGACTTCTTTTATGACCTGCCACATGGTGTTTGTAAAGCTTGTTTAAAGTTAACAATGAACCAAGAAAAGAAAAACAATATTTTTTTAAAAAAATTACTTGTTTAATTTGATAAAGTATCAGGTTAAAAAAAAGTTGACATTTTAGAGGATTTTTAAAAAGTCATCTGCTTTGCCTTCCTTCTAAACTACAAAATCCTAAAATTTAAATATTGTGGAGGATACCTTTATTGTTTGTATGCACCTATCTGTGTGTTTACAACTTCCCCTATTCAAAGTGGGAGAGGGTTAGATTAGAATAACCATCAGCTTAATTGGTTCCCACAGGCTAAGTATTCTACATAATAAAGTGTTCTCACACAGGGACAGTCAGATTCCTTTGTACTCTTTATCTGTCTTCCTTATCAGGGCTAAAATAATTATTGGTCAATGGTGAAATGTGTAGTACGCTCAACTTAAATCTCTACAACTCTTTATAAGAGTTTGATTGGTGTTCTTCTCTCTTGATAGCTGGAGAACAGAGACTCTTTGTAACTTGTTAGCTTTAATAAAATAATTCTTGGATCATTTCCAATTGCCAGTATATTCTTAAGTGTTTTTTTTCCCATCAATATATCTTGAAGCCCAATTTCTTTTCTTATCAGCTTCACCAGTCCAGGTTATGCTCATTTTTATCCTTTTAAATAAATAAGTGTGGCCTTGGCAAGGGCCACACTTGGAATACTACATCCAGTTTTGCTCACCACGATGTGAAAAAAGATGCTGAGACTCTTTAGAAAGAGTACAGAGAAGCGCAACAAAGATGATTAGGGGACTGGAGGCTAAAACATATAAGGAATGCTTGCTGGAATTGGGTATGTCTAGTTTAATGAAGAGAAGGACTAGGAGTGACATGATAGCAATGTTCCAATATCTCAGGGGCTGCCACAAAGAAAAGGGAGTCAAACTATTCTCCAAAGCACCTGAAGGCAGGACAAAAAACAATGGATGGAAACTAATCAAAGAGGGAAGCAACCTAGAATTAAGAAAACATTTCCTGACAGTTAGAACAATGAATCAGTGGAACAATCTGCCTCCAGAAGTTGTGAATTCTGCAACATTGGAAGTTTTTAAGAAGAGACTGGACAGCCATTTGTCTGAAATGGTGTAGGGCAGAGGTCTCCAACCTTTTGAGCACCAGGAATCATTATGTGGAGAGAGGTTTTTCCACACACAGGAGGGGGCTTGATTTCGTGTGCTGCCTGCATCCCACAAATGGGGCTTTGCTTTTTTTTATGGCCTGGTTGCTTGCATGCTGCGGCCTGGTACCAATCCATGGACCGGTGGTTGGGGATCCCTGGTATAGAGTTTCCTGTCTGAGCAGGGGGTTGGACGAGAAGACCTCCAAGGTCCCTTCCAACTGTATTATCATCATCATCATCATCATCATCATATTAGCAATTCTTTTTTTTTTAAAGAACAATAGGAGGGAAAGGAATCATGCTTACTGACTTTACTGTACCTTCACAAATTAATACTATGAACAGATCAGAATCTCATGGACAAATTATTTAGGGATGCAGATATATAGAGCTAATACATAATTATGAACTGATTGTTCTGGAGAATTTTTCTGCAGATAAAGTTAAAATCAGCTCTTGCCTGAACCCCTGGAGAACAGTTGGCTGAGACAATGGCTTCAAAACTGCTAGGAATATAAAACAGCTCATAAACAATGTCCTAGAAAAACTGCTCCTAAAGAGCTTGTAAGTCAGCACCCCTAATTCCAGTGCCTTTTCCCTCCATCTTGTTGTCCAGGATTCTGATGACCAAGGATTGTATGTTTTATGGGAGGACCCACCTTTCTTCAGATCTGAAAAAAAGAAGTGTGACTCAGAGAGACTGGTCTTTGCCTCTTTTTTCGTGCCAAGTCAAACCTAAACTCCTGCTTAACAAGCTAAATTCCTGTCTTGACAGTTAGTTTTTGTACCTGGTTGCAAACATGGCTCTCAAGGATGAGAAGGTTGCTGCATCTTCTTTCAAAGCTTTTAATTCGTTGCGCAGTTTAGTCATTGTTTCTGTTACCATGGCTTTCTCGTTCTCGTATTTATTTTTCAGGTTGGCCAGGGCCACTTCTGCTGTCTAAAACAAAGATACATATCTTGTGTCACAAGCAAAGAATAAAAGCTTGCTGTTGAAATCATTCTGGATTCTTCCAGGTTTATGCATTTATTATAAAACATATGTATTTATTTTCATCTGGTTGATACAAGTACGGGATTGAATTCAAAGGATAACTTGGAATTTTCTTCTTGGCTGAAAAGAAAGGTAAATCCATAATAACTAAGTATAATGTGCCTAAAAGGAACAAAGAAGGCTTCCTCAATTGAACAATATAGAACTATGTTTTTCAAACTTGACAAGATGTATGGACTTCAACTCAGTGGTGGGATTCAAATATGTGAACAACCGGTTCTCTGTGTGGATGCCACTTCCAGAAGTCCGTTCTGGGCTTGGGTAATAAAAAATTAGCTATCGGTTCTGTCGAACTGGTGCGAACTGGCTAAATCCATTACTGCTTCAACTCCCAGAATACCTCAGCATACTGGGTAAGGAATGCTGGGAGTTGAAACTCACACATCTTAAAGTTGTCAAGTTTGAAAAACACTGATTTAGAAGGAGACAAATGTCGAGAAAATCCCCTTCTTCCATTAAGAGATTAAAAGGTTGGGAGGGAAAATAAAGTTTAGGAATTTCAAATAGAAGAACCTTTTTAGAAACATGAGATTACAGTAGAAGATTTTAAGAAAATATTTATGTATTGGAATGGAGAATTTGAAGGATATATACCAGTGGTGGCGAACCTTTTAGAGACTGAGTGCCCAAACTGCAACCCAAAACCCACTTATGTATCATCGGGTGCCGGGTGGGTGTGGCCCATTGGGTGGGTGTGGCTGTGGTGGTCATGGCAGACTGGGTGGGCGTGGCCAGGATGGGCGTGGCCACCTCAATGTTACTCGTGGGGAGGGACGCCTGTGGGGGCCAGGCAGAGCCTCTGGTGGGTGGGATGGTGGGCAGGAGGCTCGTCCTGCGGGGTGAGGTGAGGTGAGGCAGGGGGCAGGGCAGGGGTACCATTGCCACAGGGCAAGGCAAGGCGAGGTAGGGGCAGCTGCTGCCTGACACCATCGGCACCCACACACAGCAAGCACATTGGGGCCAACTGTGTCCATCAGTAGCCACAGCCTGCTGGCCCCTCGGTTTCAGTGTGATGTAGCTGTTTGCCACCTCGCGCATCGTGGAACTATGGGTAAAAAACTTCCACGGAACAAGCCGGGCAGAGGTAAGGAACTGGTATACCGGTTTCTTACCGCTGCCCGGCTTGTTCCGCAGCCTCATGGCAGCGGCATAGGGCAGGAGGTGGCAAACGACAGGTTTTGGTGTGACACAACTCTTTGCCTCTGGCCACAGCCATTTGCCGTCTCATGCGTCGCACCCAATGCCACTGCCGTGAGGCCGTGGAACAAGCCGGGCGAAGGTAAGGAACCACTATACCAGTTTCTTACCACCGCCTGGCTTGTTCTGTGGCCTCATGGCAGCGGCAGTGGGCAGGAGGCGGCAAACGGACAGTTTTGGTGCAACGTGGCTGTTTGCCACTTCAAGTATTGCGTCCAATGCCGCTGCAATGCAGCTCGGCCATGGAACAAGTGGGGCAGGTTCCCCCCTCATCTGCCCATTCAGCTACAGCTTTGGTGGCTCTGTAGGCAGAGTTGCGAAGTTCTCTGACAGAGAAGAGAATTTCACAGCTCTCCTTACAGAGCCACCAAAGCTGCAGATGGAGCGCCGGAGGCTCAGGGAGGGAGGGCGCTGAAGTGGGCAGTCAGGCCATTGGCAAGAGCAATGTGGTTGAGCGGAAAGTGGCCTCAGAACAAGTGGGGCAGTTAAGGAAAGAAATCCTCACTCCCCCCAGAAATTGCCTTTCTTTCCTTACCTGACTTCCAGCCCCGTGCCATTGCTCCTTTGCAATCCGCCGCCACGTGCAAGGAAACAAAGAAAGCTTTTTTTGGGGGGGGGGAAGGTCAATCAATCAATTCCAATTTCTCGTGAAAGATTGCGAAGTTGGAATTGATTGAATGATTGATTCCGTTTCTCCATTCGCTTCTCAGCTTTCATTGTGTGTTTGTGGGACCATGGGTAAAAAACTTTCATCAGACTTTCTAACTTCTTGAGATCTCACAAGAAGTTAAAGTCTGATGGAGCTTTTTTTTTCCTATAGTCCCAGAAAGACGGCGAAGGCTGAGAAGCGAATGGAGAAACGGAATGCAGCTGAAAGGTAGGTTAGTAAAAAATGCTCGGGGAGGTGGGGGTGGGCATGGTAATCTTACCCTGCGCGGGTATTGATGCAGGTTGCTCATGGACGGGACTGAAGGCCTAGGACTGGGGTGACGGTGCACGTACCCACAGAGAGGGCTCTGCGTGCTACCTGTGGCACACATGCCATAGGTTCGCCACCACGGATATATACTATAGTTAAAATGAAGATGATTTTAAGTTAGCCTTCTTTCCCAACACATCTGAAGGGCACCTGGCTGGAAGTCTGATTTATGGAAACCTCTATTTACATTGTAAAAATTACACCAACATTGAATACATGATATGTGCTAATGTGCTGTGTTGAGGTATGTCCATGTAGTGGTAGCATGTATTTAGGCCTTCGTAGGATTAGGACAATATTGGGTTTGTATCAGGTAATACAGGAAAAAGTCAGTTATATGCTTTCTGAAATGTTTTATCCCTTTTCAGTTCCACTCTTTTATACCTTAAACACAGAAGTACATGACCTCTGGGGTCATAATGGCAATTGAGCCAATTTCTTGTTCTTGTTTTGACCACAGTTTTTCACATTCATTCATGTTCTTACCACAACTTTCCACACTACCGTTCCAGCACATATCATTGTAAAATGCACATACCTTTGGAAAACCAGTTCCTCAATTCCCATACTTTCTGGTTCCTTACTCTAAGGATATGAGGAAATATGTAGACGCAAATATACAAAAGCACAATGTTATATACAAGGCCACAGTTCAAGCTTTGGTTAAATCACTCTTAACAGGCATTTAATTAACAACTATTTCTGGTAGTTAGCAATCTCCTTTTTTTATCAAGAAGATACTAAACCAGATATAAAACTGAATTTTTTTTTCAGTTAATCATAGAGCAGTAGATTTGGCTGGAACATTGGTTCTTTTTCACTAAGGGATAATATATGCTATCTTTTCAATTTTAACATCCATATTTTATTTTCATATTTGAAATTAATATAATGTTCCTGATAAAGTGGTACCTGGAAAAATACTGATGGTCCGACAAAGGATGTGTATAAAAAGCAGATGGCCCAACAAAAATGTGGGTAAAAGAGAGGTTTGTTTTGCTTACAAGACAACTCTTAAATTTAGGATGGCCAGACATCCTGTTCCCAGCTCTGCACATGATATATTACTAACTGCCTGTCACATGGATTATCTAAATTGCTTAACACTTGATATATTGCTGATTGCTAAAAACATTCCAATGTAAACGAGGAGCTATCGATTATAGATCTGTCTAGTAGTTTTCCTATGTTAGAATAAGGACCTATAGAATGTAATGTGACCTAAAAATAACCCCCGCCAGAAAGGGTTATAAAAATGGTCTTCAATGTACAATCTGAGTTCAGACTGTTTAAGCCAGGATGGCTCTCTGAACCTGCGCGCAATAAACGTCCCTTTCCTGAAAGAGCTGATTCAAGTCTTTGATTTCTACAACATTTTCTGGTGCATTGGCCGGGAAAAGCTTGAGTGAGGCGATATTTCGCTGAGGACGGCTGGACCCTTCGGACCTGCTGGTAAGCCATCTCTGAACAATTCTCCAGGCGCCATGGGGGTGTGTTTCCTCCAGGAGACAGCTGTGGCTTCGCAGCAGAGCCGACAGTACTGAAGGCCAGTCCAAGAACCCTTTGGGAAAGGAAAGGAAGTCTGAACCAACTCCTGGCCAGGATGGGTGTAACTACAAGGCAGGCGAGTATGTGTTTAAAGTAATGGTACCTATCTCACTTGAAGATAGACGAGGGGGCCTGATCACTCCCCTGGACTCGGGACGGCGATCCTAATGAAGTCCGTGTTAGGTTGTGTGGGTGGTTAAGCCAGTGCATTCCCTACGAATGACCGCCGGCGCTGTAGGTCATTGGCAGTGTGTTAGGATGGGGGGGGGGCGTAATATGGGTGTGGGGTGGCCCCCAGAGGGGACTTTTAAGAAAACTATCCTAACCAATTTTAGTATATAGATCAGTGGGGGGATGCAGTAGCAGGACGAGCTGATGAGTTATTGCAATGTCAAGCTGAAATGCTTCGTTTGTGTGTGGCTAGACCCAAAGGAAAAAAAGCTTCAAGTACAAACTAAAAGAGTGAAAGATGTGAAGATTTCAGAAACTAAGGTGTCAGATGCTAAGAAGGAGATAAGGATGGAGGTAGAGGAGTTGATTCTCAGACCTCCTCCCTACGTTCCACCTTTCTCCCCCTCCCTCCCCCAGTGCCGGCTGTGGCAGAGCCAGCAGCCGCTCTGCCGGAGGAAGGGCTGATTGCCCCTGCTGTGTCCGAAGAAAGGCAGCCAGCTGTGAGACGAAAACAGAAAGGGGGAGGCTGTCAGCCCCCAAGGAGGAAGGGGATTTGGAAGGTCTCTCTGTAAATGTGAGGGGAGAAGCAAGTAAAGAGGAGCAATTGTTGAATATTTTGTTGACTCCCAAGGAAAGGGAGAAGGGGAAGGCTGCTGTTAGGCAGTGTTTGAAGGATAGGTTGCCGGCTGTATGAGATACACAGCCAGAGATGGAAGCCAGGGCACCAGAAAAGGACCCTGAATGGAATACACAAAACCCAGCACACATGACTTTGTTAAAGGAATATCAGAATTTAGTAGTAGAGGCTCTTTGCAAGGCTGGAAAGCCTTCAGTGAATGTGTTAAAGCCGTCTTTTGTGATGCAGGAGGCAGATGAAAGTCCGGAAAGTTTTTTTTTTTGCAAAGACTGATTGAGGCTTATGAGCTTTATACACAGGTTGATCCAAGGAGTGCAGACAAGGTGCGAATGTTGAATGAGAGGTTCATAGAACAGAGTTATGAAGATATAAGAAAGAAGTTGTAGAGGTTAGAAAGAGCATTAGGAAAGAACACTACAGAATTGTTGGAGGTGGCTAGGAAAGTGTTTGTTAATAGGGATAAGGTGGAAAAACAGGAAAGAGATGCTAAAATGCATAAGAAAATTGAGTTGTTGGCGGTGGCATTACAAGGAGGGATCATGCTGGGACCCAACCAGTGTGCTAATTGCAAGGAGGGAGGTCATTAGCAAAGAGAATGTCCAAGAAGGCAGATGCGAGGTAGAGGTTGGAGAGGAAGAGAAGGCAGAGGATGTGGAGGTGTTGGCAGTGGGCCCCCCCTGCACTCCCCCTTCATGGATAGAGGGCAGAGAGGGGCTCCAGGGATGGTAAGAGATGGTCTGAGGAATGTAGGAGATGGTTTGAGGAATGTGACAGATGAAAATAGAAATAGGGAGATTGAAGGAATGGGATTGGCAGGAACTAACTGGTCGGATTGACGGGGACCTGGCTTGGAGAAAGCCCCCCCTGAGCCATTGGTTACTTTAAATATAGGGGGCAAACAGACAACGTTTTTGGTGGATACTGGAGCAGGAAGATCAGTTGTGGATTTGAAAGCAGAGTCTTTGTGTGTGAAGTAAATATGACTGTTACTAACCTCAAGAGAAAAGAAAAAAAAATATATATATAACCTCACTCTGTTTGTCTGGCCAACAAACAAGGTGAAGAAAGATGTGTTTGTTTATTTATTTATTTTTTTCTCTCCCTCTTAAGAACAGCCCAAAGTTACCTGCTCAGGCAGGAAATCCTATACCATTTTCTTGCCCATTCTGCTCTCTCCCTTTTGCAAATGTTAGTGTGTTAATGCCCTTTTCAAAATCTATCTGCAGACACAACCCCTAACCCCCTGTTTTTTTTTTCTGGCTGTGTTGCTTTGAGAGGGAGAGAGATAGAGAGAGAAAGGAGAAAGGGGGGGTTGATCTTTTTAACTTTTTCTCTGCTTAGAATTCAGGTTTGAGAAAGGTTGGGTGGCTGTGAAAATTTAATGCCCACTTTTGCAATTTTTTTTATTCAAAAGAGGAGTCAGTAATTGTTGGACAACTTTTTTGGGAAATTTTTGAGTTTAAATTGTTTAATATCAACCAAAAGAGTTTGCTTAGATTTGTAAATGTTTTCCCTATTTAATGGAAATTTAATGGAAATCTGTTTCCATCTGAATGGAATTTGATTAAATTGGGATTTGACTAACTTTATATTAAAAGCAATACTAGAGTTTAGAAAAAAAAAAAACTTTCAGTAACTCAGAATATCTTATTAAACTTGTTTATTTTTTTGTGGGAAGTTAGAACGAAGTTGAGAAAAATTTTGGGATTATAAATAGCTATGCTGTTTTGAGTAAAGATTTGTATGCAAAACTGTTAGAAAAAGAGCTTGTGTTAATAAATGCAAACAGGGTTTGGTGAGCTCTCCTTGGTTGGTTCTTTGCTAGGTAATTTATTTATAAACAAGGACAAAGGTTGGAGGAGGTTTTGGCCCAGAAGTGTGTGCGTGGGGGGGGGGGAAAGGCAGCCAGTGGCATTTTTATCTAAAATTGACATTTGGGGACATCTTGGTGGTTAGCATTTCTTATCAAGTGTGGACAATTTTAATCAGGAAGCCTAAAGGAGGTATACACTTGTTCATAGCAAAGTGGTTTTCAGTTGTGGATTTGAAAGATGCTTTTTTCACGATTCCTATTCACAAGGATAGCCAGCCGTTGTTTGCTTTTGAGTGGGAAAATCCAAATACAGGGCAAAAAGCACAGTATACCTGGACCAGGCTGCCACAGGGCTTTAAAAATTCACCTACCCTGTTTGGAACAGCCTTAGCAGAAGATTTACAGCATTTTGTGCATTAGTCAGACGGAAAGTGAAGTATTTGGGGTCTGAGATTGAGGAGGGGCATAGGGCTTTAGGCTGGGAGAGGAAACAAGCTATGCTAGCTATTGCTGAACCCCTTAATAGGCGGCAACTGAGGGGCTTTTTGAGTTTGGCAGGGTTTTGCAGGATATGGATACCAAATTTTGCTCTATTATCAACACCTCTTTATTCAGCTACAAAAGGAGGTGATAGAGAACCTTTTGAATGGGAGGGAGAACAAAAGAATGCCTTTAGGGCAGCTCCAGCTTTAGCCTTGCCTAACTTAGAAAAGCCTTTCAATTTGTATCAGCAGTCAAAGGTTTTTTAAGTATCAGGCGATGATGATTGAAAATCCTCAAGTGAAATTAGTGGTGTCTAACCGGCTAAACCCTGCCACCCTATTGCCCACAGAAGTGGATTCAGAACACAACTGCTTGCAAGTTTTGGAAACTGTATATTCAAGCCGTCCGGATTTATCTGATATTCCTCTTCAGGATGCTGCCCTGAATTGGTATACAGACGGCTCGAGTTACATGCAGGATGGGAGGAGGGTTTCTGGATATGCGATTGTGAATGATGAGGAAGTGGTGGAAAGTAGTCCGCTAGGAGCACACTGCAGTGCTCAAGTGGCAGAATTGTGGGCATTAATTAGAGCATTGGAAAGAGCTGAAGGGGAAACTTTAAATGTCTGGACAGATAGTAAATATGCTTTTCTAACTCTGCATGCTCATGGTGCTGTGTATAAGGAGAGGGGATTCAGGGATTCGGCTGGCAAACATGGGTTACATGGACACTTGATAAAGCATCTTCTCGATGCAGTACAAAAGCCAGCAAAGGTTTCAGTTATGCATTGTAAAGGGCCATCAGGGAGGAGTATGGGGGAACTGAATAAGCAAGTGGAAAAACTTAGGGACTATGTTGTTGAACAAACACCTTCTAAACTAATAACAAGATGTCATCCCTTTAAACCAGGGGATAAGGTGTGGGTAAAACATTGGAAACATGAACAACTGGAGGGGAGATGAAAAGGACCTTATGAAGTAATAATGGCCTCTCCTTTAGCAATAAAGATTGCAGAATCTAAATCTTGGATTCACTGGACCAGAGTTAAAGCAGCTGCAGAACCTCTGTGGACAGTGAACAGGGACCCCAAGGTTCCCACCAAACTCACTCTTAAAACGTGTTTAGTATGTTTAATGAATATTTTATTGTTTGTAAACCAGATATTGTATTAGTACAAGTGTATCCTGCACATATATCTACGGCTGCCTGGCTGAAATTCAACCCCCTGCTAAGCCACACCCGGAAGCTGGCTTTCTACGCACGGGAGAAGAAAGGATGAAAGGCTTCCTTCTGCTTTTATATAGTACTCTTGTTGCATGTAATAATGTTTGTCTTTCTAATTTAGGCCAATGGAGCAAGCCAGAAGAAGCTCCACGCCTTATCCAATCTTATGCTATAGGCACGGGCACTTGTGAAGGTCACCCCCCTAGTGGATTTTCCCCAGAATGCTGGAATGGTAGCTGGCCTCATCCTTGTCAATTTCCCCAAGCATTTGACAGAATAGTTAAAGAAGCCTGTATTACAAGACCACCTGTCAATCCAGAAGCCTGTCAGTATGTTGGGTATATTCTTAGGAAAGGCATATGTGTAAAGGCCCCATATAAGAAGCCTCCTCCTCCTGTTACTCTGGAGTGTGGGCCTCCATTATTCTGGGGATGGGAGCGGGTCACCCTAGTCTCGCAGTTGAAGACGGGATGGAAGGGGACTTGCATCGTACATGTTATCCCGGTGGAATTTGGAGTAACTATCCAAAGACCCCCGAGGAAGCGCCCAGAGAGAAAGCGAAGTAAAAGGTCCCAGCAGAATAAGGATATGCCCCATCCATTGGAGTCAAGGATGCAATATAATTTGTGGGTCAATTGGCTAAACTAGCCAACACAACTGATTTTTGCCTTTCTGAAGCATATGACATGGAAAATTTGCTGTCCACATGTTTAATACCCGTATGTGTTCCTGTCA